>NC_053453.1:63715762-64039512 GCF_015227805.2 Hirundo rustica | reverse complement strand
ACAAGAGGCAATCTTTGTGTTTCAAAAAGCCTAGCCTGTAGTGCACTTAGCCTATCTTCCACAGGCATGTTTTGGATTTTAGCATCTTAGCACAGAGCTCTTCCTTTTATTTTATCTCCTCTCTAATCTCTAGAATTGGGTGCTTTCTTACCTCTTGTCCGCCCTCCCTTCCTCTCACCATGGTTTTCTTTTCTATATTTTCTGACCATTAAAAATATTAATTTTATTAGATTAATTCTAAGACTTTGTATGCAATGATAGGTACTTTTCTTTCTGAACTGTTTTGAGTAAACTTGTATCAGGTAAGTACACATATGATGCGAATGTTAGTACATATAAACACAAACTTTTCTCCAAATGAAGCCTGATCAATTTTGATTTGCAGTTTTATTAGTGAAAAATGCATTTACTGATACATTTCTGTGTGAATGAACCTGAGAGTACATGAGAACTTAGGATAAATATTGAGATACAGGCATATGAAGTCAGAGCAGGTTTCCTTTAAAGGAAATCTGCCTAAAAGAGGTGGATGAATATCCTAACAGGAGTAATGGGACTGTGACATACTTGGCCTGGTTTGGGAAACAGAGGGTGTCTGCTTACAGCTGAGGATCATCAAAAGCAGATTTTCTACCCAGGGTCTCCTTGTGCTCCATCATTTTTCCCAGGGAATGGTGAGGGGAGAAATTTGCATTTGTAGCTGTGGACCAGCTCCCACAGTGCAGCCACATCATCTAATTTTCTTGATCAGGGCTAGAGCCAGACCCACTGCCCTCTTCCTCAGGGGCAGGAATTCTGTTTGCTGCCATCCCTACCCATAGCAGTCTGGTAGTAGCAACAGTTTTCTGGGGAAAACTCTGTGGTGCAAGCAGGACTGTCCCAGTGGGAACAAGGCTGCCCAGCCATCAGGTGTGGAGCTGGGTGCAAGGAACCAATCCTTCAGGCCTGGGGGCTGTATTAATCAAACAGCCAAGGAGGGCATACAGAAAACACCTTCCTCAGTCCTTCTTTCTGTACAAGTCCCCCACTCGCTCACCAGGGTGGGCATCCTGGAAGCAGCAGGAGAGAGTACACCAAGGGCTTGTCCTGCTGCAGTGAATTTTGTAGGAAAAGAAGGATAAGACAAAGCAGACAACAATAATTGCAAAATATCCCGGCTCTAAAATGAGGCAAACTTCCAGAGAGCTCTTATGCAAAAAAAAAAAAAAAAAAAAAAAAAAAAAGAGATCTGGAGATTCAGCTCTCCCACATAAACAACTTCCTTTCAAAGTCAGAGTCCAGGGCAAACAGGCACACAATTCGTATACATTCTGCTCCCTACTGCTCTTGCCCAGCAGGCTTGAGCTACCAAATATGTGCCACCCAATCAGCGTCAGCAACATTTCTGTCCTAGCCACCACCAAACAGTGCAAGCTTGAAATTTAGCAGAATTTAGCACAATCTGTTTGGTTTGAGTTAGCCTTTCCCAGTTCTGTCTTCCCATGCAGGAGGAAAGGAATTGCTATCAGGAGGTGATGCTTGCCAGAACACAGGGTGCCCTCTGACAAGCAGGACTTCAGCTCCATTAAACATCCCCACGCCCTCTGAACAGAAATCTCAGTGTTCTGTATTCTTACAGCTTGGAACAAGCAAATATTTCTTCACAAGCAAATATTTCCTCCTGTACATTTCTAAAGTGATCTCTCTTGCACAACCACACTATGCATTCAGGCAGTTCACTCTAATTACCGCTTTGTAACATTCTGCATCTGCTTCTATTAAGTCACTGCAGTTGCTAGTATGTTTTCTGGAGTTGTTTTACTTTTAAACAACTTTTCTGTGTCTGTCTGTCAACAGCTACACTCTTCGTTTTACACAGATTGAATGCACTCATTTTCTACAGTGTGTCTTGATACTGCAGCTCAGCTCCAAACTGGAACCCACAGCAATCCCTTGACAGGTGTCTATCAGGCTTTCAGGTCATCCCTTATTTCAGGTTTCCTTCCAGACTCATAGAATTTGTTTTTGAACAACAAATAATACAATTTAAGTCCTCAAAGAAGTGTAACAACCACTACTGGAAGTTTTACAGTGTTTTCTCAGTGGGCCAAAGAGCTCTCCAGCCACAGCCAGAAGCAGGCTGGAACACGTGGGTGAGATGTTTGAGTCCTTGGAGTTAGCTGATGTCACCCACTCCATCAAGGTGGGGGTCAGTCTCTTCTCCCAGGTAGTAAGTGATAGCACAAGAGGAAAGGACCACAGGTTGTACCAGGGGAGGTTTAAAATGGATATTAGGAAGAATTTCTTCACTAAAAGGGTTGTCAAGCACTGCAACAGGCTGCCTGGGGAAGTGGAGGCATTTAAGAGTTGTGTAGATGTGGCACTTAGGAACACGGTTTAGTGGTGAACTTAGCACTGCTGCTTTAACGGTTGGACTCAGTGGTCTCAGAGGCTGCTTCCAACTTTAATGATTCTATTGTGGGTTCCATCCCATTTGTAGTAAAATAATGGAAGTCAAAAAACCCCACAGAATAAAAGTATAGCACTTTAAAAAGTGTACAGTAAGTTTTTTTTTTCTAATAATTCCAAATTAAATGCATTTTTTAATGAAATGTTTCAATCATTTTTAAAAATAACAGAGTTGTATCCAATGGAAAAACTGTTGCCTAATATATCTCTAAGGCAACCTCTCTTGAAAACAGCAATCTGTTCTGATGTTCGTGTTCATCACGATTTCCTTCTTTCTGGGGTTCATTAGCGCATTTTCTTAAGTGTGAATTTGTTAGATTTAGGGGGTTCTTTCCTTTCTAAGTTGTACCAGTGATAATCTCAGATGGTGCCACAGGGCCACAAACCCAGGCAGAGTGGCATGCAGTATCAGTGGCGTGCTGAGACTGGTTGAGGTGCTCAAATGTTTGAGGACACCTGTACACCTCCATTATTCTTCTGTTGATGTTTGAGAACATTCAAGTCACCAATTAAGCAATTAGATACATATCAGTATTTGCTTGGTCTTATCTTCCCAATGAAATACCTGGGCAGTACCAGTTTGGACAAAACTCAGGGATTAAGTACCTCAGGTGAAAAGCTGCAGTTGTTATAACTGAGGCAGTGACATTCTTTCATGTTGCTCTGTGTGACTGTGTTATTGCTGACAGCAGCAGCCAGCACTGTTACAGTGCTCCAAGCAGTAAGGCACGCTAAGCAAATTTCCAGTGATGTACTGTGCTTCGTATTTCTCAGCCACAAGCAGGACACAGGCACCTCAGCTTTGAGATTCAGCTTTGCTAAAGTAGGATTTTGAGGCTGCTAGACAGCAAAGGTGTGAGTTGCCCAGTATTGGTGGGATTCCATGCTGTTCACGCCAGGGGGTCACAAAGCCTGCCCTGTCCTGACAGGTAGTGTGTCCAGAAGGCTGAGACAGGCTGCGTCTCTGGGGCAGAGAGGGTTAAGCCACTTTGAACAAAAGCTGGATTCTTGTCTTTTCTTCCTCGAAGGGAATGAGAGAAACAAACAAAAATAAGATACAAAAAAAGCTGTTGTGAAACAAGCCCATTGCTGTTCTCTGGAAAACAAATATGTGAGGATTCATTTTTAGAGGCATGCTGAAGCAGTGGGGCACTGGAGGGTGGCCACAGTCACTCTTCCTCCAGGGGCTGTCACTGCCCTGCCAGTGCCAAGGACTAAAATTGTCTGGTTTCTTAGAAGAGGACGTGGTCCTGACCACAAAAAAATGTCTGCTGTACAAAACCACAAGCTATTTCTCACTCCAAAGCAAAATCCTTAATCGTAGCTGTTCCTGCAGGAATTGGGGCATGGCTGCTGTGTGAGGAGGACTCCTCCTCTCAGCATATCGAGGGGCTGGGAGGTGTCTTCCACCTCAGAGAGGTGTTTGTCTGTGTAAATGAACATTCTTTTCATGGCCAACTGAAAGGTCGATTTTCAGCTGACAATTGAAAAGAAAAAAAAAAGGAATTGCATCTAGGGAAAACAGCTGCTAATGAGTTTCTATGGTTCATAGCAGTGTTGACAAATTTTACCACAGACGAGTCTATTGATTCTGGCAACATTCCTTGACCATCCCAAAAGTAATTGTTACATAAATTTTTGGCATCGATTTATTAAGGGATGGTTATTTAGTGTTTGGACGTCCAGAAAATCAAGGGACTGCACTTCTTGAAGCTGGAGGAATGGCAAGAAACTGCAGTGTATTGCTCTCACATGGTTGTCAATGTGTGCATCTTAGCACAAAGCTCCAGCGGTTTCTTGCAAGTGCAATGTTCTGGAATGGAAGTCTAGAAACAGTAATTACAGATTTCAAATAGTCCCAGGTAAGACCACAAAAAAGAATTTGGAACATAGGGAGCTGTGGACTCTTATGCTTCCTTGTATATATGTATATATACGTGTTTTGAAAGCTATTAAATGAAATCACACACCATTAGGCAAATTCTCTTAAAAGAGAAGAATATATATGTCTTTGAAAAAGTGCGTTTGTAAGCTTGATATATCACAGCTTTTAAAATTACTTTTATTCTGAAAGTGCTAAACCCCATAAACTTTAAATGAGACTTTTCAAAACAGGTTTTGACCTTTTGAATCCAATTGCAACATGTTTTATTTGAATATACAAACTGAAACATAAAATGATGACAACAATTATTCCTGGAAGGTATTAAAAAGTTGATCTGTATGCATAAATTGAATTATGGCTCTGGCAAATGTGCACTATAAGCAAACAGATACAGTATAAACACTTCATACTCCTCTAACATCTACTGCCAAGGTCCTCTAATCATTTAAAATCAGTTCAGAATGTTGCTGTGAGATAGCCTGCCTGTACTTGATTACATACACTCAAAAATAAGAAGATTAAAGAAACTGTCAAGGGGACAAAAGTGATTTCTTGAAAAATTTAGCAAGAGAAGGCCAGAAGCGAAGATAGTGAAGGTGGCACCAGCTACAGTCTCGAGGACGGACTGTTCAAATTCCTGAGTAACACAGGAGAAACCATAGGGGAACCCAGTGCCAGGAACTCTGAAGGCACTTCAACAGCACATTTGTGAAGTGCAATTTTGCAAAAGACTTATAAACTGCCCCCACTGGGCAGGTTTTCCTAGCAAAAGACATAGTCTTGCCATGAAAACTACTGCTCTGCCAGACCTGATGTTCTGCTACAAAGTGTAGCTTTCCTCGTGGAATAGATGTTATAGTGTTCCTCGGATGTTACTGTTGTTAAATAACAACAATAACCACAAGGAAACTGCTCTCCAACATGGAAAATTTCAATATTTGCACAGAGCAAGGCTTGCTACAGTGAAAATCAATGTTAGACCAGGGATGAAGCAACACAGCAAGAGCATGTGTTGTGTCCTTCAGCCACCCCAGGGACACAGGAGTGTTTTGTTGCTATGCCAGCTACTAGTCAGCACTGAAAACTCACTGCCCATCCACAACTGTGTGCTTCTAGTAAGTAATGACAATAAAAACAAACTAATGGGAAGATGTGTTGTAAAGTGGGGTTGCTGTTTTGACCCAGATGACTGCTCTGGGGGTAAATGCTTGGAGATGCCACCATTGCAATAATGAGGAGCCACCAAACCTAGTGGCCTGGACTGTCAAACCTCTTTGCTTCTGTAGAAGTTATTGTGTCATGTAACTCAATGTTGATCCTGTTGCTGGACCCCAGGACTGGATCAGAAAATAGAGAATATCACCCTGACTCTGGATTTTAATAGCATGATGGGCACTTTGTCAAGAATAAGACAAAGGACCTAACACAACTTTTACCCTCAGTCTGTATGAGGTTTACCCAGGGTCCACGCGCTGTTGGCAGAAAACGTAGGATGCGCTGTGAAGGTCCAGAGCTGGGGAAGAAGCTTTAGCTCCATTTTCTCCTATGTCTTTGGAGCCTTTCTCTCTAGGACATCTTCCACAAACCATGTCCAGAGTGCCAGCTATATGAAAGAGAAGGGAGATCCTTGGAAACCATATGCAGATGGCCTGAACCAAGCTAAAATTGGAGAGAAAGAACGGACAGCCAAGGTAGGTGATGAATCATACATCCTACAAATCCAGACTGCCTTGAGCTAAAGAAAACAAAGCAAGCTGGGGAAAGTTGCAATGGTTTAGATTTCCTAAGTACAACAATTTTTATTTTATTTTGAAACAATTTTCCCTTAAGGAATGACATTTCATTTTAAGTTGGAGAAGGCTGGCAGCTCAACCTATGAAATTTTTTTCCATTTTGCTGGAAAGAATTTTTTTTTTTTTTTTTGGCTAATCCAAAACATTATTTCCCCCTTTCATATTCATCACCCACCTTTCAGTATGACTCCCTCACCATTTCAGTCCAGTATTTGTTGGTTATTTAGAAAAAAAAATAGATTTTCCATAATTGTTCTCTTATTATTTTTGCTAAATAACCTGATCTGATGTGGCAGTCTGTATGCTTTAGAATTGTAACTTTCTCAAGTGCTCAGATGGCATGAAATGGAAATGATGCCTAACTCAAGCTGCTCAGTTCAAAAACACTGTGCTGGAAGGAGAATAGACATCTCCTTGAGACCCATCCCCCTGTGTGCTAGTAATCTGTAAATGTCCGGCTCAAAAGCCTGCACTCCAACAGCTCAGAAAGCTTCCCAATGGCCCCAAGAAAACCTGGAGGTCTGTGGTAGAAAAACTGGCACCTTTGTGTGTTATTTGATGGGAAGAAGAGAGAGTGAGTGCATCCTGACCGGGAGGGTCACGTCCCTGTCGGTCACAGCGAGAGGCAGAGACTGTGATGGGCAGTAAAAGGAGATTTGTTTTACACATAGGTAAAATATTTTGTACCAATAAGGACAATTCAGCCCTTCTACAGCTTGCTGGGGAGTGAGGATCCCATTCAGGAAAGTCTTTATGAATACCTGTCAAAATGGTATGGCTGCTTCATCCTGGGGTTGGATATCCTTCTCTGGTCCTGTCCAGATTCTTCTCCGTATTTTTTCCATGACTCATAAAGTATTTGTTAGCTGTTTTGTCCTCTTCTGCCATGGTTTATCTACAGTGGTAAAATTCAGACTCACTTCTGAAGCAGTTTTCCACCATTTCCTCTGAAGCAGCATTCCCTGACTGTTAGCACTTTATGCCTCAAATCAGAGGAAAAAAAATAACAGCTGGAAGATCACCTATCTAAGATCATATCCACAGGCAGAGGAAATCCTCAGAAGTTATAAGGATCCTGAGCATCTCCTGAAACCATGGCTTTTAGCAGGATCATGCCTTCACACCTTACCTTTGTAACCATCCCAAATTAGCCTGTGTGCCACTTTTTCCATTTTTGGGAGCACTTCTGTTCCAGCCATTCTCAATCCTATCACACTATCCACACACAGAATCTCCAAAACCAAGCATTGATTAGCAATTCTCATGAAGGTGGAAACTCTCTGTGATGCTGGACCCAGGAGTTTGCTGGTGGGCATAATGTCGGGGCACAGGGACTCATGAGTGCCAACGACACAGAAGTGACTCCAAGAGGATTTAGACATCCACGCGGTGGTGGAGGTCAGTGCATGCAGGGCAATGATGTTGGCTGCAGCCCTGAGAGGAACATTAGAGTATTTTGCTCTTCTGACACCAGCAAAATCAATCACTGGTAAAGTTTGGGATCCATTTGCGCCTATTGCTGGGAACAGGAAGAGGAGCAAGTAAATAAGACTGGATGTGTTATGGCTAGCTGTCTTTTGTTCTCTTTGATCACTTGAAAAGACAAATGACTGCTTACTTTAGGCTATTAGGCATGTTTGTTATACATAAGGATTCATGGACTTTCAGTTATGCTTTTTTTAAAAAAAGACTTGCTAGAATTTTAGTGGGTATTAATAAAAATTCTGTGACTGTTCTGAATGAAGATAGCAGTAAGTACTGAGGCACTCAGCAGATGCACTGCTCTCTGCATTGGGCTAGTATAATGTTTCCTTATATTAAAGGACAAACTCACAGAAGAGAAATGTGGGTAAACAACGTGTTAATCAGTGACAAGTTTAAATGTAGACCCATACATAAATAAAATTTCATAACTTTATCATTATTTATTACCAAAGCCAAAATATTTCCAGGGGAGTAGTTTTCCACTGGAGGAGAAGGTTCTGTGAAGCTGTAACAACATAGTGACAACTTTTACACTTTTTTGGAAGAGGAAAATTTTATTAAAACATGAAAGGCCGAGTAATTTCATTCTATGAATTACTAGAAATCCAGAAAACAATTAACTGTGTGCAAATCCTAATAAATTACTTGTCTTAGAACTCGTTTAGGGAAATTTATTCACAGAAGGTTCACAATGAACATCATAGTAACTAGCAAAATACATTTTTTAATGATGATCCCTTATGGCATAGAAAAAGAAACCAGTAAAAAAAAATAAAAGGATGTTGCTTTACATCTAAATCTCTTCTGTGTAGCTCCTTCTCTCAAGACCTTTGTGGGGAGACTGATCCCAGCAGGAATGCAATCTTCTGGAAATTACAGCAAAGTCGAGTGTTTCCCAGATGGGTGGAAAGTCCCATCTTAATGCATAATAATAGTTACAAATAGGTGTAAGTCGTGCTTGTCGGATCCTGGGAGTGCTCTTTGGGTTTCCTGCTATAAACAGTAGGCATTAAAGACAAGCAAAGTTCAACTTTCCTGATAAACTAAAGTACAGAACTCAGTTGCTCAGAAGGCTGCAAGAGTTCTCTGGCAGAGGCTGTTGTGATTTGTCTAAACTGTCTAAACTGAAAAAGCTCTGAAAGCACAGGTTTAACAGAGCTCCTGCACCCTTGTGCTAGGACACCTCCTCCAAAAATGTCAAGGAGAGCAGATATTTTAAGGTTAAATAAGGGTGGAAACTGAGATGTTCTACAGTCTTGCTTAATGCTCTGCTCTGCTTATTGACTGGAGAAGTGATTTGGTTAAAAGGTGGTGGAATTTCTTTTTGTTCTTCTCACTGAGTTTCTGAAAGGCCAAATACTTAGCCTGTGGATTTTTAGAGGTAAAACCTTCATGCTTTTCTCAAGAAGCAAGGTAAATTGGAAATAGGAACCTTCTTATAACCAAAACATGAATGTTTAATTCACTCCAAAAGAAGGCTGAGACTTACAACTCTCTGAACTTTCTTCTGACAGCTGTGCCATTGGGGGCTCTCTGAGGTCCTGCTGTCTGCCACAGCCCCAGATGCAATCTTAGAGCCACAAAACCTGTGGGATCAAGTGTCAGCCCTGCAGTGTTTGGTGCTACAACATCCAAGGCCCTCACCCTGCAAACTGAGACTGCAACAGATCTCCTTCCACCTCCAGCTCTCCTACATCAGGGAGGATAACTGACAAAGTTGTATATGAATGGCCCAGTGCAGAGCATGGATTTAAGCCCCCTGGACCCACACGTAGGCGGAATTTGGAGTGTTAAATGTCATTCATCTCAAGCTGCCCTTTTTGCTTTTTCTTACCTGCCTGCTTTAATTTTCAAAGTCCAAGGAAACTGCAAATACAGCCATCCCAGCCCCAGAAGTGTGCATGAGGCGTTCCTGTACTGTGCAGCCCTTCCAGGATGAATTCTCCCACTGTCTCCTGGTTCTGTGTGGTCATATCCGGGCCCCTGCCCAGGTGATGGGGGTGCCACAGCCCATGAGCATGAGCTGCTCCCAAAGGCAGGAGCTGTGCACAGGTTGCTTTCCTGCAAAGCTGCCTGGTGAGCCAGTCGCTGACCCAGGCACGCTCACTGCTATGAGCTTCAGCTTCCTCGACTTGGGAAATACAGGAAAGGCAAGAGGGACTGAGTTACTTTACAGCAATTCCTGCAAAGACTGTGATTCATTTATTTGTTCTTCTACGAACGCCCTAGCCAGATGACTAAGGCAGATCTGCAGGCTGATGACCCAGAAACAGTAGAGCTAAATTTCACATGTGGTGGAAAGAAGAAAGTTAAAAGCTGTATGCAGACTGTTATCTTCCTATTTGCAATAGTTTACCTCTCAGTACTAGCCCTGGGCTACACCAGAGATACAGCACAGAGATTTGCTCAGGGGCTTTTCTCTTTTTTTCTACTTCTTCCTCATCTCAAGGTAGGGTGTCTGAGGTTACCTACACCTGTGACTTTGGAAATTAGCAGTACATAAGCTCACCACAGCTGCTGGGTCTCTCAGGTGGGAGGGTTGGAGTGGCCTATTTCCCTTTTTTGTTGAAGTTCAAGCTGCTGAGATGGAGGCTGCTGGGTTTACTGCACCATTTCTTTCCCTCAGGTAAGACATTTTTCCTTGCAGGGCAGGTGGGAAGGAAAAGGAGTGTCAAGTGTAATAAATCTGTTTTGGTAGCTAGGACTGCTGAGCTCCTGCAGGGGAGGCAGAAACTTGTCTCTACCCTTATCAGAGGATGGGTCTGTGAGATGGCTGCAGTGACTTCTGAGGAATTGAAGACAGACTGGGTAAATGTAGGGGGGAAAGTGCTTCTTGCTGCTTCAGATCTGTTTGTGAAAGACCTTTCTGTGAACAGAAAGTGTCAAGCTACAATGCAAAGTGGGTGTGAAACAATCTACTGCAGACTAACTGGTTAAACCATGCCTAATGTCAAACTGGTGCTAAGGTAATGCAAAGGGCTTCAGTATTTTGTTTGAATTTTAAAATTTGTTTTGGCTGGAGTGATATTCCCTGGGAGGTTGTTGGTGATGCCACTGCTGGGTTGCTCTCAACCTGTGATTCCTTAGTGCCAGTGAAGTGTTGTACTTCTTGGGGTGCTCTGGGTGCCTAGGGAACCTGATGTGCCTCATCCCACCACCTGTTTGTGAAAACATGTGGCAGGACTCTGTAACAGGGCAGAATTCCCAGCCTGTGTGTATACATACCTGTAGGAACCTGCAATCATAAATATGTTCAACCTCTTGGCTGAAAACCTCCAAATATTTCTGTTTTCTGGACTTCCTTTTTTTTTTTTTTTTAAAAAAAAAGGTGCTTTTATGAAACACATCTTGAAAGTATTAAGCCCCAAGCAGCACATGACCCTAGCACTACGAGAAAACCTTTAGAGTCCTCATCATAGAATCCTGTGTGCAGCATGCAGGGTGAGATGGGAAAGTTCTTCTCATCGTGTTCCTCTGTCCATTTGACTAGGCAGTATCTGATGTGGAGGTGTTGTGCACTGGCCATTGCAGGAGACACTACCTTTAAACCCCAACACTCTTGTTTGACCCTTTAATAAGTGTAGCCATGATTTCCAGAAAGCTGCCCTGCATAGTAAAAAATTCATACAAAGATCAATATGCCCTTTGATTTCTTTATTTTTTTTTTAATATTTCCTCAACTATATGAATATCTTCTCATTCCTGTACCATGATATGGGCTGTAAATATAGAGGCTAGTGCAGGTTCCTTATTTTATGGTTTACAATTGGAGAATATTGGCTTCTCTCCATACCACACTAAACAAGTCCATAATCCATCAACTGGCTTCTTCAACACCATTTTTATCCTTTTCCAGTCCTGATTCTGCCAGAGAATGAATTCTGTGGGGCACATCAGACCTTTATTCCATACAAAGTTCATAAACACTCACAGGGTTAAAGTTACTAAAAAGCTGTAATTTTGCATGTGTTTTCCTAGTGCTTTCTCTTTCCTAATTAGTTTTGGTTTGTAATTTCTCATGGTTAGCGCAGTGTATCCACATTTCCATCATAAATGCTACTGGAAAGATGCATTTCACACTCAATACTATTTTTAAAGGCTGGGTTTTCCCAGACCTGGGAAATATCTTAGGTGAATGACCTTTCCATGGAGGTGGGCCATTCCTCAATGAACAGGAGGAATCCAGAAAAATGAAGGCAAACATCCAAGTAATCTTTGCAGGGATTGAGAGTGTCCGAAGGAAACCCTCACTCAGCAGTCAAGTTTGATTTAGTTGTTCATACATGTGGCAAAAAGAAACTTGGGAGAGAGGAGAGAACAAGAATGGATGTGTTTAGCTGCAAAGAGGGTCAAGGAATAAGATTTGGAGGAGGCAAAGAGAGTCACAGAAAGTCAATCACTGATGTCTGTGGAGTGCTGAAACTGTTGGGTGAAAAAGAGGTGCAAATCAATGTGTTAATTCAGTTGTTTCTGGAGTATCTCTGTCCAGCCTTCTAGGGCATGTGCTTGCTTGAGGGATGCTGCAGGGCTTCCTGTCACTACAGTAATTAGTGCCAGAAATGCAGTGAAATTCACATTTACTCATATTGCAATTGAATTATACTCATATCATCCTTTACAACTCAGAGGGTCTTCTCTGATAACATAACTGCTGGTGTGTCCAAAAGAAACAGCAAAGAGAGCAACCCGCGTAGCACTGGGATGAGCCATAGTACAAAGAGGGAAAGGTTTGATCCCTGTTCTGTGTTATCCTGTCACCGGTGACCTGGGTGAGGTTCTGGACTGCAGATGCCTCCTTCCCAAGAATGTACATTAAGTTTCTTGGTTATTTCCCCCTTTTACCCTGATGAGTGGCTCATACAGAGCTGAAACGTTCAGTGTAGTGGATGGAGCCAGTTGCCTTCCATGACACTGTAGGGCTTGGTAACTGGATAAGGTGAGGCATGGGGCCTCTGTTTTGTGCATCTGCACCTTGTGTGAGCTGAGGCACTCCTGATTTTTACATGCTGAAATGTTAGTGGGATGCTACCCAACGTCCTCAGCACGCCACCCTAGCACAAACTTTAGTTATGTGTGAGGTTTCTCTGAGATATGTTCTAGGTCATCGTGAGCTCTCATTTATCTTTTAATTGAGTGTACGTTTGTCCTGGTGCAGAATTTTGCCTTTGGTGTGTTCAGTGACCTTAAACTGATCTGAGACCCCCACCCAGGTAGGTCTGCAGTCTACAGAGCAGAACCTGAGGAGTTTCCTCCAGTGGTGCTCCTGGTGTCCATGTGTAAGTGTTTATACACAAGTGTTGTCTTCCTTTCCAGCTCCTTCTTTCTGACCTCTTTTTCCATTCGGTTCTGCTTTGCGTTTCATTTGCAATGTGTTGCCCTGTTGTGAGTATTGCTCATCCATGTTGAGTTAGTGTTCCCCAAGGAGTCTGTGTGGCATTGGAAAAGTTTTTTTGGCTTTTGCACTCTCAAAGCCCTTTATTATAAGTTGGGGTTTTTGCTCCAGGGTAGTAGGATGTTGGGAAGAGCTGAAATATGGCACTGCTGGGAATCTATTAGTATAAAAACTGCACTAGTACCCAACATGCTGATTTCTCTGACCCCAAAGGCAAAGGTGTTTGCAGTTTAGTCACAAGTGAAATAAGGCTGCTGAATCTCATTCTAACACTCATATCACTCTCTTATGGACTTTCTTCTCCACCCCAGTGCTTACCTCTAGACCTGTGAATCTTCTTGTTGAGATCTGGGAAAAAATGTTTTGGAACAGCAGATCTCTCCCTTCCTCTGTCTCCCAAAAATAAGGAAATCATCTTGCAAATACCAAACTGATTTATTTCAAAGTGTTTTGGTTTGGCAGATAGCAACAAGGAGACTGTGGTTTTACTCACAGTAGAAAGGTGACATCTCATCTTAAATCTTCAAATTTGACCTACTCTACACAAGGGGTATGAATTTGTCCTTACTGCTTGCTGTGGAGGTTTGAGAAATGTCTTGCACATCCCAGGCATGCAATTTCTTTTCCTTTAAGAGTCACTATAACACTGGTTTTGCTTCCACACTTAAACGATTCACACACTAAATTGAAGAATCAACTCTGATTCATTACCAAATGATCTTAATTAGTTAAGGAATGTATCTGCCTCTCTGCTCTTGAATACCTTTGCACCTCTCAAGAATGTGGTAATGGTTAAATATTCTGTCAGTTTGGAGGTGAGCATCTTTGGGGCTTTTTTGGATTCCAGAAAAGAATGAAATGAAGAAGTGTCATTAAATGAGGGCCCTGCTGCATGCAGGCAAAGGCATTGCCTTTTCTGGTCACCTCTCCTCTCTGACTGTTTGTAAAACTCACTATCTGCCTTCAGTTATCATTATACTTTGACCAGGAGAAGAGATCTCATTTTTGCACCCAGGCCTTACTGGCAGGCAACGGGTGAAAACTACAGGAGGAACTTTCTTCCTTTCCCCGTGTCCATTTCTGTCTACCCAAAATTGCATCCTAATTCTGGTTGATGGCTTGATATGGCCGATTGCCCTTTCCTGCACACTCTTGTAAGGTCTCTTGGCAGCTCTGCGGTACGAAAATGGGATATAAATCCAAAGGGCTTTTTTTACTGTAAGACTGTAAAAATGTACACAGTGCACATCTCACTTTGTCTCTTACTATTTTCACTATTTCTCTTGCACAGGATGAGGAAAGTTGTTCTTTCTGACACAGATTCCTATTCCAGATAGTCAGTCTTGGGGAAGAGGAAGCTCTGCCTCCATGTGGGGGAACAAATTCATCTCCCTGTTCAGTGCAGGGTGGGGTGATGTCAGCATGTTAACTGTGCCAGGGCTTCCTTGTTGCTTCACCGAATAAACGTGAGCGTGCACATGCCCAAGGCTGCTGCACTCCAAACCCCTGTGCTCTGCCCTGAGCTTGTGTAACAGCAGGCAATGCCAGGTAAGCCCGGGCTCTGATGAACTGCTGGGGATGTTAGCACATCACGTGGGTTTCTGCTGACCAGACCAGCTCTTAGTTTGCTAGAAGAATCTAAAGTTCTGCATCATTTGCTCTCTTTGCTGTAAAGTAACTTGTGCTTGGCTGAAGTAAACATCTTTGGTCTGGATTTCATTTTACTTTGCAGTTATAGAAAGAGTCACAAAGAATTCAGGTTATTTACCACAAAAGTGAGTACATTTTCCAGTGCATGATTGGGTCTCTTCTTGTCATGTATGAGTGCTGTCAGAGCAGGAGGTGCTGGAGCCTCCTCTGTCCATGCCTGATCCCTCCAGCTGGAGCAGGGCTGTACATGACCATTCCAAGTGATGTGTTTCACACCAGGCAGTGAGGCCAGTAAGACACTGAAATGTGCCAGATGGAAGCAAATCATGCTTGGGGCTGTGGTTTGGGCTTTTCTCCTTGTGCAGCTGCTGGTTTCCCAAGGTCCCACCTGCGGGCCTGTAGCTATCCCCCACCTAAACCTCTTTGTGTAGGGCAAGCTGGAGAACGATGGGTAGCAATGGTCTGAAACTGAGCAGAGTTGGGGGGAAAGTAGGCTATATGTCAGTGGCAGTTTCATAACTGATGGAAACTAGCATGGGAGCATTTGCCCCTGGGAAGAGGCTGCATCTTTTTTCATCAGATTCAAATGAAGCAATGCAAAGGAGGAGGAGGAGGATTCTATTAAAATTAGAGGAGGGGAGGAATTTGATGGCATGACTTGGGCAGGACAAACTCTCATAATCTGCCCTGCTTTATTTAATCAGTATAGGCCAAAGATTATATGTTATTCCTTGTTGGAGAGGTCTCAGCATATTTTCTTCCTTATTCACATGTACATATTCACCTGCTTTATTAAAATCTCCAGCGATGCCTGACCTCAGGGAGGGGGATGCCTGGAAAGAACAGTGAGCTGCAAATGGGGCTGGTGTGAGCATTTAAGCTAAGCACTAGCTGACATTTGCAGTTGTAGACAACAAGAGCTTTGCCAAACCTGGCCTGAATGTTGACTGTGACTGGAGAATTGCACCTGGTCAAGTTACAGTGCAAAAATTCGTACAGTGCTACTGTTAAGCAGTTGAGCCTTGTGAGCTCTATTTAGGGCTTGTACTTATGAAGCAACTGGAATAACATGTTGGGCATGGTGGTGACTCCTCCTCTCTGGCACTTGAATTTAGACTTGGATTTTATTCAGTTTTTTGACCAGGACTTCAGCTGTTTGCAAAGGGGCAAAGCAGGACCTTGTGATAGTGGTTCTGGACACCCCTGGGTGCAGAGTTCCACCTGACCTTGAGATTGTCCTTGGATCTGCACCAGAGGGTTTCTAATATATCTGAGGAGAAAGAAGACACATCTGCCCCAATTTTGTTTTTTATACCTTCCTCTGGTCTAAGTGGGTAAGATAATAAAATGGGAATTGCCCTTGGGTAACCTCCAGGAATTCTCCTTTGTTGGCACAGCTTTATGAATGAATTTATAAATGCTACATGAAGGCCACCCCAACAGAAGGGGCCTGCCTTCTCCAGTGGTGCCCACCGAGCTCACCCAGGGATGCATTTGCACTTGATCCTGTTGGGAGCCTTCCCTGCTGCTCCTGTGAAGTGGTCATCCCTTTCCCTCTTTGTCTCAGCTCTGAGGAGCACACCATGACCATACAGAAGAGTTTCCGTGAACTGTACACTCTGGCATTTTCCTGTTCCAGTCACTCCAGGGATAATGAACAGCAATGGTAATAAATAAAAGCAGATGCTGTAGACTGAAGCTTATATATGACACATTTTCCAATGTATGCACATCCTAGTACATGAAGTACTCTCTCTCTCTGAGTGTATGGTTTAGTTTCTTCTCTGATACCTCTCCAGTGTACTCCTTCAGAGGCAGGAAACTGGGGTGCTTGGGCTCAGGAGGGAGGCAAAGTAGCTTTCTGCAGGTGAGGGTATGGGCAGATGCACCTATAGGCTGCAAACAAGTAGTTTGAAAAAGAAGCTCATGGTGAAGGAGTCAGTGTTCCTTACCCCAGTATACATGCTTATGCCTTCATGTTTATAAGAATTTTTAAGTGAACAGAAATTTCCTTGGGTTAATATCAGTTATAAAGAAAGCAAGAAAGAAGTTTAAGGAATTTTTAATCTCGTGAGATGAGGACCTTCCTAGCTGTAGCTGCAGGTTGTGTACGTAATGCTAGTTAATACCACCCTTGAACAACAAGTACAGTGTCACACAAGTGACATACACTGTCTTGTGTTTTACTGAGGTCCTCAGCTGAGAGCTGTGTGTGTGTGGGAACATGAACATGCTTGTAATGCTTTAGGGCTTGAACACTAGTTCCAAGTGGAGCCAGCCGGGATGTACCTATTGAATAAAGCTCATGTGTGCTGCTGCACAACACTCTGGTCAGAGTTAAATGAGCTTCACTGCATGAAACAGTGCACACACCTAATCCGTATCAGCAAAAAATATGTACGTATGTATCAGATTCAATTAGTTCACCACTCTTGACTTGCTCTTACTCGAGCTGCAGAAGAAAATGGCACTGGTTTGGACCACGTGATCCCTCTGTGGTCTCTTTGAACTTTGCCCGTTCTGTGATTCTGATTCTGCCTCACACCTACTGAAGTGGAATGTTTTGTTTCAGATTAAGTGAAGAATAATCCATTAAATGAAACTGGTTTGACTTGAGCTAGTGAGCTTGTTTTCAGGAGAAATCTTCAGTTTTATCAGCAGTCAGTCTTGACCCTTCAGTGTTCAGCATTAAAACCTGCCAAGCCACAACCAGAATTTCAACGAATTAAATAATTTGGTCATCAATAACAAGAAGAGACTGACAAGACAAAAAGAAATAAATGTCATGTTTTTAATGCTGATTTGAACAGCCTTACATGAAGACAAAGCACCAAACGTTGAGTCAGCAAAGCCTAACAGCAGTGGCTGGTTGTCCAGACCCACCTCTTGTTCAGTATTCATCATTGAAGGGATACTCTGGATGGTCACGCCACCTGTGGAAAGGTCAGATTGGACAAGTGAGCCCCTTGGGTGAAGTAAGATATCAAATCACTGCAGTCATCCTGTGCCCAGCAAACCTCTTCCTTGCAAGATATATGTGACCTTCATGGAAGGCTCTTCTTATTCAGAAGCTGCTGTGCTCTGAATAACTGTGCCTACAGAGTTGGAAGTAAGCCTGTGTATTTGAGGAGAGGACAGAGGACATTTTCCAGACCTACAGACTGCATATCTTAAGGAGATGGGGAAAATCAACAGGTCTCAACAGTATGTCAACTAGTCTCACTATTTAACTCAGGCGAGTAGAAGTGTTTTAGGAAAGGGGACGGCTTCACCATGTGTGCACTGTGGAAGGGGAAGACTTTGTTCAGATGTCTAGAAAGTCCCCTAGAAATAAGGGCTGTGTGTGAAGAAGAGGTGGAGACACCAGACTGTTCTTATGCCCTTAGAGCTGGCATGAACAGGTCAGGGTCTGGGGTGGTGCTTTCCCCAAGCAGCTGCAATACCTAAGCTAGGTCTGGCTGTCCTCTAGCCTACATGTAGATACCCTGCCAGCATCTACAATGACAGAGAATTTACAAATAAGCTTTGGGATGACACAGTTCAGGGGAGAAAGGGATGGTCATGGGTGCTTTGTTTTAGAAGCTGCATGCTTAGGGAAGATGCACAATCCAGGATCATTATAAAAGGCAAGAAGAAAGTTCCCAGGGTCAGCTTCAGGTGAAAAAATAACATGTATTTGCCCGTTATTGGCAGACTTGAGAGAGAGGTAGCTGTTTTCTGTTGTGGGTTTTCTTGTTTGTTTGAGAAGATGATGCTAAATCACAAGCCCTGGCTTGACAAACACTTTCCATTAGCTAAATGAAAAATTTCTGAAGAGCATTCTCAGGTGCACCATGGCAGCTGGCTGCCTTGCCTTACAGCACAGCACAACAAATACTGGCATTTATCCGGCTGTGAATCGTTCCAGTCTGGGAAGGACACATTTCACAATATTGAAGGAAACTAACTGAAAGGCATCAAACATTTTGAATTGGTTGTGTCAAAATATTTCATTCCGATATTCAGCCAAGATCAAGTGTTTACACATTAACAGATTGAGCTGGTTGAAAAAAAAAAAATAAAACCAAAAACCAAAACAAGCCACAACATTTTGGCTTGTTTGACTTCAGAATAATTTGATAATGTCTGAGTTGCCAGTGTCATTATCGCTACTTTTCATCTATCAAGCATGCTTGCTAATCAGATTTCACATATTCAAAAGTCTGAATCCTTTGAGTGAAAATGATTCACTTGGAGGAGTCAGTGCAGCTTGGCATAGCTGGTAAGGAAAAACATCCATAGCAGGGAATGGAAGCATAAGATAAATCAAGCAGATACATTAAGGTAAAACTTGCCCTACACAATGCTTCTAGATTTCTCCAACAGGAGGAGAAACAATTTCAGGTTATGATTTCCTGAAGTACTCATGTTTTTATAAATCCTCCATTTTCTTCTCAGACACTTAACTTGCTAATTCATTCCACTGATTGCATTATCCTGTTTATATGGGCTTACTCATACCATCAGAACAACAGGTTTGCCCACAGTACCCTTATGGTGGCTGATAAGGGGAAGAACCAGAGAAAGGCTGGATTTTTCCATTCCTGCAGGCATGTGCATCACAGCAGTCAAAGGTTTTGCACAAAGTTGACTAACCAAAGTCTCTCAGTATCGTGGTTTGACTTTTTCAGATACAGATTGCTGGATGAAATAAGAAATGTGTTTCGGCTGGTAATTTGTCTGATGCAGTGTCAATTCCAGACACTTCAGTGTGGTAACGCGGAGTGGGCATATATATCTATATATATAAATCTACGTATCTGCTCCTTACATGGCAACATCACTTTTTCAATAAGGCTTTTTTCATAGTTGAGATCAGATTGTACTTAAACATTTTTCCCCAAACATGGAGCTCTTGTGAAAACTAGAGCTGCCAGTGCCTATCCTATGCATCCTGTTTTCCTTATCCTTGGTGGTCTCCTGTGACCAAATTCAGTCTAATAAAGCAAAGCATTTAACTTACTAGCTTTTTAGATTCCTGACTTAGAAAGTTCTTCTGCTGTGGGCATTTACAGCCTTTAACTTTGCTTCTGGAAAAGGCTCTTGCATTTGCACCAAGGTTACATTTCGTGTATATAATCTTTAAAATTTAAATTATGCTATAACTCAATTTTGCTATATAAAACCAGACTGTCAGATACCAAAACACACTAAAGAATCTCCTCGGCTATTTGTGAGAAGCCTTCTAGAACTAAGTACTGCAAATTGATGGAAGGCTATTTGAAGGAACCAATGCTTCAGAGCACCTGGCTGAGCTTAAATGTGAAAAATTAACTCCATTATGATGCTTTTAACTAGTGTATATTTTCAATCATATTTATGCAGCACAGTAAGTGGTTTGTTTGTTTCTTTGCAACATTTCCCTGTATCTTTTGAGCAATGGTCAACATTTTAGAGTGCTATTGATGCTATTTGATGCTGTTACCAATGCTTTTCATTTCACGCTACAGTTTAGCAGGGCACAGGTAATCCAAGGTAGAAAGAGAAATGCGTGGAAATTAATCTCTAGCATTTGGCTACTTACTGAGTGCCCTGAAAAGGGGACAAGAACAAAGTTTGCCCATAAGCTGTAGATGCTTTTGAGCTGAAGGAAAAACAAACAGCCTTATCCTCTGGAAGAGGGGATGTTGGGTAGGTCTGAGTTTTCTGGTGAAGCAAAACTATATTGGGTGGTAAGCTTTAGGTGGCAAGCAGCAAGCCTTGTTTGTTCTCAGAAGAGATAATTAGGAAGTGGTCTAGCAATCAAACAAGCTTCCCGTTCTTCTGTTTTTCTTAGAAGAAGGTACAACACAATTTATTTGAATTCCAGCTCCAGTATCCGCACTCCTAGACAGGGATTATGTTATGCCTTATCAGTGTCTGAGACCACCGTTCCCACATAGGAGAAAGAGTTTAAGGAAATGGAGTAGAGATGGAATAGCAAGAAGTCACTTTCTAATAGGTGAGCTTTGAGAACCTGAACTGCAGGCAAATATTGTACACTTATTTTTGCAGTGGGTCCAAGAACATATTCAGGCTGCATTAAAAGTCTCTCATGTTTAAGCCTTAGGTTAGAATAGGCTTGTTTATGCAAAAGTTAATATTAAAAGGAAGTATTTTTTATTTATTTATTTATTTTTAATTTTCTGAAAGAATAGGAATGTTCTATGAGGATCTAGGATTTCTGTACTTACATTAACAGTTCCACGTAACGAACATTTTTGTTCAGGGCTTCAATTTCTTTCATCTCTTTCTCAGTGAGGGAGAAGTCAAAGATCTAATGGAGGAGATGTTAGGAATACGTTAGCATTTCTTGTCATAATCAACCTTCATATGTTCGAGATTCCAGAATGACATTCCCTCCTTCTCCCTGTATCTCTCCCACAAACCCATCCTTGCTTGCATTTGCAGGAGTCTCAAGGACATGAATAAGCCCAGTCACATTTGCCTACACCTTTTTTGCAAGAAGGGGAAGGTAGTCTGGCAATACTGAGCCACCAGCTTTGAAAGCGGTGTATTTCCAGGGAAAGTAGGGAGCAGTGTGAGTACTGAATGCTGCAAAGGATTCAGGAAAAAAAATTGTCTTATTTTTGGGTGGTAGTCAAACCAAATGTTTTCTGGTGATGTGGTTGTGAACCTTTCTGTAACACTTGTATGCAGCAACATACAAGTTGGCCTCTTGAGCAGCTGACCGATACCTGAAGACGGGGCGGAACAATCAGTCATTCCTGAGCTCCTGCAGCCTTGGGCTGCTGACCTACTGAGTTACCTCATCTTGCTTGTGCTGCTCACTGCAGCAGCTGGTGCTCTGGGACACACCACCAGCCGGAGCTTTAGCTGCTCCAGAGGGTTAAAAGACTCCAACATTTCCTCTATACGTTGCTCAATTATTGTCATATCTTATTACCTTTAAGTGGTGGGGACAAAAAGCATCAAATGCGGCAAAGTTTGCCGTTGGTTAAGTCTTACACGTGTCTACAGGAAAAACGGTGAAATTGCCTTCTGTAGGGGCTAAGCCAACATAAGTGGATTTATCCATGTAGTACTGGGGTATGAATTTACCTGGAAGTTCTCTCTGATGCGTTGTGGATTGAAACTTTTCGGGATCACCACCACCCCTCGCTGGACATTGAAACGCAAAGCAATCTGTGCCGCAGTCTTGTTGTACTTCTTCCCAATGGCATTCAGCACAGGATCCTTCAGTAAAGGAGGGGAGGACACATTTACCCTGGAAAAAAAGTGGGAAGGAAAAGAAAACAAAAAACCTCCTCATCTTTAACGTCAAAACAGAGGGACATCTACTTGTTTGTGGACAGCACGCTGCACCTTCTGCCAAGCAGGGTGAAAGACGGGAGAAAAGCTTTGGCTCTGAGGTTGGCAGGTTGTCAAAGGCAACTTCCTATGTGATGTCCTAACGTTGACTTAGTTTCTCCTTCCTCACCTAAGCCTCGCACATTCCCCATTCCAAACACTTGCCCTCTGTTAGAGGAGACCTGAGGCACCTGGTATTCTTTGACGACAGCATGCAGCAGGAGTGTTGAAAGTTTGCACTCACAACAGTAATATTTAGACACTGAAGTTTAAAACCACTTTAAAAAATGGGGGCAGAGGTATTTTGCACAGAGACCCAGCAGTGGAGAACTATGTTTCCCTGGATATTGTCCTTCTATTAGAAATTAACATGGGGACTTACCATGATTCATCCCTTGAGGTTCCCAAAGGGCTGTACCCAACAATAACAATGTCATGTTGTCTGCAAAATTCTAGGAGTTTGGGTTGGGTGAAGTAGGGATGGCATTCTACCTACAAGAGTAACATAGAAAGAATGATTAATCAACGGGACCAGGCACAGAAGCAGAAGATATCCCAATATTTATGAGAGCTACAGACCAGGTAATGCTTTCAGGAAAGGAGGGAATAGGGAAACTTCATCTGTGGTTACTGTTCTATTCTAATTTTACATTGTTGGGTGAGTGATTTTTTATTTTTTTTTTTTTTTTTTTTTTTTTTTTTTTTTTTTTTTTTTTGTGGACAGCAGATTAATATCTGCAACTTTAATTTGGCTGCAGGGAACTTTTATTAGCCAACAGTGGAAAGGTGGGGATAAGTGGGGATTCTGCAGGTGAGGCAAGCTCACTAGACGAGTAGACTGAGAAGGCAACCCATCTCATGTGGGTCATTTCTCTGCCTCTTGCATTCAGGATGACTAATCTGATGTTGTTTTTAGGGAAGTGTTGGCATAAGCTGTCCCAGTTAGAAGGGTGAGGGAGGTATACAAAAGGTGAGATTATGACCGTGTTGTGAGCTCTGCCATCCCACGTTGCAAACGCTGTTCCCTCACAGGCAAGGGTTTTCTGGCTGTCATCTCAGACTCTGGGAAATGGATGTCTAAAAGGTGACAGAGCAACTACTGTTTGCAGTGGTTGCTATCTGGCAAGTCTGAAGCTATCTGGCACATCTATGCTTGCTGGCCAGCGGCCCTAAGCTGGGCTTAATCTTTTGCCTGGTTTTCCTCGACCCCAGGAAGAATCGGCAATGCTCAGTGTAGTCTTAGAGGCACACCAGAAACAGCAATTGCATTTTGCACCCACTGGACATGTTAATACCAGGGAAGGGTGCTGGAATTTCCTATTCTCACAGGCAGCCTTTCCCTTCTGGCCAAATACAGAAATGAAAGCTGTGGCCAGACTCCTTTTCCTGCCTTTTGGCCATTCCAGCCCTCCGGGCCGTACGCTGGGAGTGGGAAGCTGGTCCCGGTTGGTCCCTGGCCTTTTGTCTGTTACTGCTAATGTAGGTATTTGTTTGTGCCAGGCGAGTCAGAAGAGCTTCCCAGAGATTTCTAGGAAATGCAGTGGGCTGCCAAATCCCAGAGCCAAAGGTACCAGGCGCTCAGATGGGTCGCTGCCACTTGTCGCCTTCTCAGAGCCCCGCTGCTGTAATTTAAATCGGATGTGCCTGTCATCCTCACAGGATTATTGCTTAGCTCGGGCCAGTCCCATAACAGGGTGTCCTTTAATTGAATGTTTTCTCTATCTCTTACAAATGTCTTATGGGAGAAGTACAAGAGAGCAAGTACAGGAAAATCAGGAGCAGCTTCTAATGGCTTTTACACTTGAGACGCTTGGAATGACTCAGGATCTGTAGGGTTGGGCTTGTGTCAACTAAGGTAGACATGGCTTCGTTGAGGACTGGTTAGGTCTGAATGGCTTTCTTGGGAATTTTTGGACTTGAAGTAAGGTACCTTGCAGAGATCTAAGATCTGTTTTGACTAAGCATTCAGTCTTGTTATGAAGCTTTGGCACAGAGGCACCTGTTTTATAGTCCTGGAGCAGAAACTGAGGAAGGTTGCTCCAGAGCCTTCAAATACCGATTATTAGCCTAGATAGGAAGAGTAATATTTTCAAGCTAGGAACAAAAGTATGGAGGGCAGCATCTGTGGCACAGTACGCATCACCTTTCTGTACGTGGTGGCTTAGGCTGTGTGTTTGCGTTCCCCAAAGGGCAGTGGCACCGTGGCAGGCACTGCCTTTCGCTCGCAGTCATACCTGGTTGCTGACAGGTTTGTACTTAAGTCCTGGCTTGTTCATGATCATCTCCAGTTGCCTGCGGTTGAAATTGGATACTCCAATAGACTTTGCCAAGCCTGCATCTTTACATGCCTCCAGAGCCTGCAAAGAAAGCAAAGACAAGAGGAGTCCCACAGGTTGGCTTGATTTCTTGAAGCATGCATTTTAGAGAGAGGTGGAAGATAGACCATTACTGAGACCCTTGGCTGCAGCAGAACGAACAGCTCTATTAGCATGAGGGCTGGTGTTGTCCAGACAAACCAAACCCTATTCTTGTGTCAACCTGCTCTCCAGACAAAACCCTAATGTTTTTCACCTCCTGTGAGGGTAGAATTTGTCTGGAGAGCAGAAAGATTTAACCTGAGATATAGATACTTAAGTGCCAGGCAACCACTTTTAAAGAGTTTTGCTTACTTTTATGCTGCTTTAGCAGCGCCTCAGTGCTGGAGAAGGAAAAGTGAACAAAACAGATTTCTTTCCTGATAAGTCAATTCACTCCTTTTGATTGCAGGACAGTTTTTCATACAAAGTCTGTATCCAGTGAAATCCCCTAAATATCTGGCAAGGAACATCACAAAACCTGCACAGAAAACTTCAGTACAGTATCAACCAGGGGAAAAAAAAAAAAAAAAAAAAAAAGGGATGGGAGAGAGGCATTCTAGATATTTTTCTCTTTAGACAAATCCTAGTAGCTGAGAAACTCTTATGAATACTGGATATGAATATGTTCCCTGGTTTTTGTTAGCTTCATTTGCTGGGTTGTTAAGGGAAAAGGGGGTCCTTTCCTATGGTCTTCCCCTTTTCTGCCCAGAACTCTGCACACAAATAATTCAGTGACTGTTTGAGGCAGAGCAGACCCCACCATGGAGCTGGATGCCCTTCCAGGTTTTGTTATTCTTTCTGTCTCACAGGAGCTGAAAGCAGGGAGGTAAGAGACACTTTGTGTTTGATGACCTCTAGTTGGCCTCATATGCCTTCTATCACTCAGTGACAAGTCAGCAAATACAGTCATCTGCATTAATTTTTGCCGGCTAGCACCACACTGAGAGAGTGAAATTATCTGGATTGAGTTGAGCCATTTTAATTTAGATTAGTGCTGCTATTTGCAGTCACTACCCACCACCTATTTTTCTCTTGGCTTAACTGAAGAGAGTAGCCTGCTATAGAATAACCATTATATTAAACACCAGCTCAAAGATAAAAATATAATGGTGTTGGGAGACCTATTGCTCTCAACATCTAAGCAACCATTCTGTGAAAAGAGGGGAATGAACTGCATCAGCCAAATTCAAGTGTAACATAAACAGCTACCATGGAAGTCCCCCTTCCCCTGAGACCCAGGATGGATGGCTCAGCTGCCAAGGGAAAGTTCAGGCCCCCTCTGGGCTCTCTCCCCCTTCAAAATTTCACTCAAAGTTTCACCGTTCTTCATCTTTATCTGCTGTACCTCGAGTAGAGCTAAATTGGGACACGACTATCCAGATCTGGACAGTGGAAACTGAAGTGGAGCACGTACTAGCACCTCTTATCTCTCTTAGTGTGAACTGGATGTAATTAGTGATGCTATTTCATCAGGCCTGGTGCAAAAGGAGAGTTGAGCAGCTCTGGTCTTGAGCTAAAGAGGTGTCCATGGCTTTAAGAGGCAGAGCTGTGAGGAGATTGCTAGTCTCACTTTCTGCCTCACCCAAGATCCTGAAGCCAAATGGCATTAGGCTTAATGAGACATCTGCCTAAAGGACTAGAGCACATCACAAACAAATGCAGGGTGCAATCTTTCAGGCAAATGTTGCTTCCCTCCAAGTTTTCTTACCAGAAAAATCCTGCGTTCCCATCTGATAAGTAAATTTAGAAGTGAGTGAACTTGTTCTAATGGCAAGTGATGGCAAGGTCTTGGGTTTTGTTTTTCAGCGGGGGTGTGGGGGGGAGGTTTGAGAGGAGAGGTGTTGGTTCTTTTTTTTTTTTTTTGTAATATGGTGGTTTTTGTTGATTGTTTGGGGTTTTTTATGGTGAGCTTCAGGGCAAAATCTGTTTTTTTCCTGCAAGTGAAGATTTAAATTTTTTCAAGATGACCTTAATCTCTTCTGAGGGCTCCAACTTTCTCTTCCTGTGAAGACCTGATAAAGGGGAAGGATTGGTAAAAACCTAATGATAAAAAGCTTCAAGCAGTGAATGTAGAGTGCACTCTCTTAAAGAGGGAATGTGGATGTTTGATGTTTCAGCTACGTTTTGTTATAAAAATAATTAAATGACAGCAAAAAGGATCATGCTTAAGGATATAAGTAAAATTTATCTATGGAGCTAGTAGAATTCAATCCATTTGCCCTGGCAATTTGCTTCAGTTATGTTTATGAAAACCACAAGTCAAAAAGAGAATGAGTATCTGTGGATTTAAAGTATATATGGATGGATGTTGTGTTTGCTTACCTCCCAAGTGGCACATAAGTCCGTCTCATGGTAGATAAATTTTCCATTTTCATCTTTTGGGTAGAGCGCATCTCCAGGCTGAAAAGTAAAACCATACTGCTGTGCTTTAAAGAAAAAAATTTCACTCCTTAGAGCAAAACTTTTTTCACGGACTGTGTTTCTACAAGTAAACAACAAAAAAAATTCAACAGTGTTCTGAAACACCCTAAGTTCAGCAGGTCATTCATGCTGGGCTTACCACATCCTGGTCTGCTGGATCGTCCTTGGATACGCTCCTGAATTGTCACATGAGAGTACACTCAGGAGTTCCTGGATGGCCTTGTTTTTCAGTAAACTTTTGGCCTTTATCTTATGGCATCTAAAAGACTCATCTCTTTCCAAAGGGCTGGGTTAGAGTACCAGCCTGTAACCTCTTCTACTTCTTCCCTCTTCTTTTTGGCCCTTCCCTTGCCTCCTTTTGTCCTAGGCACTTGGGAACTGGACTAAGCTGGTACTCTCCCCAGCAGCTGGAGGGTCCAAGAGCTACTGGCAGTAAAGGGCTATGGGCACAGCTAACCTCTTAAGTGCATTATCCACCTTTCTTTGGGTGCTAGAAACTCTTTCTTCCAATCTTTATACTCTGTAGGATTCAGAGATGATTTATGAGCTGATATCTCACAAGCACAGCTTTCTCTTATTTGCTGGTCATTTCACTGCTGTTGCAGGCAGTGCATTAACACCTCGCTCCCTTGTGTCTGATCACAATTTCACTTTTGTGTTTTGCTGGGGTTTGGTTTTTCTTTTTTTTTGAACAAAACCACTTCGTTGAAGTCTGACATTTGATCTGACTTCAAACCGCTACATTTCAAAGGCCTGGGTGCAAGATGTTGACGTGGTAACTCCTTGGAAACATGCAGCTGTGACTAATATGATCAGTAACTATCACCTCCCAATTCAGTCGAGTTCAAATCCAGGGCATTTAATGGGAAAAGTGAGCCTAAGGAAAACACAGCCTCGGATTTCAGAGGGCCAAGGTCTCAGTTAAAGGCATAAGCCTCTCTTCTCCACAAGTGTTGATTTTCTTCAGAGAATTCCACACAGAAAATCTTGTTTCTTTTGTTGCTCTGTCTTACTGGAAAAAAGAATATCTTGACTAGAAGGAGGTAGGTGGCTGTTGGGTACGTTTTTTTTTCTATTAGAAGGCAAAGTGTTTGCCATCATAACGTGAGGGGGAAAAGCTTTATTTGCAAAACCACCCCATGGTATTTTGGAACAAACTATTCATCCCATGATACCCCAGCACACTTTCCAAGGACTGCAAGTTTAACATATTAAGCAGTTGGACCTGTTTAATTTTAGTAAATGAGTCTGGCTTCAAGACCTTTTTACTCTGTCCCACTTCTAATTCACTAGCTTCTATTCAACTTTTTTTTAAAAATAATAGTCAATAGATAGCAATTATATCAGCTAATTTACTATCCTCCCATGTTTCTCTATCATTTGTGTTTTAAAAATGAACCAAGTCAGGATGAACAGTGCTTGAAGATGAACTTCTCTTGACTGAGATGTGGTGTGAACTACGGTGGATCTCTACAGTGATCAATTCTTCCTCCTACCTGCAGAGATCTCTGCAAAGTGTTGAAGTGCAGTTTTGTCTGCTCAATAGTCTCCGGGCAAAACTTTCTCTACCAAGCTATCTTTTTATGAAAGGGAATTTCTGAATGGAAGAACTGCCTGCAGATGGATAAAGTGCTGAGAGATAGGCAGTGTTTTGGTGGTGTCAGGGTAGTGTTTATGTGATCTTTGAAAAGGTCTTTCAGAAACAGATCACGTACTTTAGCTCTGGGTTCTCATGAACTAGACCATACCAGTCATCCTAGAAATGCTGATGCCTTCTCTTGCAGTTCACTTGGAGAGAGCCTTGTATTTTACACTGGATCAAAGGTGGCTTGTTACCACGCCGCTGCACGAGCACTGAAATTAGTGTGGCAACACCGCACGGTCGCTGCCGTTGTGCAGGATCACATCTCATCGTGTCATGTTCGAAGTCTGGAGGCACTCCAAGAGATACCAGACCACTTACTTGCCAGTTTAAAACCCAGAGGCTGTTAGCCACTGAGAGGAAACGTCCCGCCCCCATTAAAACAATTTTCTCACCAATACACACGCAGGAAGACAAGCCTGCACATTCCCTTGCCTTCATAAAATGGTCTTTGACAAGCAGGCTTTCTCAGGAAAGCAATTTTAACAACCTGTGAATGCCTGTCCTATAAACAGAAGGGCAACAGGAAGTCAAATAGTAATACCAATTGTCTGGTTTGAGTTATTCTCCTAAAATTACAAGATACTTGGATGAGACTTGTTCAGCGTAACATTAAAATATCTGCTTTCCTGACAGATGACAGAATCACTTGGTTGGGGCAGATTTGAAGATCATTTAGAGCACAAGTTGTTGCTTACTGATGAATCGGTCATCTTAGAAGAATCCCCTAAAATACCTGCTGGTTTTTTACCCCTAAAAAAAAAGCTGGGTAAGAGTTCCCCAGGCAGAGGGAGTGCATGTGATGGCGGAGGAGCCCTTTTTCTGCTGGTTACTGCCTTGCTAGGGTGAAGGAGCTGAGCAACACCGCTGGGGGCTAAAGGCAAGAAGGACAGAAGTCCTGAATGGGGAATCTATGTGGGGAAAAAATACAGGGAGGTGTAGATTAATATTGGTAGGTCCGTGAATAATTTCACCCCACGTGGTAGCCATTCTTGAGCTGTTGAAGAGCAGTGGGGCTTTGCCTGAGTGGTGCTCTCTGAAACCATGGTGCTCTTACTCTGCCTGAAAGCCCTGTGACCAGTTGCTGGCTGGGCTCTGCAGGGGTGTGTTTCCAACTGTTTTCAGGGGGGTACTGTTAGTTCTGTCTTGAGTACATCACTGCTTCCAACCAGAGACTGCTTTTGCTAGACTTTTGGGGAGGAAAGAGCCAATGTTTGCAGGCTAGGGGGGAGTAGGAGTTTCTTAGAGTTACATCTGCATGCTCCTCATCAAAGGCAAGCGTCACAGGCAGGATGGGTGTATTCTTGAGCAAGGCAGCAAAGAAAGGAAACCTGTCACCACTGCAAAAGGATGGTGTTTTTTGTATTTGACATAGAAAAGTACATATTTTTCAGGAAGAAAGTGACATTTTTTTTTTTTTCTCTCCTCTCATGAGAAACATGAATGAATCTCTAAGTCTGCTACTCCTTTAGCTACTCAAGATTGTTGATACAAGCCTCAGGGAGTCAGATGTACATTACTTTAAAGCCAGCTGTCTCTATCTTTATATTGTGAGACAATGACCTTCACTATGTGGGAGAATGAACTACTAAAGAATACAAACACAAGAAAAGGGAAACAGGAAATTGCTAGTGGTGGGAAATTTTCAAAAATGTACCCAAAAGGATTCCATACGTGTGGCTGTATAAATAAAATTTTAATATTAGAGTCTGGTTACTCCTATACAGGTTTTAATAGGATATGGTCTCCTCAAGGGGAAAAAAAGGGCTGCTAGTGTAATGTGATAGCCACATTGGTAAATTGCTTCCCATCTGATAGTTCTGGTAATTTGGAGTCTGCAGCAAAATATGACTTTAATAATCAGAGATCTACCTTTCTTGCAAAAAGAGGACAGTTTAGAGCCCACACCTTGTTCAGAAACAATTAACCAACTAAATGCCTGACCCTATGCTTGCCTAGAAGAAAGATTTAATTTGCTCAAAACCGCTTAAATGTTTTGAATGTTACTCTCTTCATTTCATTCAATTTCATTTGCCTTTATGTCATGTACTTGTAGAGTACAAAAAGCTGTGAAAGCAGGAAGATCATGGACTTTCAACTGTGATGTGAGCTCCCTATATTCAAAGGTTTTGCCTACAAGTTGCCTAGAGCCAGCAGAATGAGGGAATATCAGACTTGAACATTTAAGAATGAGAGATGGACAAACCATGGTTGGCACAGGTTGGGATCTAGTGAAGCTGAGTGCTGCAGTTATGGAGATTAAGATCATAACCATGACTTGCCCAGCAGCTTTAATTTGGGACAGAGTAAGGAAACCAACTTGGTGACTTTTTCATGCTTCCCTCTCCCCCTCTGAACTGTGCCCCTGGCCTGTTGCTGCTTTGTATGACCTCTTTCCTCCAGTGACTCACTCCTCATGACTCACAGGGAATTCAGACACATGTACTGCTCAGCTATGGTAATTTTTCAGAGTAGGAACTGCTCAATCGCAGTTGGGGAGCTTCTCCTTCCAGCAGAAAGACTCCAAGCAACGTCTCTCCTGGCCTGTTCTCACACCACCTGTAAGCCAGTGGGTAGTGCACAGAAATCCATGTATGCAGTATTTATCAAAATACATGTTTTCTGCCCAAAATGCTATTGACAACATAGGCAGGAAGCTGCAAGGAATACTCTGAATGGAGACCCTGATACAAGTTAAGTTCATGCACTGTTTCCAAACAATTTTGCTTTTTACCTTGAAAGCCATTGGCAGCTCAATAATATAGAGGTCAACATAGTCCAGCTGCAGGATCTTCAGGGTTTTCTCCAGCGTGGGACGCACCAGCTCTGGGGGGTGGCAGGTATTCCACAGCTGGGGAGGCAAGCACAGGCTTTTTTTGGGTGCCAGGAGGAACAGTGAAGCAGCTGAAGCCCCCCAACACACACTCCCTCCCCCTTGTCCTTCTGGCAGAGCCCATTATGCAGAGTATAAAGACATTGTGCTCTCCATCCCTGCAAGGCAGAGGTGAGGGCCTTACCTTGCCTTCTGTCAGAGCCAGGTGCAGAGGTTAAGACAGGAATTTTTGCCCAGGACTGATGAAGTGTTGACCCAGTAAAGCCATTACATCTTTTTTTTATTACAACACAGGTTCTTCTGAGCTGAGTATATTGCCAACTCTTGCTCAATGAACTTAAGAAGGTTCCTTTTGTTCTCCAAGCATATGCTTTCACTGAAAAACTTTGTTCCCACAAGGAATCTGTGGTCAGTTTTATGCTTGAAGGCAGAAGCTCGGATCATGTGAGTTAGCTGTTGAACAGCCAAGCACCCAGCATTAAGAGAATCTTCTGGTTTTCTTCTGTGGTCGGGGAGCCTGAGAGACTTCCTGACCTAGGGAAGTTTTCTCTTATTCCCAGTCCCCACGGGAAGATGTGTTTGTGTTTAGTCACTCTAGTGCAGGTGCGAGTAGTTAAAGCACAGTCTTCTGTAACTCTTTAAGGCAAACTGCTTCCTTTCAGGGTTATGCCCCGAGGTTGCTATGGAGTGTGCTTAGCTGGTGAGTGTTCAGAACTATCTCTAACTGAACCCTGCTGATGCAAGTCTCTTGCAAGAGTAAAACCATAGCATGGGTAATTAGTAACCAAGAGCTCTTAGTAAACTGATTGAGTTTTGTCGATTTTAACTGCAGCAGAATTAACACACAATAGAAGGCTTAAAGTGCCATTTGAATACACAAAATAAATTGGGTTTTTTGTTTTCGTGGTTTTTTTTCAACTTACAAAACTAACATTTGGAGTCACGTTGAGGTTTTTGTCACTTTTGTTGGTTGGAAAAACCTGCTGTTTGCTGGTACGGTCATTGTCTATTCAGTTCTGCCACCAAAGCTGACAGCCACTGCGTGCCAAGGCATGGAATGAATTTGTTCTAAAGACACAAAACTTGAATTGTGATTTGTGGGAGAAGATATTGATTATAGGTGTTAAAGGGCATAGTCTGTGTAAGCTTTGAGTTATTTTAGATGCTTGTTTTGTTTTTAAACTACGTTATAGTTATTCCCTGGGATGCTCAGTTTTGCCCACAGAAGCAAGGATGTGTTAAGTTGTACTGAGAGCGGGACATTTGACCCTGCCCTAAGGTGACAAGCCAAAACACCTGGAAATTCATACTAGGCCTTTCTTAACTGTATGCTGCAAGATGTGAAGAGTTTTTGATCAGCACACAGTGGTAGGAGGCTAAGGTGTACTACAGTAAGGGGACCAAGGTGCTGTCCTCAAGAGTTTTAAGTTGTTCCACTGGATTTACTGAAAACCTTTGGTCTAGGTGGTTTTTAAGCATGTTCCATGTAAAATGAGCTTAACCTGTATTTAAGTAAGGAAATGACTTTGTAGACACTTCATGTCCAGTTTTGTTACTGTGTTTTAGAAACTTGGTAACCTGACATATATTGCCCTTTCTAACCCAGTTCTACTGAGCTCAGCATTTGCCAGTGAATATATTTCCCTCTAAAAACTGCAGAGATTCTGAAGAACCATCCTTTAAAAACAGCAAACGTTTGTACTATGTCAATACATCGATGCCATGGAAACTTGAGAGTTTCATAACTGTTTTCATGATTTGTACAAGTTATTGTATTATCTACCTAAGCAGAACCCATGTTTGAGCAGTCAGAGCTGCCAGCTGGCTTTGGCATTTTAGGACACCACATTTCCTGGAAATGTTACTTCTAGTTTAATGAAAGAAATATCCTGGGATGAAAGAGGAGACCAAAAAGGTCTTGCTGTATAAGCCAAGTGAGATGTTGGCAGTTGATATAAAACCTCTAAAATTTCTGGATGCTGAGCTGATCAGGCAGCCAGCAGCGAGCGCCAAGTGCAAGTGCTGATGATTTCAACTGGCAGATGCAGCGCGATCACACCAGGTCACTGTTCCAGTAACGCTGCCACTCAGCAGGGCTGCTCTCGTCAGTCCCTGCTGATGGATCAGCCTTCCATCTGCAGCAACTTTGCTTAAGGAAAGATCTGCTCGGGGGGCTTGAGCCTGAAGGCTCTTGGGAATTTCCAGTACTTCTGATGTCAGTAAGGCAGAAAACATAACTAACTTCTGTGGTGCCTGGTGCTTCCAAGAATGGTCTGTGTATCTACCATGCTTCGTAGGAGATGCAATAGTTCACATCAATCAGTTACTGATCAGTGCCTGAAGTATCTTCTGGGTAGAGATTTGCCTATAGTTTGAAAGGTACTTAAGTTTGTGAGGTACATTAAACTAAAGATACATAAGGTAAGGGAGATCCATTCCTACTCCTTCTGGGCAGTTCAGAGCTGCTGTGAGAGCTTTGAGTGAAACCTGTGAAAATCCTAGATTGTGATGGATTGAATTAATTGCAGAGTATTTTCAGTTTCTGCCTTTGAACTCCTTTAGTGATTGTAGAAATGTTGTAGTGGACTATCACTCTGAGCAGCTACCATTTTGTCAAGCACAAACAGGACACTGTAAGAGAAAACCCTGCGTCTTCTCACATACACACGGCAGGCTGGGAGCACAGGCATTGGCTGTTGTGGCACTGTGTGTTGCAGCCCTGTGGCTTGCAAGACCTGCAGTTTTCAAAATGACTCAATGTTTAAGTACTGATTATCATCTAGGAAAATCATCTGGTTATCAGATCAGACAATTGAGTATAGAAAAGCTTAATAAATAAATGAAGTTTGGAAATTTTACGAGGAGATGTGCTTTCATAGAGCCTAAAGGTTGATATGGGCAAATAAACTGCAGGGGAAGCAGTTGAGAAAGTTAAAATACTTAAAATTGTTAGGACATCTGGTTCTACCCTTTTGGCACAGCTTGGTGGTTTTGATTTGTAATATTACTGATAATTTGCAGTAATGAAACCATAAAACTGCTGAAAACAAGTATTTGCACTGATCCAAATCAACATATTTGGCATATGAGACACTGAGAAATTACCCTGATAAAGGCAGAGAATTTGAGAATGTGAGGTTTTTCTCAGAATGGCAAGGTTGTTATCAGTAGAACCAAGCAGGAAACTTGGAAAAGAGGTGCATATTTTACAGATTGGAAATTGTCTATGGCCGCTGAAAATCCACTTGGTCTGCAAACTATCCAATCTGAAGCTTAGGTTTCCCAGATCATAGAACTTAACTGAATTGTTCACAGTAAGCCAGGCCTCTCATCCCATAGGATCTTTCACTCTAGGAACAGTGGTGTTTATTTGCAAGTCTGTTGAGTAATTGTGGATTACGTCTTATTTGGGAAAGGAGAAAGGGAAAATATTAGGCTGATATGTTCAAAGAAGCACTGCAGGAAGGACTATTTGAGGCCCTAAACTCCCTTAGAAAATGGACAGGCACCATCAGTCTTTATTCTAAGATGTGCAATGAGCTCTCTTATACCTGGGGTAATTCATGGTAGTCATGGCAGCTTTTGTCAGACACTTCACTGGACAAGAGATTTCATTCTTTTAGGAGAGAGTCAAGTCAGAGAGTTAAGACTTGAATGTACAAAGTAGCTCATGTGTTATTCCAGCCTCATTGTTCTCTAACAGAAGTGTAATGACATCTTCTCTCCGAGTAAGTTGATTCATCATCCTAAAACTTTTTAATGGCAGGTGATACAGTAACTAAGGGTGTAGCTTGATGAGTAATTTTCTGGCAGTAGTAGCAATGTAGTCTCTTGCTGTTCTCCCATACACAGACACTGGCATGCAGGTGCTTGCTGCCACCCCTTCCATTGTGCAACCTCATGGCAAACCTGTGCAGGGAACTGCTCTAATAGAAAACAGCTCAGGTGCAGGATCATTGCCCAGACGGGGCTCTGTGTGTGACAACACAACGTGTGGCACAGTGAGAGGTTAGGCAGCACTTTAGGCTGAATGTAACCATGGTCTTAACTTGCAGGTGCTTACAATAGTAAACAGTAGGGATGTTGCATGGTTCCCACTGCTGTCAGAGATTTAAACAGAGAACAACAGTGATTCCTGTGCCTCACAACAAACCTAGTGTTCATAAAGATCTACAGCACTCTGGTAATGCTAGGAAAGAAAAATAAAGGATGTTGGGTCTGGAAGGAAGCATTCCAGATGTTGACCAGTGGCATTCTTAAGAAAGACCATTCACGGAAATCCTGGATTTAGTGTAAATAATCTTGAGTGCAGGTTCTCACCTTGCCACAGTAAAATATGTCTTCTCGCTTGATCTTCCCTTCAGCAATCTTCTCCCGGATGGCTTGTCCCACTTCATGCTCATTGAAATAGACAAAGGCACCGTCAATGTGGCGGTAACCGGCATCGATGGCAGTCTTCACCGCCTCCAGACAGGAACCTTTGGGAGTCTGATGGGAGAAGGAAAAGAATGAACTTTGTGTCAGCCTACTGCTTACCTCTCCTTCAGTGCTAGAGGGTCCCTGAGGTGTGCGTGAGATTCGTGGTGTATTTTATGCTGAGTGACCATCCCAGGCAACAACGTTCCAACTTCTAAATAAAAAAACTGCTGCGCACTTTTTCTCAAAATTGTTGAGCATGTGGGATTCGACTGGGAAAAGGCAGCAAAGCAAAAATGTCTCTCTGTGCAAGAGAGAATACAAGTGTCCTCAGGAAGTAGAATTGAATGCATTTGATATGAAAATTATTTAATAATTTCTTATGCAGAGAGCAAGGTCTTTCCTACAACAGCCATTTGATAAAATCCCATGCTCAAGGGGAAGATGACTTTTTGGTTGAGCAGAGCTGGACAACCACCTGCTGATCAGAAGCTGTTTGAGTAGCTTGAACCTTTCAGCATTGCAAGAATTTAGATTTGACTTTTTTCTCCTCAAATCAACTTACCATTGTTGATATCACCCTCTGAAGGTCAGGACTATCTACTGGTATTCCCAGTTCTGAACAGCTGCTTTAATGTGTTGTTAAGAAACAGTAGTTGCTTTAGTGTATATATATTTTAATGCTTCAGTTTAAGATGAGCCCAAGAAACCTCCAAATAAGTGATATTTTTGCACTGTGTGCTGCATTTATGTTTGCTCATCGTTGCCAAAATTCAGAGTAAGCTTGTTTTTTTCAGAACAGTCATATTTTCCATTAGCCAATGTGGCAAGCAAAATTACATGTAGGCCAAACTAAGCAAAAAAGCATAAAATTGGTTACTGAAATTATTTGCCTGGTCACTAAAATTGTACTGAAAACAACTTATGGTTCGTACACTTTTTATAATGAGAGAGCAGCTCTAAGTGGTGGTGGCCAAGGGCGTAGAGCAACGCTATTCTCCCATCCTTTTCATGGGCATTGCTCTGCTGCAACAGGGGACATCTGATTCACTTTAACAAAACCTCAAATAGGGCAAGTAAAACTGCTCTGCTGTGCTGCTGTCTGTCAACAACAAATGACAAGAGTTGCATTTTGCTGCCTGCAAGTGCAGGGCCAAGACCACACTGCTTTTCCTGTGAAGAAAACAGATGCCAGAGGCACCTGGAAATGAGATGATATGAAGAGAAGATCTCAAGTTTGTTGGTTTTGACAATGCCACGGGAAGAAGGGAAGCAGGACTGGCAGTAAGTGTTGTTGGGAAGGACCATTTTTTACCATAGCAATAGCTCTCCTTCCTCTCTCTCCTAGCTGCCACTGGCCTGGCTGTCCAGAAGTTTGCCATGAAAGAAACAGGTTCTCTTCCACCACTTGCTGAGCTAGAAGATGTGAAACTCATAGCTGCTATAGATAGGATGCTTCAATGATTAAGGACATTGGTCTTCCCTTCCATGTTCATGAAAGAAAAGTCTTTAAAGGACTGCTGAAGACACCTGGGGGTGTTTTCATCCCTGTCTTTCAGTCCCAGAACTGTAGGCTGGTGACAGATCGTTCTGGGATAATGGGACCATATTCCAGCCTGCTTGCTCAATGCCCCATCCTGGCTGGCTCTGAGGGACACAAAATGGACCAACTTCTGTTTGGGCATGGGAGGAAACTTTCTGCTCCAGCACGCAGTGCCTAAAGGTTACTTAAAATGCAAAGCTGCTCACACGTGCCCTGATTTATTACAGACCTGAATGAGGCCTGCTAAGCAAAATGGCACAGTTTGGCACTCTAGAGTGTTTACAGCAGTGATGATGCAATACTGTGTGCTTAATTGAGGGAGACAATGCAATGCTTGTTTCAGTGCCTTGCTGCTTTCATTGTGGAAGCCTACCAAAAGCACGCTTGGCCCCTGGTGGGGCCCTTTCCTGGTTGTTAGTGGGATGTAATGAAGACCATGGCAGCTACCAGCTTTTCAGGCACCCTCAATGGCTACTTTTCATTTGGGGCATGCTGGGCAGTGTTACAGAAGCGCGAGGCATGGAGCAATGACAACCTCCAACATGTTCTCTGCTTTGTCCCTGCCTGAACCTGCCAGGAGAGGGTTTGAGAGAGGCATCAGGATGAAAGCTCTGACACGAGCATTACAAGCCTGCGGTGACTGATGACAGTAACTCAGATCTCTGCCCCAGCAATGAGCTGCACGAGGTTGGAGCCGCAGTTGCAAAGCTCAGGCTGACTGGCACAGAGCAGCAGAGCTCAGCCGAAAGGTCTGGGGAGCTCGAGCCTAAGTGATCATTAGTTATCTGAGAGACAAATATATTTCCAAAAGTGCTATCATTGTTTTTTCTCTCTGAAAAGTGATTTTGGAAACAGTGTGTCTTCTAGATTTCTTCAGCCTGTTTGACTTTTACAATTCAAATGTATGAAAGCAGAGTATTTAGAGGACAGCAATGCATTACCATAATATAGATTTTTTTGGGGGGAAAAAATATTATTTCTTTTTTACTTTTTCTATTTGTTGAAGAGACTGAAAATGGGATGTGAACCCAGTACTAGAATTTCCCCTCTTCACATTCTTGAGAGATTGCATGAGCACAGCTCCGTATTGTTTCCTGACACTGTAAAATAAACTCTTCCAGGCAAGGAAATGTTGATTATTGGGTTGCATCTTTTCTCAGTCACCAGGGCCCATTTGGTCAGTAAGTAAAGCAGAAGAAATAGGTGAGGAAAGGTACAATCTCACGTGTAAGGGAACAGCACAGTTTCAGACATGGAAGGAGGGTAGAATAGCGGGAAATGCTTGCAGTTACTGCATCTGCTTTTGGCTGAATCAGTTGACTTGTGTTAGAGCTGAACTTCTGTGTATTTCTTATTTTTTTACATGGGACTTATATCTGTACAAATAATCTTGTGAAAGATTCCTCCATCTCAAGGAATAACCTTATTCTTTAGGGGCTCAAGGTGGCTTTCTTTGGATCAGTTCTTGATTACCAATGGCAGGAGATGGTTTTATATATATATATATATATATATATATATATATATATATATGTTTTTATTGCACTGTTCCATTTTATCTGTTGTGGTATATTAGTTCTGACAGATTCTGGTTTAAGGTGCTTCACATAAGATGCAAAGCAATCTAGGGAACAGTTTTTGGAAAATATTGCCTCTATTGAACCATCCCAGCTGAAGGTCTGAGACATCTGTGAGTCTGGAAACTTTATACCATATGTTTATTTTCATTCTAATGGAGAAACTATCATTTCTGGCATTTCACATATTTAATCCTTCCAAATCCTGCAGTAATGGGCTGTGGTAAACTGTGCTGATGAGTTGCACAGGCTAGTCAGGTTGTGGTATTGCCACTTTTTAGAAGTCTTGCTTTAGGTGTTGTATCTTATTCCACTGTTTCCTGACAGACCATACCAAAATTCGGTGACTCAGACCACCACTGCTCATCCATTTTTCCATCAGAGAAGGCACAAGCCTGGATCTTTCCCCTCTACTTAATTGGTCAGTCTGAGGTGCTTAAATCCCTTCTGTCTTTCATTGGTCTTCAGTAGTGACCATGTCAAAGGTTACCACTGAAACCCAGTTTTTATAATAAAATAATAAAACTTTTATTTAAGTGCAGATAGAACGTTGTGATGCATCTGTGTTGTATAAGGGTTGGCGCCACTTATCACAGCAGCTGATGGAGCAGCACCTCCCAGGCTATTTGGCCATGGGCAACCACCTTATTCTACTCAGAACCACGGACCTCTTCCCTCTCCTTCCTGCAGGTTATGCTCTCTTAGTATGTTATCTAAAATGCAGTTGTCCATGCAACTCACTCCAGACAGGGCTTTATTTTGCACCTTTCCTGAATGAGCAGGGCTCACTTTGAGAGTAGTACAAATACTAGATGAGGTACTGAAATGTCTCTGTGTCATAAACCTTTGTGCTTTGTTAGTAGTAATTCAGGACCCTTTAGCTTTGGCCTAAAGACAAATCTGCATCTTTATTACTTTTTATTTAAGTGTAGATAAGAGGTGTTCTTGATCCTTCGCCGTAATTAATGTTTCCATTTCTAATCAGCATGCCTTGCAACTATGCTACTTTGATCAAGGAGTTGTTTTAGAACTGGAGTTTTATAACCACTTGTGCACTGTCAGATATTTATCTTCAGTGCTTTTGGAGACGGTCACTGATTTGTGCCAAAGAACCATATTAAATTTATCGCACATTTTACGATAAAAAAATAAGCGTTTGGTTGACTAAGAGGACTTGCTCAATCACTAATAAATTTCTTCAATAGCATGTGTTATTTTTAAGATCATAAACTTTAAGGAAGCAGGAGACACAATTATTCCCTCTGTGGAAGATCAGACAGCTACAGAAGCTCAATCAGACAATGCTTGCCAACTTTCTAGCCCTAGTACAGTAGAGGCCGTGAGAGAAATAAACTCAGAGCAAAAACAGAAGTGAAGGCATCATGTCTAGTCCCTCTAAGCCTTGATACTGACCCCTTTGACAGAAGAGATAACAAAGAACATTACTAGCACAAAAAGAGTAATCAGAAAATTGTGTTTCTAAGGGGGACCGAGACAAAGGGGTCACTGTGAAAAATTTTGTACAAACGTAGTAACCCATAAATACTAGTAACCTAGTGTAATAAACTAGCTTTGTTTTGCTGGCATAGCAGAGTCTGTATCAGTCAATCCCCACACCCTCTATCAATCAATAGCTTGTAAACCAGCTGATTTACCATCATGCATGACAGATTTAACTGGTATCTGTTTCCTTCAGGCTCCATGATAAATAAATCCAGCAGAAGGGCTGAGGGAGCAGACTCAGATATGCACCTTCACTGAAAGAAAGGAAGCAGCGATTTGGCCCCTTCTCCACAGATGAAGTAGCCAACTGGCCAGTTACCACTTTCTGTGAGTCTGAAAAAGCAATGTGCTTCATCAATTCTGTCTGTCTGAAAGGGTCTGCTCTCTTTTTCCTCTGAGACCATAAACTTTCCTAATTTTTAATGTTTATTCCAGACACCTTCCATCACATCCCATTTTGTCAAAAACTATTCTTCCTACCATAGCAAATGGTTCAGTTTTGTTCATGAGTGCACATGACCAAGCCACAGGAGAGTATGTTTTGTGTAGGCATACCCATGAGTTTTTCTCTTCCCACTCAAGTAGAACAGTGTTTGCTCAGCAGTGTTAGTGGTTGTCTGACTTATTACTGTTATTTAGTGTCACAGTTCAGCTGCCCTCCAATTCTTTTGCTTTTTCTATAGCATCTTTTTCTGGTCAGCAGTTTCCTTTGGCTTTCCAGCTGATTAAAAGGGTTGTCTCCAAAGATAAAGCTAACAGGACACATTGGCAGATTATAATCTTGCAAACCCCTGTGAACTGCTACCGTAGTCACTGTTTTTATGTCTTAACATCAGTGTCATCATTTATTCTATATTAGTGCATACAGTAAAGGAAAACATTCTGACTCAGGCTCCCAGATTCTGCTCTGCCCCGTTTTACAGGAGCAGCTTCACAGAGTTGCACCAGCATCAGCAGCACATGAGAGCAGAGGAAGCAGCACTTCAGGGAAGAAGCTCTTTGCCCTAGTCCTGAGCACCTCACCTGCTTAGTGCAATGCTTTGCAGTCTCTCAGCTGGGAATAATGATCTTGGGGGGAAAAGCCTGAAGTGTTAGGAGACACAGGGCCATCTTCTGGAAAAATCTGAGTCTAGCTGCAGCGGAGTTACACAAGACATCCAAGCCATGGGCCAAGCGCTGCAGTCCAAACCTATAATTTAGGATGTGGAGCCGCTGTTTAGGAATCTTAGTCAGCTAAATACAGGAAGGAGAAAGTAGGTACATTCCTGGGCTCAGGGCCTCCTTCATCAGAGCTCGGCACTCACACACAGATTCTTATGCAAGTTTCTAGAAGCCCAATTGCTTATTTCCATTTGCCTGTTTTCTGGACAAGCTGGCAAAAAAGATTGGCTTAAGATATTAGGAACAGTGCATAGAAAGCATGTGTACTGAAGGCCCTGCAGGAAAACACAGGTTGAGTTTACAAAGCTAGAGGATACAAGCCACACAAGGGTACATTCTTAGAATTGTTTAATCTTGTAAAAGAGAAGCTGTACTGTACACCTCTTTCTTGGAAAATGCAACCGCCAGCACATCCCTCTCTCTTGTACACAGGACAATCTGGCTTTCATCCCCCGGAAGCATTGGCAGCCACCATCCAGGAAGCAAAACTCAGCAAAGGGCTCTCTGCAAAAGCAGATAGAAGTGGGAATGGAGGCAGAGAACACAGCTAAGAGCCACAGGCTGCTGTGCTGGCCCAGAACTTAGCTTCATGTCATGCACTGTGTTGCCTTGGAAGGTGGAGGACAGCAAATACGCACAGAGAAGATGGGGGGAATGGTGTCACTTGTGGCCTTGTGTTTCACGACGAATGAAGGTGGAAAAGATGTGCCTTTCTCCTCTTACTTGATGCTCTATCAGTGGCCTGAGGCACGGGGTTTGTCCATGCAACAGAAATTAGATTTCATAACTGCAGATTTAGCATTTCTAGAATTCCTGTGACATTGTTATTCTAGGATTTAGCCAAAGCTTTCTTCAGGAAAGCCTTATTATTGTCACTGGCAGACAGTGCTGGAGTTATTTTTAACACTTAATTGGAGAATGCTCTGTTTTAGGAACGCTGCAACTTTTCACTTGACACAAAATAAGTTAATGCAAGGTGAAGCTAAAGAGCTGCCATACCTTTCTGCTGGCAGCTAGAGGATTACAGCAAACCAAGCACATGATATGGACACCTGGGTCCCTGTGCTCCCAGTGAGAGAGGGGTGGACCGGGAAAGTTTCCTGAAGAGCTGGAGGACACAACAGCCAGCTGGCTGGCCCTGGAAAGCATGGATCTATCTGGGAGGGTGGGTGCTATCAAAATACCCTTCAGACAAGCAATGCAATCACAGGGATGCATGAGGTACAAGTGGAAGATAAAGCACCAGCTTGTGCAATAAGAGAAGAAAAGGTTGCCAGTACCTCTTCTGCTTCATTCCCTAGAGTTAAAGGGGAGAGGTTTCTGGCGCCAGTTCGAAGAAGTGTTTGCAAAGGCAAATGTAAAACTTGGGGAATTCCACCACCTAGTTAGCTGAACCAACAAGAGTTGGCTTCGAAGCCTAGAGAGGCATTTTTTGCACAGTGCTTTCAAGTTTTGACAAATCTGGCCTCCTAGGTCAACCAAAGAGACAATCCAGATGTTTAGCTTCCCGCATGAGCTGCAAGAACATGCTTACGCGGTTTTTTGGAGAACTGTGGGGAATCAGGGACACATCGGCGTGCACAGCCATATTTAACGTATGGAGTCGTCCAGGGACATTTTAAAAATGGAGCTTTGCCTGGAAAATTGGGCTCTAAATGTTCTTGCCAAAAAGCGTATCTTTCAGTTGTGGTAATCCCTATTACTCACTCGTAGGGGTTCAGTTTTTCCGCTCTTCAACAATGCCAGTGATTCCCTGTCTCATCTTCTGTAAAACAGTCTTCTTAACTTTTATTTAGATAGAATGGCTTTCCCTGTAGCTTTTGAATGGACTTAAAAAAAACCCCAGCATATTTAGAAAGCCATAGGAAAAGAGAAGAATAAAAGTACTATTTTTGGGGTGTCAATATTTGGGTTAGTATTATTGCACTGGTAACAGCTAACTTTGTAGTTTTTGGAAGAGGGATATATTGAAACAGCTAGTTCTTGTCACTTGCAGCATGCAGCTATGGAATGGAAAAGGTCTGTTCTCTGTTTGGTTACTTTTCAAATAAGAATCCCTGTGACTGGTTTTGAGTAGTGCTACTGTCCTAGAAGCTTATCTGGATTAACCCTCTATTAGTTTTGGACCTGGACTGACTAAACACGGCTCTACCCTGTGTCACAGGCAGACACATAGTTTGGTGGATCCTGCTGGTACCTGATAGCCACCATCCAAAAGTTGTACTGACTCCCAGACAAAGTTGTCACCTCCTAAAGGCACCCTTGTTCTGGGATCATTTTCCTGCGGAGCGCTCTTGCTGTATCCAAGTCTGCACGCGTTGGTACCGTGTTTGGGAGCCAAATGACGCGGTGCCAGGGCGGCTGCAAGAGCCAGCTCCTCTGCTCGGATTAGGCAGGCATCACTGCACAAGGCCAGGCAATTACCTGCCTGTCAATGGATTCATGAGTGCAAGTCCTCGGCTCTGCGTGGGGATACCTTTGGATATATGGGGATACCTTGGTCCTGGAGCAGTCTGAAAATGTTTTCATGTAGCAGCTGAGATGTCATCATAGGTTAGAGGTACTACCATTTTAAGAAAAAGGGGTTTTGTTTTAGGGGTGCTGAGGTAGCCAGGGGGAAGGGAAGAGGTTGTCCTGAGCACAATCTGCTCCTTATAGCAAAATAAAAAAATCACCATTTTTCAAGACCAGCAATTTTGTGTCCATTTTGCTCAGAAGTCCTCCCTTAGTTTAATGAACTTTGTAGCTAGAAAGCTAGTTTTTCACTCACACTCATCTACAAGGTTGGGCTGTTTGTCATTAGGAATTTCACATGTTGACCACTTCAGTAAACACATCTTTTAATCTGCTCCACATGACTAGACACTAATTGTGTTGACAACTGGAAACAGAAGCCATTAGCACAGAGCAAAGATTAGTAATACTATCACTTTGTTTCTATTAAGCTTCTAGTTCCATGGAAATGAAGAACCACAGAGATTTCGTCAGAGAAGATGTGAAGAGGTAAAAGAGCATTTTGCAAATTCAACAATGTCTTAAAACTGTGGGTTTTGTGCAAATCAAAGTATTAGGAATAAAGCTTGTGTCTCCAAGGAAGTTATGTGCAAGAATCTTTCCTCCAGGTTGACAGAGTGTGGTAAGTTATTTTATCAAATACAAATTTAAAATCTGGTTAAAATACAGCTCTTACACAAAAGCTAGGAGTTTCTGAGTCTGCTACGTTTCAGGGGAAAAAAAGCATCTACCTCTTCTAATTACCCGATTTTTCTAATTATGTGACTTAGGTTTCCTTTCTTAATGAGACAAAGATGCAATCTTGCATTTATGCAAGCCAAAAATGTTCCATTATATAACACAAGGTTACAGGGAGCTAGCAGGAACTGAGGCATCAAGAGGTGGTTGCAGGCAGAGGAGGAGAGGTCAAGGCTAAACATGAAGGAAGAACTGAAGTCAAAGAAATGGAGGAAGACTGCTGCAGTGGCAGAACAGAAAAGTTGTATGGTTGAGAATAAAAGGACAACACAAGATAAACTAGAGGTAGTAAACATGCCACTTGAGCATATAAGAAAGGGAATCTTAAAATGTCTCTTGAAGTGGTAAGCTTTTAGCAAAAGCCATTGATGAAATCAGAACTTGTTCTGAGACCCTTTTGATTTAGTTTAACCTTCTAGTGTGTACCCTCATCTCTTTGTTATAAGGAGTTTGATGTGTGAAAGCACTCTTTCATCTGTGAAACCACTTATTCCCTGGCATATTTGCCACCTCTGTAGCAAGCAGCAGGGATGAATTAAGGCAATACTAGAGCCCAATCACTGCAGTTTCTTGACTCCTCACACAGGCTCTTGCCCAAGAGCCAGGTTGATCAAGAAATCCTGCCTTTATCTGCTAAAAGCTGATGCCTGCTGCTGCACCTCCTCAAGGCATCTCGGCACCAAATATCAAGAAATCCTGCCTTTATCTGCTGTTGGCAACTGGGTCTTGCCAGTAACTGACTTAGTTAAGGAATAAAATCTGAGCAATTAATCGAGGGCGTCACTCAACACCAGGATACCAGCCACCGAAGGAGAGGCATGCCATCTGCAGTTTGTGCAAGAAAAATTGCCTCAGTATGGTTTAGTCCTTCAAGCACGAAACTAACTGAGTCACAGCTCTGTGAGCCATCTGGCTGCAGATATTGGGTTTCAGAAATATTGTTCAGTGTAAAGGCTAGGCTACAAGTTTACTAACAGGCAGGCAAGGAGCCCTCCAGGACATGCAGCAGATCAGGCAGTTGTGTTTCTGGGCTGTGGCAATGTATCTCCTTCCCTTCACCCCTGACTCAAATGGTCAAAACTCCGCTTGGACGTACGATTTCAGGATATCCTCAGAGACTGAGGGAACATGAGGCTACCCTCTGAAACATCTCAGAAATCCCAGCCCTGAGAGACCTCATGTTGCCATGTGTCAGCCAGCCGTGGCTCTGCTGTTCCAAAGTGCTCCCTGAAGACAAGAAGAACTAGTACTGCATGAGGTAATACTGCTGCTTAAAAAGCAAAGACCTTGAGAAAGCCAGTGGTGGTTACCAAAAGGGACTATGAAAGGACACAATGTATTTTGGAAATGCTGGCTAGGAGATACAACCCAACAACATTAAAAAAAAAAAAGAATTGTTTCAGGAATTTTATTTACTTCTTAAATTCAAGCATAAATAAGATGGTTTGTAACCCAATATCCCAGCTGACTCCCCCAGCTCTGTTCAAATCAGGTTCCCAATATTTTACCTCTGAAAAAAATAATTTCCTGGCCTACATCTGTGGTAATTTCATGTAGGTTCATAAAGATCACTTCATTAGAGAGCTAACTTCATACTCAGTACTTGCTGAGTTCAAACACATATTCATGTGTAATCATTCACATTAAAATGACTGAGTTATTTTCTTTACATATTTACTCTAATAGCATGTCATGGGAAAAAAGATAAGGCTGTAAGAACACTCGGATGTTAGAAAGGTTCCTGCTCTTGTCACTGCGTCTCATGTCTTTCAAGAAAAAAATCCAGAAGCCAAGTTTACCTCAGGAGGAAGATGGTTGTGTGAGTCACAGAGGGAGAAATTTACAGGCATGAAATCAAGAAGTGAAAGCCTTTAAGCTCAACAGTATCTGCAGAGATCTCTGGTATCACTTCTCCCAGGAACGCTCAATACATGATTAATTTTGTAGCTTTGGGTCAGGCCAGGTGACCTTCTTTGCAAGTCACCTGAAATCATTGCTGTCTCCAGCCAATCGTGTTTCAGAAGCCAGTGGTGGCTTTCCAGGAGGAAAACGGGGGATTAAGTTGAGTGTAATTCCTCCCTAGTACTGCAGCTCAGAGATCCAGATCCCATTGTGGGGACGAATAACTTATTACCTCTTTTGACTTAGCAGCAGCCTGTGGCAGCTCCAAAGGCGGGCAGCCTGGAGCAGGGGTGCAGCCAGCACTGCTAAGAGTGATTGAAAAAGATTGTGCATGCACATCCTCGTGCGAGGAACTTTTTGGCAAAAGTGATCCTATGAGAGCATTAGAGGCTGTTAGACCTGTACAATGAAAAATTACTCTGTTCAGCTTCTAGCTTGGGTGTAAAAAGTAATTCAGGGTGCCAAAACAGTGTTTTTACTTATCCAAACCAGATTTTTTTAACTTGGTCACTCAGAATGGATCTGAGAGCCCTGGATGAACTTTTCCTCTCCCTGATTCAAACCAGCAATTTCTTCTTAAACAAAACCCAGACTGTCTGGGCACTCACAAGGGTTACTTTGTGGTAGTTAAAGATTTGGGGAAATGGGTCTCTCTTCCTCCTGGCTGGATGCCATACCAAGTTCTTCAGCATCCAGCACTGTGGGGCTGGTGGGCAGCGCACTTTCCCATGGGGAGGGTGCTCCTCCTGCTCCAGCCTGTGCGTGTTTCTTCTTGCCTCTCTCCAGCTATCACCTACCCCACAATCACATTATTTCCCTGAGCTGTCTGATATGAATTTAATCCCCAGAGGCTGAGAGGAGGACTGAATCTGGTTTCCCACCGCCCATGTGGATTCCCTTACCAGCGGGCTATTCAGGGAAAGGCAACTGCTACCTCCAAGTGTTTTAATAATTCTTTGATTCCTCAGCTTGTACTGCCAGTGCCCAAAATGAAATGCTTTGCCATTTGTTTTGCCTGAAACTATTCCACAAAACTGCTTCCAATTTATGAATGGATTTGGCTACCTCAGAACCTCATTTTTAGCTAAGTTGCAACGTGCCAACAGCCCTCACCCAGTGCTATTCTTGAGCACTTTGCCCGATCTTATGTTTCAGAAGCAGCGCCTGTGCACAGTGTGGTTGCTACAACCTTCTCTCCAAGCCCTGTCCTCCCTCAGTCAAAACAGGAAGGCAGGAGAGGAGCTGTGGCCAAGGCCCCTTGACCTTCCAGGGAAACAGCGAGTATTTATGTGGAGACACTGGACTGATGATCTTAGCTGTGTTGACAGGGATGAGTTATAAAGTGAAGCAGGCATAAGTGCAGTTTTAACGAGGCATAGGATTTCCAGGATTTAGGAGTGTTTTTAGCACCTTTCCCCTCTAAGACTGCTCGTCCCCACACTTCATCTGCTTCCAGATGGGTGCCAGTACTGCTCGATGGGCTGTGCTGGGAACTGAGAATCAGTGCTGGGAGGTAGTGGGAGCTTGGCATGGACTGCTCTGGTTCTGCTGTAGCGCAGGGCAATCCCAGGGGCTCATCCAGGGGCCTGTCCTCCTCTACCACCCTCCCCTGTGGGGCTGCCCTCTCCCTCCTCCCCCCATCTACTTAGTGCCCTGGAGAATTGGGTCAACGGCTTGGGGGCCCTCAGGGAGGGGGAGCTGGACACGGTGCATCTGCCGGAGCCTTGGCAGAGCCGCTCCTGCACTCGCAGGGCTTTGCCAGAAGGATCCACAGAGCCAAACAGAGGTAGAGTTGGCCGCAAATTTTAAAGCTGTCTGGAGTGCATTGGTAGTCCTGATTCACAGTTCCCACTGTGGTTTCCACCCAAACCCATGAGGAGAAGTAATATTTGGGGAAGGGAAGAGAGAACAGGGGAAGGAGTCAGTGACTGAGATTTCCACTTATTCACTTGAGTCCATCCCTGGTGGGATAAATAGCCCAATTTTTATGTAGGCAAGAATCTAATACAAATCATACATTTCCTTCCTTGCATGAAGGATAATGCAAAACCAACTCCAACAAACTGAAATCTTTCCACAACAGAAAATTAAGCTTAATAGCTATGCAGTTATTGCATTCCTTTATTTTAAAATAAGGACAGAAAACACAAATTTACCAACCTGTAAAAAAATTTTATGTGCTTCTCTTGATAAATAATCCAAGTTTATGACTAATTCTATTCTGTGACCCAGTGAAGACTCCTTTCTTCCTGTTAGCAGACGAACTGATGGCCAATGGCTTCATTGTACTTTCTTGCTGTGGTAGGAGAGTAAAGCAAAAAGAAACCCCCAACGCTGCACTTTTCAGCCTCAAAGAATTAGCTGAATTGTCATCCCAACCTCTACCCAGTTAGAAGAAAAGCTCTCTTACATCTGGGGGGAAAGAGCATTCAATTAAGATGAGTCTGATTGACAAACAGACCTTTTCCACAGTGGTCCAGCTGTGCTTCTGTTAAGCGATGTACTACTTTGAGTCAGTAAACTTGTACAGGGGACTTTCTGTCAATAGATGTATTTTTTGTTGAGTATTTCACAACCAGAGAAGCATGACTTATCTCCCAAAATTGTCTTTGGGAGAACAATTAAGTTATTTAAGATGAGCAAGGCAAGCTGCTGACACATTTCAGTTTTGAAGGCGCTGCTGTTCAGTTTATGCAGGCAAAGCCTGAAACGTGAAAGCTGGCCTCCTGCCTTTGTTTTCTTCTAGCCGACTGCCGGAGAAGCAGATTTCCCTGTTCCATGGCTAACTAGATCTGCCTGGTTGGCTTAACCAGCGAGCACATTCCTGCACTTCAGGAAGAACACTCTGGGCTCATTATGAGCTACTGGGCTACAGCCTGACACTAAGAAAACAGATTTGGTTTGGACAAGCTGCTCTGACATGGAGGTGCCAGGGTGAATAACCTTTGGGGGGGAAAAAAATCAAAACAACAAACTAGCACAGAATCAAAAACCTGTCTCCAAGAGCGAGATGAATAAGCTGACAAACGAATGGCTGTATTTTATATCAAAGCACAAAATAACCAGAAGTTGCAGGGATCTGACTCATGAGCAGAAATAGAGTGCTGGGGCTGGCTTGAACCATCGATATCACCAGCTGCCTGCCCCCACAGCTGGAGAATGGGTGGCTCAGATGCTGCTGCTTAAGCAATTCAGCCACAAAAGGCAACAACTAAGCATTTTAAGGGAAACGTGTCAGCGCTAGTTTATAGCCTCACTCCTTAGGATAAACCTTGAAACTGTCCTGGGTTACCACAAAGCCTTTCAGTTGTTGAGGCAGGAGGAACAGGACAGACACCTCGCCAGGCATCCCGGTGGAAGTTGCACCAGGCACTAGTCAGCACTCAGCAAAGCAGCTTGTCCCAGCCGAGCAGCACTCCGCCGCCACAGCAAGGAGTTGACAGAAGCCCCCACCCCCCACCCCCCTTATCAGCAAAGCAGCCTTTTTGAAACGGGCAAATTTTAAGCTGTGACCTATTTAAACGTCTTGCTCCATCACCGACCAGCAGCGCGATTCTGCAATAAATCCCACAGCACGCTGCTGCTGCTGCTGCGTTTCCCCAGCTGCTCTCTGTGACAAGTTCTTCGACTCAAATAGCAGTTCTAATCCTAGCGTAAAGCTCCAGCCCAGCTCTGCCAGATAAACACACATTGTTTCACCTGGTCTTCTGCAAAAATGAGACCGTGGCAAGTGTCTTATCACTGCTATTTTCTCTACCTCTTCTCAGCTCCTCCTCCCACCCATAACTTTCTAACGTGTTTATTGCGGAGAAGGAGAAAGCTCAGAAAATCAAACTCCTACAAAAGCAGGGGGAAGGAGAAAGGGTGGTTGGATATGTGCACCCATCCACGCTGAGGGTAAAGTTACACGGCAGCTTCAATTGCTCTAAACTGGAGTTGCCGTAGCAATGCCTGCCCTGCCTGCATTATCCTGTCCTCCCCACCTTCTGTTAGCAGAAAACAAAGGACCTATATGCGAAAAGCAAAAAGCCACTACCTGGGGCTGATTCGGCTGAAAACAAGCCCTACCTAAAAGTGATTCATTTTGGCTCATTGAGCTCCATGCAGAGGCTCGCCGCACACCTCGAACCGCGGGAGGGCAAAGGAAGGAAGCATCAGGATTTTGCAGGACGGGGGTAGAGAAGAAGCAGATCTGTTGCTCTGTCGATTTTGGGACAGATGAATTCCTGCAGAATGAATTCTTAGCAGGCTAACAGCGGTGCAGAGAAGCTGCCTCCCTGAGGGGGAGCCCATCCAGCTCCTCTCTCAGTTCCCTCAGGTTACTTGCCACTCTGGGCTCCCTGCCTGATGCCACAGTATTGAGCTACAGCTTGTCCGGGCTGTGGGCAGAAAGTGCAGCAAGGTAGGAGCTCTTGCGCTGGCAGCTGTATTTTTTTTTTTTTTTTAAACTTAAAACTAGGACAAAAATTGCAACTTCAGGGTTGGGGGCACGATGTACACGTCTGGAAAAAGATGCTTCAAGTTCACTCAGAGCTATTTGGACACTGAATTATGCAACATTCTTCTTTGCTATATCAAAACTCCTGTTAGAGACCTTAATTTTGTTTGACTAACCATTATTCAAAGAAACACCAGCTGAAAATATCTCCCGAAAATTTAGTGATGTGAGGGAGGGGAAGATGCCCGGGCTCTGAAGTCATTAATTCCTATTGATTCTTCCCACGTAAACCAGCACCTTTAACCTGTGACATCTGCAGCCCTGAGGACGTTTACACCCTTTCTGCATCACTCATGCATTGCCTGCAGTAGTGTTTGTTGAAAATTCTACACCGTTATTGATACACCACGGTACATTTAGTGGTTGGTAAATGGCTTTAATCAAGTTTTCTTTAAAGAGGTTCTTTTAAATACCTTGTGATATGTGAAGTCACACACACACATTGATTGCATCGCGGCTATTACACAAGAGGGATTCTGGCCACGATGACTCTTTTCCAACTCTTCAAACAAAAAAAAAAAAAAAAAAGAGAACTGATGAAAGATCAGGCACTTTAGGAGAGCTTTAAAAGGCAGCGGCTACTGAATTGCCTTCGCGCTCCCAGGTCGGCAGAGGAAAGAAGCATCAGGTGTGCTTCCCCAGCCTCCGCGAGTGCAGCCGAGCGGCGCGGTCAGACGGGATGCCTGCCCGGCGCAAAACCGGAGGATGCAGAATATTTGAGAGTGGTTTGGCCGCTGGCAGTCAGCTGTGAGAGCCGCAGGAATCAGGATGCAGGAATTTGGGTCTTTGTTTCAGGAACATTACTTGGAAAGTATCGGGGGCAGCCGCAAGACGGTCCGAAATCCCTCATCTCATCTACCCTCGGCGCAGGGGGCGAGGCGGGGGAGCCGACGGCACCGTCCCTCCTGGCTCCGGGTGGCCGAGGGCTCCCGGCCGCCTCGCCGGGGGTCCCATCCCTTTCCGACCCGGGCATCGCACGGCACCATGCCGACTCCAGGTCCCCCGCGCCCCTGCCCGTGCGCCCGGCGGCGCGGGGCGGTGGGCGACAGCGGCAGCCGCAGCACACCGCAAGCTGGGCGGGATTTTGCTCTTATTTCTTCCCACCTTTTCCTCATCGGCGGGCCGCGCGCTGCCCGCGCCGCTCACGGTAGAGCCCGGTCTTTAACTTCGCGCGGGGAAAGGAGCAAAGAGAGAAGTAGCCGGGACGGAAGGAAAGGAGGAGGGTAGCCGCGGCTCGGGGGGGCCGCAGCGAGGGCGGCCGGCACCTGCCCCCGCCGGCGGCGAGGGGCGCCCCGGCGCCCCCGGACTTACTTTCTGGGGGTCGGCGTAGGTGCCCAGCCCCAAGAGCGGGATGCTGTTGCCGTCGCTGAGCGGAACGCGGTGGCTCTCGGCGGTGAGGTTCATCGCGCCGGCAGGTAGGGCCGCCCCGGACCCGGGGCTGACTCCGCAGGGGGCGGGAGCCTCCGCTTGGCAGCCAACCGCGGCCCCTGGCACCCGCGCCCACCGACGGCCGGACGGAGCGGACCGGCGGCGGCTCTGGGGGGACCGAGGGACGAACTGCCTCTGCCGCCGCCGGGGAGCGCCTTTTTGGGGGGCCGAGCCACGTGTGCCCGCGGCTGCCCTGCACCGCGCCCCGCCGCGCACCGCCCCGGCCCCGCCCCGGCCCCGCGGCCACCGCGGCTCCCCGCGCACCGCCCCGCGCCGGCACGGCCCCGCCGCGACCCCCGCGGGGGCTGCGCACGGGAAGGGCCGCTCCGGACCGTGAGCGGCTTGGGGAGCTGCTGCCCGGCGGCCAGCGAGCCCCCGCGGGCTGCCCTACCTGCTGCCGGCGGCAGGGCACCGGCTTCCTGCGCTTTGGGGTGTCGGGTCTTGGAAATTTGCCCGCAGAGGTGTAGAACAGCGTCCACCTCTCCTTTCCAGTGGTTGAAACCCACGGGTATAGTGGCGAGGAGGGAAGGAAGGAAATCCCAGACCTGTGAGTAGTTTCTCTGCCTCAGCGCTGAGTCTCAAATTGCAGTGAATGGGCTCAAGTTCCTCACGGTCCGGTTCTGCTCCACAGTGGGGGAAAAAAAAACCCCAAAAACAAAACAAACAAACAAACAAAAAACCTCAGCCAAAAAACCGTGTTTCCTAGTGCTGATAGCCCAGAAGGAGACAATATCCTTTATGAAATTCATCACATAGCTCTTACTGTCTTTTCTGGTCCTCATGAAACAATTAGGGCCATGCTTTTACACCACTCTGCAGAGGTACCCTGTCCTGAACCCACGCCTGCTTTGTGACATCTATGCTGAGTTCTCATCATGTGATCTGGAAGTGCAGGGTCTTTTATGTCATCCTGGATCAACCTGGAATTAAGCCCTCAGGGAACATTATTCCTTAGCCACAACAATGGTCTTTGCTTGGCAGATTATCTCCTGTGATACCCTACTTGGCTTTCTGTGCGTGGTAATAGTTCATCCGGTTATGCAATTCCAAGAGGGGTTAATGGATCCATCATGATAAGTTCTTGCTGTAGTTCTTGCAATCAACAGGTGTGCACTAGTTTGCATTCAGAGAAAGGGTTAGTTGCTGCTAGGGCTGGAGAATACCCTACCACGAGACCCTTTTGGTGTTACTGGTTAGATGCCTGCAAGGGTCTCCTGAGGAGATGGAAAAAGTGCCACTTCCACATCCAGGAATGTTCCAAGAAGTTCAGGACTGAGTGCAAGCCAGCTAGATCCCCAACCCAAAATTTCTGGACAGTTATGATGTCCTGTAGGACAAAGGTAGGGTGCTGTGGTGTGTGTAAAACACTCCTTGGAAAGTGGGCTGAGTGTGACTGAGGTTTTCTGAGAGCTTTACCTGGACAGCACAGTGCAAAGAGCTACCTGAAAGGTGGTGGGGCTCCGTCTCAAGGGGGGGAAGCTGAGGCAAACTGCAGCCTGGCTGTGACCAGGCTCATCCTGCTGGACCCTGTCTGTGTGTTGCTGTGAGCTATGGGCACCTGCAGGAGGAAGGAAAACCAGTGACCACCTCCATGCCCCCTAGCTGCTCCCATGGAACTGATTATCTCTTTCTTGCTACAGAGGCTCCAATCTCCTCTCTGTGCCAAGCACGCTCCGTAGGAAGACAAGTCAATGCCAGCTTGCACGTCTAAGCCATAGCCATCATTCTATTGTATTTCTAACAGAGGAGCAGACACATGGAGAGATGGAAATGGGGTGAGTAAAGAAAGTCTGATGTGGCAGAGGACATCCAGAGACCTCCTTATTTCCAGTCCCGTACTAGAATTCCATGAAGAGGCTCTGCTGCCCAGCGGCTGACTCCTATCCCTTGATTTCTATGCTCCAAGTCCACTCCACAACCTGCTTTTCCATAATTCCTCTCAATCCAGCATCTTTGGGAGAGTTTTTAGGCACACTTTTGGCTCATTTTCTTTGGGCTCAGAGCACATCCAGTGTACTAATGTGCTCTGGCAGGAGAGCAACACGTGCCCGGAGCTGCGCGTGATCCTGAGCTAAGCAAAGCACAGCTGTGTCTGCCGTGCCTGTCCCGGGGAGAAGAGCAAGCACAAGGAGCCTCTCTGGCAGGAGTACACGGGCCTGATATGTGAGTTAGCCTTCAACAACTGTGAAAGAAGGATTGATGGACTTGCCATAATACACAGAACGGGGAGCTCGGGCAGGAGAAGAACTTGTGCTTCTAGGAACAGGCGGGCAAAGTGGTCCACCACCTGCGAGGCAAGCCAGCCACACCTGGCACTCCTGCCCTGCCACAGGCACAAGACCGCAGCACTCATCAGGGTAACAGGAAAAAGTCACCTCACTTCTAGTTTCACTGCTAGATTGGTCCTTACAAAACTAGCCAATGTGCTTGCCCGAGAAATTGGAGAGAGGCAGAGGGTTTTACAAATCCTTCCCGCTACTCCTGCACCTTAACTGACAGCAAGGAGTGTGAACACCTCTTACGCATGAGACTTTTTAAGTCTCATAGCTGCTCTAGCTCCCTACCGTACTGTTCCAGCACCTTTGCAGATTTTGTATTAAACCCCAGAAAACAGACAGGGAAATGCATTTTTTCCCCTTTACATCCAAGTTACTAACTAAAAAAAAACCACCTTATTTCATAGATATACTAGCAGGTTTTCAGTTGACAATGAATATCCTTTAAAGAACAAAGGAAGCCTAATAATGGAACCTGGAGCCTGTCACATGTAATTCTTGTTAGTAATAATTTCTGTTAGCTGTTCAGGGAAGCACAGTTCTAAAATTCAGAGCTTAAATGACTTAACCAGACGTTTTACGAGGACACAGTATCTAGCAACCCTGACTGCAAAACAATGCAAGTTTCTAGAGGCAAAATGTTGGATGCTGGTCATTGTCGATCAGTAACGATTCAGGAGATTTTATGAAATGCAGATGTGATCTCGGTTCTTTCTCTAGGAAACAAAAACAATGAAGTTTCAGCCTGGCCTGACTAGAAAGTAATAAGTGCTGCCATCCTATCAACACGAGTTTGCCTTCTCTAGTGAAGCTCTTAAATCACACAAAAACACCTTCACAAGCAACTAAGGTAGGTTTGTGATTCATGTTTTGATGGTGCAGGGTTTTAGAATTGCATTAGTCATCTCAAACCTAAGTAAAGAGCAGGGATTTCAAAAGCAGCATCTTATATGTGTTCTGTTCCCCACCCCCTGAATCTCCCCACAAATAAAGTAGATTAAAAAAATTAACAGAAAAAACTAGATCTAAGTTTTTTACAGGAAAAGTGGGTCAGACATTTGAGGATTCTTGCTGTTAAAAACTTGCTGAAATCTCAGGTAGAGAAAGTACTTAACGGCCTCCTTTACCTGGGCAAAACTGGTCAGGGATCTTTTAAAGTAAAGAGGTCACCTTTTTACTCATTTTATCTCAAATTGCTAAGTACCCTGGGAACAGGAGAAAATGTGTGAGGCCTTTAAATATAGAATCCCCAGTTCTTGGAAGGAAGGAGAAAGAGTCATTGATTGAGAAGGACTGGCCTTGTCATCATTTATATTTCACGTTTTCTTGGACATTCATGGGTTGTCCCCCTCCCTTCCCCACCACACCCCCCCCCCCTTTATTTTATTTTTTTTTTTTTTTAAACTTGTTTTGGACAAGAGCACATGTTAAAAATAGAATTTTCCTGTATCATCTGGATCTAGGTGTGTTTACACATTGTAGATTTAGATCTAGAGATTCTAAAGGTGGGTGACCTGTAGTGCCTAAAAATGAGCTTTTCATAAAAGTGAAATTTGAAAATACTTTAAAAATACTTGTATTTGTTAGACGAAAAGTGCATGTTGCTACAGTTTCTATTTTCTCTATGAGTCCTGCTCCGCTCTGTGTAATTATCTGCTAGAATGCATACTCTGCATGTGTTTTTAGTTAAAATTTCTTAAAACACGGTCTTAAAGTCTGCATATTTTCAGCCTAGTACTTTAATAACTCACATAAAATAGCATGTGTCCGTCTTGCATGTGGAATATCTACTTATGTATTTTCAACTATTTAGCTTAGAGATTTTGGTAGCATGTGTCAAGACTAATGTTTATTTTCTATTTTGCCGTTACCTATGATAAACTAACACATATAAAAGAAAACTTCTAGCTTAATTTTAAACTCTAAGAAATAAGGTCTGTGAATGCTCAGTAGAGGGCCTATGCACAAAGTGAGATTTCTTTTTTAGTTCTTGCTACTTCTGCCACAAAAGATATAAGCTGAACTGGAGAACACTTCTCTGATTTAAAATTTAAAAAAAATGTAGCATCTTTCTATTCTGTTTTCACAGATTATCACAATTATTATCACATATATCCCAATACACTTCTCGAGGGTACCTGATGAGTGGCACCTTGCACTGCCTGCATGATTCCTTCATTTAGTGACCAAGGGATTCCTCATATGGAAGCTTTGTGATCTCTTCCCTTTGGTGATGTTTGTTGCCCAAGGAGGCTGATCACTGCCAGGATAACAGCCTGGGCTTTGTTGGGAAGTGTGATGTAATGGGCATTCCTAGCAGTTTTTATGCAAACTCCTTTTTTTTTTTCCCCTAGCTCCCACTGGTGCAAGTAAACTACTTGGCAAAAAATGAAACACTTAAGTGCTCTTTTTTTTATTATTATTATTTCAATAACTTTTATGTCTGCTAAGGACTAGTTCTTGGTAAATTCTCCTTTGAAAGACCAAAGATTGCTTTCAAGGTTTTGAGACTTACAGCTTGGCAGTGGTGGGAATATGATATATGTAAACTTTTAGTGAAACTCTTTGCTGCAAGTCCTGCAAAGCAGTATCTGTCCTCCGAAAACCTCATCTGACCTGACTTTTCACACTGGTCCAGCACTTCTGCTGGATCCCTAAGGAGAGCATGAGGACAGGGAGAAAATGTGCCTACCACTCGTGCCTGTGGAGAGATTTAGGAAAATACTGGATGGCTGGGTCACTTATCCCTTCTGCTTCCTAGAAATGCTCTGTGGCTACAGCTGTGATAAAAGGGAAATTCCGATGTATCCTTGATGCCGATCCATTGCTCCTAGTAACACTGGAAAAGTGAAGCCACCGCAAACCTTTGATCGCTCCTGGGGTACAGGAAGAATGCCAGAAGCTGCTCCAGATTATGCTCCCACCATTTCTGTGGCTGTGGGGGTGTGCTCACACTGCACCGAGGCACAGGGACCAGCCTCCAGTGGCCATCCCGGCCCATCCCTGTCCCCACGCCACCTTGGGACAGGTGCAGAGCCCCAGGCTGTGCCATCCCCTGGAATGCCACTGCCACAGCCCTTGTGCCGGGTGCTGTGGGGTGCTCCTCCACGGGGGTGGCTGTACAAATAGCCAGAGCCTGCTCAGCAGTTAAACCCCCCTCTGGTTTGGGCTGTAGTCACTGAGGGAAGCTGTACCAGAAGCAGCAGCCTCACAGAGAGTAGAGGAAGCAAAATCTCACAACGTGAGAGCCAAATTAGCCAGGCTGTTTATACACCACCACCATGGCACAGCAGGAGAGGGGCCAGCACTAGAAAATGGGCACTTTAACACCCTAAAATGTGCCCTTTTCCCTTTTGATGTCCACTTCGGGAACTTGAGTTGCTCCATTATAATCCCTGGAGTGTTACTCATGGTTGAAAATCCCTGTGGAGCACGAGGGACTCCTTTGGAGGATCAGAAACTGCTGGGAAAGGGAAAGAGATGCTCAGTTTGAAAAAGCAATCCTCCTAATCCTTTGGAAAGGTAATGCTCTAGCCCTTTACCAGTGTCATTTATACAGGTGCTGTCTCATGAGCCTGCTCTCTTTTGGGCACTGTCTTTATGCCCTGAGTTTGGTGTTAGCAGGGCTTGCATCAATCTGAGCCAGAAGCCAGCTTATTTCCTCCCCCTGACACTGTTCACTGATTTATCACTTTCTTCTAGCAACAGTGTCTTAGTTTTCACTCCTGGCTGTCTGCTCCGGCACATGACCGACCTGGGAGCTGAGTGCTGCCTCTCAGATCCCCAGCCAAAGGTCAGTAGCTGCATGGTGGCCTCTGGATTCCTCAGATACCGACCCTTGTCATGTGGGGAGGCATTAACCTTTGGCCCTGAGTAAGTGTCCTCATATCTCACCTCAGTTAGTCTGGCCTGTTATTTGATCCTGCCCAGTACAAACACCTTTCCTTTGGCATCCTGCAAATCTAAGCCCTGTCTTGATGATTTCCAGCACGCCGTACACCTGGTGCTGGTGGGAGATACCTGTGTGTGGCACCCAGGGCTGAGTAAGCAGTGGCAGAAGGGGCAGCTTGGGAAGAGCTGATTGTGCATCCACAGCCCCTCCTGCCTCCCAGCAGTGGTGGTGACTCCCTCTGTGCAACCTCTCTTCCGCACCCAGAATAGGGATAGCTACTGTGGGAGGATACTGCCTGTATCAGGCAACAAAGGTGTTTTGAGAGTTTGAGAATTTCGGGTTTTATAACTCCTGATGCAGGGGGAGGAACTCACTGAGAGTCCCTTACTTCTAATCAGGCTCTTGGGAGAGAGTTAGACTCAGCACCCAATCTTTGCATGTTCCAAAAATGTGATATTTCTCTTGCCTCTTTTTAATGCAGAACTTGGTCATGGGTTCACCTCAGTGCACCACCACTACTCCTGCCAACTCCCATGTTTACCTGACACGTAACCTCGCACAGCTCCCTTGGGTCCATCTCAGGCATTCTTAGTTCAGCTCTGATGAATGATCATTTTACTTTCTTGCGCTGGGTAAACAGCTGTTTTCCATGTTACCTGCTTTAGCAGCCTCACCAGCACGCTGTTTCTTTCCTTGCCTCCAGTAGCAAGCAGACACAAGTGACTAATTGCAGCAGGGCTGCACCAGCACCTTCTTGCAGTCGGGACAGCGTGAAAAACGCACATCATTTTCACACAGCACGCCACAGGTCAAATGGCTGCAGGATAAAATAACAGGGACCAGGCACTTACAGTCTCTTTTCTGTATCTTTTACTGTTCAAAAGAATGAAAGCAACACAGGCTTGGAGGGTCCCAAAGTGGCCAGGCCCCTTTGGTCACAGCACTTCCAGCTTCAAGCCCCTACTGGGGAATCTCTCCCTTTGAAGTACATCTCACTTGGGCAGAATCCAACATCACGAGGAGGAAACTATTAGCTTGTAAAGAGAACCCCACAGGTAAAGTCTGACCTCCTGCTGGTTTCTTAGCTTGCAGTTATTTCCTGTGGATGCTTTAAAGACAGATGATATTGTGGGTTTTACTGGTGCTACCTGCTAGTGGGCAAGGCTCTGTGTCCAAAGGAACAGGGAATTTAGAAGAGTAGGCTTTAAAACATCCCACTGATGCATTTTAGCCTATCTGCATGATTTTTTAAGTGTGGCAAAGTGCTTTAAAAGGCCAGATAAACTCATCTTTGCGTGGGTTAGTCCTTGTCCTGGAGCTGGCAGCCCAGGAGGAGGGAAATGCTGGTGGGAGCAGGGTGATGCTGCCAAAGGATGTGAAGCACCACTTGAGCACCCGTGCTTTTTGAGCACAGGTTCTATCAGGGCTGGTGGGATTTACAGCTGTGTTCAGCTCTTCATTCCACATTAAGTAACAAGGTGCTGCATGCAGATCACCGGGCAGGTTTTTTCTCTCAGTGGGCTCTCAGTTTTCAATGGCCATTTCTTTTGTCTGTTTTGCAGACAGATTTTTTTTTTTTTTTATCATCTGTTTTTCTTTTCCCAAATTGTCACTGAATTTTTGATGTTTGCATGTACATTGGCAGATTGAGAAATCTCCTGATGTACTGTGAGACGTGCTTATCGTATCCTGCCAAGCTCTACCAGCCTATAATTTGCGTGCCGTCTTCCATGCCACCTTGCCTTTGGAACTTCATTGTCAGGTTTACTCAAGCCTGTGTCCAAATATCTACATTTTCAGAAAGTCTCATCCTTCTGCCCTACCGCTTTTCCATGCCTTCTGTCCTCTTGTGCAATGAGGCAACATGATGTTAACCTCCTCTCTCCAAGGCGTTGGGTAGCATCTCTGCAAATCAAATGGTGGTGGTCCAGTCTGGGATTAGGAAATAGTAAGAAGTGAAAAATTCCTTGTTTGCATAAGACTGGAAGAACTGTTGGGGCAGAGCTGGGGCTAGAACACAGAGTAAGTCATGGGACTGCCTGTCATAACAAGAAAGGGGAGCTTGCAGCAGCCTCTTTTTTTGAGTTGATTTGTTAAATCTCCTGTAATTGGTTTAGTAAACACTAATAGATGGGAAACAAAACAAAATGTTCTCTTCCAGCTTTTGTAGACTGCGTGATATCTCGCACAGCCATATGGGATTAATGGTGGCTGTTGGGTAGGATTGTATCATAAAACTTTTATTAAATGTTTTAAAGCCAGTTAAAGAGACATTGCCAATTTGAGCTTTCTAAGATTTTGCAAAGTAAAAATTTTTCCGCTGTAGTCAAAGTGCTTTTGAAGTGCTAGATCCTGAAATTTTTAACCATTTAAGAAGTAAATTGCTAAATATACTCTGCTGGTGCTGAGCCAATACTGTGACAGAAATTCAACTAGTTATTTACAGTACTGTTGTGGGCAGAAAATGAATAAAATGCTCCAAAGCAGAAATTAATTCCTCCTATCTTCCTTAATTTCCAGAAGTATATTAAATCTTAATTGAAGCCCCATTAAAGTGGCATTTTAGACAGGAGGGTTTGGGTTCTCCTACCGGTTTGATGATTTGTTTTTCAGATAAGCTTTTCTTAAAACCCTCAAGTCTCCAAACGGAGAAATGAGACCTTTTGTGAGTGTAATACTGATTATTAGACAATCCATATGTCTGAATCCTTGAATTTCATTAAAAACCAAGCTTCCATTTCAGGTATATAATTCCCCATATCATAAGGTGAAAATGTCCTTTTTTTCCCATGGAGAGCATTCAGCATTCAGCATCTTTCAAGGAGCAAAGCAGCCCACGACAGGAAAAAGACCTGCAGGGCTCAGTGTCTAGGGTAGAAAAGAGATGGGTGGATGTAGATGCAGTCACAGTTTGCTTTCCTGGGTAGCGTTGTACTCGCAGTCATGCGAGAAATAGGAATCTTTTGATGGAGCTGAGGATGCACTTGGGTTTCTGGGCTGCAGGCTCACACTGCTGGGTCGTGTCCAGCCTTTCATCCTCCGGTGCCCCAAAGTCCTCCTCAGGGTTGCTCCCTATCCCTTCATCCACCAGCCGTTGCTCATACCAGGGGTAGCTCCTTTTCAGTTCTCACTATGATTAAAACTCCAGGATGCTCGATCTTTAGATGTGAGCCCATCAGAGCGCATCCTGGACTGTTGTGAGACTCTGAAGGGCAAAAGCATCTCTTTGCTACCTGCTGCGCCTTGGGTGTGGGCTGCCTCGGTCTGCGAAAGGGCAGCAGAGGCTGGGGCAGGGATTCCTTCCCCGTGCCCGATCCATTTCCAGGCTGCTCTTGGCGCACACGCTCAGCTCTGGTGTTGCAGAGGGCTGACGCGTCCCTGCGGCGTTCCGGGGATTTCCTGCGCGCTGGCGGCGCTGAGGGGTGCGCTCCGGGGTGAGGCCCGAGGTGAGCGGGCCTCGGCACGGTGTCACCTTCCCGGGCTCACAGCTCGTTGCTCACCCGCAGCTGGGACCTGACGGGCTATTTTTTTTTTTTTTTTTTTTTTTTTTTTTTTTTTTTTTTTTTTTTTTTTTTTTTTTTTTTTTTTTTTTTTTTTGTCTCTGTTTTGTATAAATCTTCGTCGCTGTAGCACTTCATCTGATGTGACTAACGCGCATGGTTTTTCTCTGCTCTCTCCCCTGAGGAAGGTGGGGGGAGAATTAGTGTGGGCAGTGCAGTATTTCTGCTTCGGTCTGGTTATTTTAGAAACAAACTTAAAAACATATGTTCATTTCAGTTCGTTTATGTGACAGAGGCAAGGTTGAGGAGATATGCCTGGAAAGCGTAGCTGAAACCTCCCTAAGAGCTGGGCTGTGTTCAGGGATCATGTTACACGGAGTTTATTGCAGGCTGGTATTTGAATTCACTGTAGCCTGCCATTGTACTTTAGAGGTCCCTTTCTTTTACAGATCTCTTCATTTTGTCTCCTTCTATTTGTATTTCTTCCGTTCATTTTTCTTTGCGGGACAATTTCATTTTTTTGAAACGTTCTCTGTTCTCTGTAATCATCTATGCTACGGAAACACATTTGTATAAATCTTGATAGCCAAAATTTTCTCCTCATCTCGATCCTCGTTGTGTTGCATATTGTGTCCTTGCTCCACAATTCCTACCTAAATTTCCAGTCCTGGTGAGACAGACTGTACCCTTGAAATACTTGTGTATTAATGAGGCAACAATTGGGATTGGCAGGTCACGGTGATGGAAGATTTCCTCATGAAAAAGTGAGGATTGGCAAGTCTGGTTTTCATTTTTCATCAAAAGGAAAGGAGAGTTTTGTAAATGATGGTGGGAAAAAAACCTGAGGAGGGGAGATTCCAGGAGATAAAAGCCTGTCTGCCAGGGAGGGAGGTGAGGGGGCAACCCACTTCAAGCCCCGGCTCCGCTGGACCTGGATGCAGACCTGAAGCCCCTGCCTCTGTGAGGTTGCTGGCTGGGGCTGCTCCCCTTCTGGCCAATGCTTAAAGATGTAGAAAGTTAGAAGAAAAATGAGAAAAATAATGGCAACTAACTTAATCATGGGAGGAGAGCACCCGAGTGTGCCTTTGCTGAAATCTGTCACAAAAAGTAATTAAAATTTCTCCTTTGTGTTCTCCTCCAGTGCTGTAATCCCTGTGACTGCCAAAGCTCATCCTACTTCTCACCAGCTGGACTTTCCTTGGGGCTGGGAACTTACAGCCACTTGAGTCCTTCTTCTGGGAAAAAACGTCCCATAGAGTGCTTCCCAACACTGCAAGAATGCAAATAGGATTTGAAGAAGATGGTTCTTATTTGATTATAGCTCTAAGCAACATCTTCTGGTCTTTTGTAGAAGTATAGTTCCAAGTTTGTATTAAAAGGGGGAGGGGGCAAGGGGGAAGGCAAATTGGGATTTTTGGAGGGGTTTTGGTAAAGTCTTGCACTTTGTTACTGTAGTGGTGCAATGGAAGCTTGATTTGTGGGTCCAGGGAGAATATAGATTGTGAAAGAAAAAGTCGAGATTTTTGATAGGAGCAAATAGTTTTGAGCACTCCTTTTGACTTTTCCTCCTAGTGATATTGGTGGGGATATAGTTAATTTTAATGGGAACAGGATCAGTGTATAAACCATGATAAACCTTCACTAAATGAAAACTGGAAAATGTCTACTGAACTGCTTTTGAAATATCTGGATGTAAGTAAAAGGGATCAGAGGCCTGTTTGTTGCTCAGAGAATGTATTTGACTCTGGACTAATAAATTTTCCCAGATTGTCTTTAAAAAGTTAGTTGAATGAAAGGTCAGTCCCATTTGTAAACAAAGCTGTTGGAATTTATTGTTAAGTAAAAGCACCAGGGGCTTTTGCAGTACTTTCCTCTGTGGCTGAGTGCCGGCACAGTTGCTTTTTAGAAGGCTTAGTGCATATGATTTTTTTATTAGAAAATAAACAGAAAAGACATGCCAATCAGTAGCTTCAAAAGGTCCTTGCTGCAATATCAGTGTAAGAGCTGTGCAATAGCCTCCTGATGAAATGGGAAAGCAGGCAAGTTGTTTTCAGGCACTGTGGTAGAAAATTGAAGTTCTGGCCAGCCTAGTGAAAAGTATATGAACCTTCTGGGGAGTCTCCGCTACATTTGCCCAGCCTACACTGATTTTTTTCACTGATTCTTTGGAATCAGGTGAAAATCAGTAGTCTGAGGGCTCAAACCAAACAGAAAAGAGAAGGACACTCTGAGGATGTGAAATCTTGTACAGACACCTGCAAAAACCAAAGCAGCTGTTTGCTGTGTTGCACTGGCAGGAGTGCTGTGCAGAGCAGGAGGAGTGGTTGCCTCATAGACTTTTGGGTAAGGACACCCTACTCACTCTCCCCCTACCCTGTGGCTGATGCTGACAGTGCTTCCTAGTTCTGTTCACATTATCTGTCCAAACTAGAGGTCTCTGAGTTGGGTGAGCACCCTGCAGTACAGCAGGAGAGAGGGGCTCTGCGTAGGGATCCAGGCTGCACGAGCTCAGCAGCTGCAGAAGTGGGATTGCCTCTCCAGCCATCCCTGATTGTTCTGCCATGGCAGTGCCAAGTTCAGCAGGGGCTAAGATTCTGCTTTTTGGGCAGGAGCTGTAGCAGTGGTGACATCACTTTATGTGTAGTGTCTGAATTTCTTCACATCCCATGCCTGTGCCTCCTTTGCTTTTTATATAATGTGGCTTGTGCACGGTGTCATTTTACTAGAACAACGCTTCTTAGGCACTGCTGTAACCAGAGATACCCTGACCTTACTGTCACATGCTGGCTATTTCTTGTGCCAAAACAAAAAGGTGAGAAAATAGAAACTAAAGGCACAGAGCAATTGCCATGTATATATTTGCACTTCTCTCTCCTGAGCCTGTAAATAATCTGGTTTGTGGCAATGTTTCTGTTAGGTGTTTCTGCCTCGTTTCTGCTTGGCAAATGGCTTTGGAGAGGCTTGGGAGGTTTTATTTGCTTTTTCAAGGGAGAGAAAAAAAAAGATAAGGGGGGTTTGACTGAGGCTGTCGTGAGGCCAGTGAAGCTTCAGCACACCAGCTGGGAGCATGGTTCACTCTCTACATGTGCTTAGGGAGGCAGCCAGGTTCCTAGACAGGATGGACAGCTAGCTGGGAAGAAAAGGACAACCCAAAAGGTTATGTGGTCACATGGCTAGGTTTTCCTTGGGCTGGCCTTCAACCCCCTGTCCCCATCACAATTCCTAGGCAAGGCTGTCTATCGAGGCTTGTGTAAAAAAAGAGCTGCACCCTTTTAATCAAAGCTGTGAGTTTAAGTAGGCTTCCAATAAACTCATGCATGTGCCTGGACTCTTATTTCAGCCTGAAGTGGGGGGGTAGGGGGGGTTGTTTTTTTGGTTTTGGTTTTGGTTTGTTGTGTTTGACCTTTGTGTTATTTTAGCTTAAATTAAGAGCAGACTGCAATTATTACAGTATTTTCCTCCTCCAAAAATGTGTGATATAGTGTTTAAACTTGTAGAAAATCATGGTAGACAAAGCTTGATAAACTTTGGTCCCTTTCCAGAAAGGTGAAGAGGAAAAGATTTCTCCTGGACTTGTTTTCTCAAAGTGAACTCCAAGGAGTCTCTGCTGTGCCTCACTGAACCCAGGCTCCTTCTCTTATATCAGTGTGTGGTGCCTTATAGCAGCTCCCAAGACTTTAACCTGTGACATCTCAAAGAACACACACATGCTTCTCTGCACAGAAACCCAAGGATGGGAGAACGAAATTTTCTGGCATTTGAAACTTCATTTCAGTGTTCAAATTTTAGAAATGTAATTCTATTAAGTAATTAAGAGCCTGTTGACACTGAATGAAAATCACAGGAACATTAGGCTGTTGTATGGGAGAGTAAAGTGCTGTGTGTCCTACCAGATGATGAGACCTCATAATAGGCCAAAAGCTCTCCTGGAATCCCCAGCTGAGGGGACACAGCTTTTGTGATGGCCACCTTCTGGCTCTAAGAGAGCTCATTTCTCTGAAAGGCAAAGCCCTTTTCTTGCCCGCTCTGCCTTTGAACTAAGAAGCGTGAAACCTAAGGGATGCTGCACCACTTCCTGAGTTTCGTGTTATGCGTGGATGGCTGGACATTGTTCATGCTGAGCGTTCAGACAAGAGGGGAGAATTTGCGTGCGGTGCGTCCCCTCTGAATTATCCCACAGCAGCCTGTCCCACCGGACCACCTCCATGGCTGAATGAACAGCAGCTGTTCATTAGCAGGGAACAGAGATCCGGCGCTGGCCATAGGAAGTAAAAGCCCTAGAGCACACTGCAGTAGCCTTGTTCTCCCTTTACAAAGCTGCTCTCTGTTAAACTGTGGTATCGACCCTCACTGGCGTACAAATGCCCTTCGTTAGGGTTTGCACGCTGTGTTATATGAGTCCACTGTTAAAAAGCAAATGAACAAAACCTGCTTGTGGTAATTTACTGTAATGGCACTGGAAGTCAGTTTAATCAGGGAAAAGAAATGATTGGGGTGATTGTGCTCAACTGGAAGGGGCAGGACAGCCGGTCGCTGAGGTGGTGACTTCACCGGGGACTGTGGAGGAGATGGATTATTTGCAAAATCTCAGCCTGACATGGCTCTCACAGAATGCAGCCTGCTCCTAAGACACACATCGGTATATGTTTAATAAGGTGTTAGAACAGAATCTGAAATGTTCGTTCACATTCCCCTGTTGTGGATCATTTCAGTGACCATCTGGTGCCCCTCTTACTTTTTTTAAAGGAGCTCTTGCATCCTGCACATTACTTTCTGTTTACCCTCTGGGCCCCTGCTTGGCAGAGTGCCATGGAATGTGCTTGGTGTCCTGTCCTTTCCTAACTCAGCAAAACACTGAAGACGGTGCGTAACGATAAGCCGTCGTGTTTCCGCTCCCACCTCACCAGGAGAGCCTCATCTTACCAGCTGTGAGAGCAGCCTCTGCTTGGAAGGTGGGAGAATGATGTGAGAGTTTGTACAAGCTGTACTTTTATTTCCAGGGAGATTTTTAACGCTTCTTTTGGTGGCTTGCTCAGATTTGCATACCTGAGTAGAGGCAGCAGCCTGATATCCAAGTGGTAGAAGAGAAATCTGGTTGAAGAAAAAAAGAATTCTTTTCATGAGTCCAGGAGATACTCTCTGACACCAAGCTGAAAGACTTCCCAGCTGAGCCATCGTTATCTGTGTATTAGTGCTACAATTACAAACCTACCTGGGCTTTGCAGTGTGCAAATTCAGTTAATTTGCTTAGCTGAAAGAAAAGCAGTAGCTCTACCCTTTCTAAACTGACCAGCATGGAAGTCTGTATTTTAACCTTAAGAAGAGCTAGCAGCCTTGAGGAATGCTACTAGGAAGTGGACCTCAAGCAGTTACACTGAACAAACAATGAATTGCATGTATTTCTAATGTGTCTGTCTGTGTGGACGTGATTGAGAGAGGGCAAAGAAGAGGAAGGATGGACCTGACACCAGCCATATTCAGTTTAGAAGGGAATGCAGAGGAGACTGTGGTTGCAGACTGATTTAGGAGTGCATTGAGTCCATTGAAGGAACCTGGTGTAAGTGGTGGTGGGTTGATGTTTTTCACGTGGCAGCAGCCCTGATGCTGTGCTGTGGACACATTAAGCTGCATCACCTCCAAGAGACACAGGCTGAGACAGCTGAGCCCATTTCCACCAGCACCACTGCAACTCTGAGCCAGCTTCTGCCAGGAGAGGTATTTTGTTGAGGGGATGGAGCTGGGATGATTCCCAGGCCCTGGGCAGGCCTTGCTGTACTGGCACAACACTGCTCTATGAATTCTCTGACAAACTAAAACAGCTGAACTCTTTCACGTTTAGTTTGTTTAAGTGGCCCTTTGCAGTGGCGTGAGTATGCTGGGCATTTTATTTGTCCTTCTCTGGATATCTTTTGCTTTGTCATGCTGATGACATTCTTACTCAATTTATTTAGCCAACATTTTTTGGCTAGCACTATGTTGAACTCTGCTTCTGGAGTCCTCTTTGGTTCAGGTGCCTCCACAGCTTCTCTAGGAAGCAAGTCAGGGTTTTTCTGGTCAACAAGATCATTTACATTTGCATTTGTTCACTGTTGTTCCTCTTTCCTTATCTCTGTTTGTATTACATTGCCATTCAGGGTGTTCCTGCACTCGTCCCATGTTGGTATGGTGCCCAAAAGTTGACGCTTCTGTAAGCTTGTAGTCTGTGTGTGGTACAAAAAGTACCAGAGAGAGTGGCTAGAGATTGCTATAAAGTTCTCAACGTTGTATTTTATTCTCCTAAATGAAATTCCTGCTGTAGATCCTCCTACATGCCAAAGTAAGGAATCTGTGTGAAAGTGTCTTCACTCCATGTGTGTTTATTGTCAAAGTCCTTCAGGCTTTGTTTGACTATTTTGATGTGTCCAGTTTCTTATCTGATGCTTTCTGGTTACCTTTCCAATTCGGGGACAAAGTCCAAAGAGAGTTTGGCATATGCTTATGGAGGGTGGAGTTGGCAGAGAAATGGTTTAGCACTGCCCCCTTTTTGATTGGAAAGCTGTCCTTGTAAAATAACCCCAGCTGGGGTCTGAAAAAGAGAGAGTTTCTGCATTTCCTTAAGTGCTATTGTCACAGTACCCAGAGGAATAGATCTCATTTTAAATTTGAGGAGTGTGACTGTTCCCTCTGTGACACTTTGGTATCACAGGCTGGGGCACATGCTCAGAAGGAGAATCAACTGCAGGCAGATGTCTCTCGTGACTGTTTTCATGACCTGTCCTCAAGGATGTCCAGGGTTCAAGGTCCCACACCACCCCCAGGTGCTCTGCTTCATCATCCTTACTGCTGGAAAACAGGCCTTTACACCTCTCCTGAACCTCCCTTCCCCGGGTTTAAAGATTATTACTTTCTGCTCTAACCCCCCCAAACCTCTACTGTGTATACTTTATATATGTTCTGATGTAGAGTGTTTGAATTCCCATGAGAACACAGAAAAGAGCCAACTCACACCTCAGAAGGTGACTCAGAATCCTTTCTGGCCAAAGACAGAAAACTCTGCTCTTACCTTAGCAGGAAAGACTAAAATCATCTAAGAGTGTCTTGAACGATAGCATTTAAAGAGTGGCAATGCCTGGATACTATGTGAGGATGGAAGGGACCTGAATATTTTTATTTTTATTTTTATTTTTATTTCGATTTTTTTTTATTACAAAACTTTTTTTTTTTTTTTTTTTTGTTTATTTGTTTATTACAAACACATTGTGTTCTCTTAGTAGGTGCTTGCGATCCACCATCCATCTGGAGCAGGAGCAGCAGTGATTCTGCAGCCTCACTCAGGCCAGAGTGAGCAATTACAGGTGTGGACCAGAGTCAGCCTTGGAATTCCTGAGCACACCAAGACAGCAGGAGATCTTGTGGTGATTATTAATGGAATATTTGTGACTGTGTCCAGGCAATTTACGTGATGAGTAATATAAACGTAGAGGTTATTGAATGAGGAGTGAAAACTATTAGGCAGGAGGTTAGTGGTTGTTGCTTTAGCAGGGGACCAGAAAGAAAATCCTCCCTGGGGTCATTAACTGTATTCTCCTGACCCTCTACTAGAGGAGAACTTACCTCAGGTCTCTACTGGTCCTTGTGTCCCAGCTTGAAATGTCTGAAGTGACGGAGATGATTTCCTTCTGTGAGCTATGACCTAAGCTGCAAGTGAGTGTCAGTCTCAGAAGATGACTGCATTTCTCAGAGAAGTTTCCTTGAGAACCTTTTCTGGTAGTTAAACAACCTGCTTCAAGCTGATTTTTCCATGTTTCTCCAAAGCTGCAGAAAAATCAGTGGTTTTGAACAGTGTTCCACAGCCATTGCTTTGTTTTTTGATAATTCATTAAGAACAATGACAACAAAAACCAAAAATCATTCTAGTGAGCTGAATAAAGTTGAACTGGCAAATCCCAGATACCCAGAAGAAACAGTGTCCTGTTTATAAAAAAAGAGTGTGGTTACTGTGGTCAGACAGCTGGGCTACAGGCCAGGCCATTCCTCCTAAACATATTTTATCTAACCTCATGTCACAGACAGGATGTGGGGAATGTAAGATTTTCTCTTCTGAAAGGTACTGGCCATTCACAGTGAGCATCCACAGACATTGCTCCCTTGACAGCTGCTTTGACTTACACCCATTGAACCTCTGCTTCTTCATCAGGGTATCAGAGGAAATTTCTAGAGCTGCTGGGATCAGGACTGGGCTTTCCCCAGGCAGTCAAAAAGGCAAAACCAGGCTGCAAATGGGCCTGAATGGACCCATTCTCCTCAGCCAGCTGTGAACAAGGTATGAGGTATTGAGGTATGTCTCACCTAAGCACGGGGTGTGATTGTAGCACATAAAATATGGGTGCAGCTAATGTGGTCCAGAAACCATGAGACTGTTGAGTCCCTGGAGAGTCCTTGCTCCTTCCCTGGCTGATGGTGTTGCATAGGGTGACTGGAAGGATCCATCAGGGCTACAGGAGCATCTCTGCTTGGTTAGCTGAAGCCAAGGGGACGTCATGTGGTGGGATTTTAAGATCCAGGTTTCCCTTTAACTAGAGGCATCTAGATTTTCCACTAGGAAAAATGCTGCCGCTTCCTTGAAAGTGATGTGCAGTCAAAAATGAGATTAAAGATGTCTTGTGTCATTTTCCCTTTGTGAAAGAAACTGCCAAATTTAATTTCTGGATACAAGCAAAGCTCATCTCTTAGTCTTTGTGCAGCAAACCCTGTGATGGTAGTGGGGCTTCAATGGACAAAACTGGTGTGAAACTGTTGCAGTCTCCCTGACAGGTGTGATGGGTTTTATTTTGCCTCTCTTTCTGCAAGTGGAGACCTCAGATCATAACCACAAGGAATTTAAGCCTTGTCATTTGAATTTTTTTATGCGAATACCAAGAATATGTAAAACACTCATGGCTTAGACAATGCAGTGAGACCCTGGTGTGCAACACAGACACTCAGAAGTTTGTTGCTGGTCCCTCAATGCAGTACTTTGATTTTTGCAGTGTTATATCACCTCCCCTTGGACAATAATTGGGGCCTTGGTGTCAGGTAAAACTAAGAGACAAAACTGTATCACCTTTATCTGGATGCTTATGTGCTGCTGTGACTAAGGAGAATGTATATAAGTATAGGTAACAGTGAGAGAAAATACAGTAAATAAATACTGAAGGGAGATTAAAGGAGGTTCACAAAAATCATCCTATTTTCTTTTAGAATTTATGAAGATTTGCCTTGGCAAAAATTATATGGTTGGTGGTAAGCTTGCTCTGAGGGAATGTACTCACACAAAGACAACTCGCTGGCAAAATTATCTTTGAAGCTGTGCCAGTAGCAGGTAGAGAAACTCAGGTGCAGCTCCCAAAGGGCTGCTCCTCCCTGATGAGGATCATTGCAACAGGCAGACATGGTAATGTATTGCTAAACTGCCTCTTTTTATTCTTCCTCGGTCTAGGAAATGCATTGTTTTCTCAATATAAAGGAACTAATTACTTATTTTTCAGGATATTTAAGCAAATGCAGTGTATACGTGCTCCCCTGGAACGTACTCTGGAATTGCTGCAGCTGCAATCATAGCAGGGAAGGATTTTGCTGCTCTTGTCATGTTCTTCTTGCGGCACATTATTAGGCAAAGCTGTTTCTTGTTCTTGGATGGGGTTTTTTTAATGCACTGGGAAACTTCTGCTCTAGCACTTTTGCCAGTTTTCTTTTTGGAACTCCAGATTAATTTATTTGAATGCTTCTTTGCTATTTCTCAATGCTTGCTCATCTTTTTAGTTTCTTTCTCTCTCTCCTATCACGAAATCTTTTCCCCCTCCTCAAACCAGTGACCAGCAGAAAGACTAAGAACATCTTGCCCTTAACTATCTAATCCATTTAGACCAGATTTTTCTCTGCCTTTGTCTTGTGTGTTCAAGGCCAGTCATCACCTTGATTTCAGAGCAACCCACAGTGATGGAACAGTTCTGGTGCTGAGCAGGGAGCACAGGCAGAGCTCAGACACCTACCCTTTCTTCAGACAAGCTTTCATGCTCCTGCACTTGGAGAGAGATAAAATTCCCCCTGTGAAGTACTGGTTTCCTTTTCCACAGATTCACAATGAAATGTGGTTGAGTTTGTTTTGGTTTGCCTTTTTAAGTTCCTTCCTTCTCATCTCCCAGATGTTTCCAGTTGCATATCTTCTCATTTCTTTAAATTTAACTTGTTCCTATTTAATTCTCAACATATTCTTCCTTATTTAATATTTTTGCTAAGACTTGTACTACATCTGCTGGAATCCAAGAGAAGCTGTGGATGGAAGTAATATTTTTCCCCAGTGAGATTCTCCCTGTCCCTGGTATACAGGTATAAGTAGTTTTATTGCCTTTTTTGTTTTATTGCTTGGTTGGGATAATTTTGTTTTGTTTTGTTTTTGGAAGGAGGCAGGGGGAGCAGGTAAGTTAGTTGTAGAGCCACAAGGTTTAATTTTACCTTTTGCTGCTCTGTGACTTTTCCAAGGCTTGTGAGGTACTGAAGCGCTGGGCGATGGGAAAAATTACCAAAAGCCTTTTTATTCATATCAGCATGCTCTGCAAAGGCTGTCTGTCCATTGTGACATCCCCTCTTCTGGCCTTGCATCACTCATCTACACCACCTGTCACTACTCCAGGCAGTGCTGCAAACTGCAAGCCCCTGGAGGCGAGGCTGGTCCCTCTTATTTGGAAGAAAACTTCCGTTTTCTGGTCCTGGAGTGAGTTTGGAAGCATCTTGTTGCTTTTGTGAGGGGCCTGCGTTGTGACCCATCTACCTGGATTTCCCAACCCTTTTGCAGCACATCTCTGCTTTCTCAGTGGTCTTGAGGGACAGGTTAGGTTTGCACTTGCAGTGTCTGATCGAGGGTGGCATCTGTATGCACGATGGAAATCTTTTCTCCTTTCTTGTGACATGTCTGCACAGAGTGTGTACTTAACGTGGGCGTGCTCCTGTGCGGGCAGTGCGTGCCGTGACTGTGTCTGCAGGTGATGCTGGGGACAGGTCCCTGCTGCTGCTGCATTCCTGGCTGCTGCTGCTGCCCATCCCTTCTCCAGTGGAGCAACAGTGCCAGCTGCTGGCTGCTGCGCCTGGCCTGCCATCCGCTGAGCTTAATTCTGAGCGCAGAGCTGCCTAAAACACGGCAGTGCCCCCTTTGCTGACGGTCTGGCTACTTAGCAATAATATCTCCGTTTGTTAGTCTTTCTTTCCTTACTAAAATAATATTCTGTTGAGCTCAGGTAAGCCTCGAGTTACCTTTGCTGGCGACGTTTCTAATTTTTTAATGTTGGTTTAAAGTTCTGTGTCTCTCCTGATCTCCCAGGACTAGCTGCTCAAAGAGGGGAGAAGGTTTCTGCTCTGAGCAGTGGAGTGCCATGAAGTGTTCCCTGGAAGTTCTTTAATCGTTCAGTTGTGGCAGCAATTTCCTAGCTGTGTATTTGGGACACTTATGGGACACTTATTGTTATAGCCACAATGGGCTCTGGGGAAAACGAGACGGTGATTTATGTGTTTCTGCGCAGAGTGCACGCAGCACTTCTGCTCAGGGGAGGAAAGAAAAAAAAAAAAGAAATAAAAGAAAATGGGAGGGTAAGAAAAAGAAGATAATCTGCAGCTGTACATATAAGTGTAGTTTTATTCAAATTTCAGTGAAATGTTTTAATAGAAAAAAAAATTTTGTGTTTGTGCGGTTTTTTTTTTTCTTTTCCCAAGAAGAATAGCAAATGGAAAAGACAAGTTTGTTTCTTTAAATGTTTCCTGTGAGAAAGGAGTTACAATGTTTGTGGGAGGGAAGAATAAAAGTATTAAAGGAAACAATTACGAGAGCTTTTCAGAGGAAGGAGAAAGACAGTGAACAGCGAAAGCAATAAACCTGGGAGAAATGAGCTGGGGAATTTTGCAGAGGAAAAAAAAAAAAAAGGAGGGATAGGAGGCAGCCAAACAAACTGAAAGTGAGTTTGATGAGTCAGGGTTTCTGTGGGTTTCTTGCATCTCCCAAAAGGCCATTTTTTATTTCCTCTAAGCCACAAATGTTCTTCATTATTTTTGGAACAGAACACGAAAGGAAAACTAATAAATCAGCTATTCTTAAACATACATGACAAGTCCAGGCTGAGGCACAGGTGGACCACAACCACAGGAGGTCTCTTAAATCAAAGTTGGAGAACTTTGGACAGCCAGCAGGTTTAGCACTGCTTCCAGCCCTCTGTTACTCTTTCAATCATGTAGTTTGGGGTTTGGATAAGGAAATCTACCCAAAAAAAAAAAAAAAAAAAAAAAAAAAAGGCCAGCATCAAAATGCTGCCTTGATAGACAGGACCATCAAAACTTGTGTGCAACTGAAACCTCAGTAAAGAATTTCTTCTTATTATCTAATCTAAACCCACATCTTTCATTGTGCACTGGTCTGTTCCAATACAAACGTCTTGACTTTTTATTACTGATGTAAATATTAAGCTGGATATAATTCCATTATTTACTATTTTTAAATTAAACAAAATAATTATTTTTCCATGAGATGTGGTTGCAATTTTCAGGAGTCTTGTTCTAACCATGCACTGATTTGTTTTACTTTCACACAGACAGGTAGTCAGTCCTCTGAAGCAGTTTGTTTTTCTGAATGAAGGGAGCAGGCTCCATGCTTTCTTATCCACGGCTGGCCTTTGCCACTGAGATAACCAGCCACTTACTGAAAAGATATTGTTATATGCGTGATACATTACTATGTTATTAGGGAAAATCAATGGGAGCAGGACTGAAGAAGCTGAGCAGACCTGACGGAGAGAGGAGGATGGGAAGGAGCGCCGTTCTGCGCACAGAGGTGGGATGCGAGGCTGGGGAAGGCAGAGGGCTGTCACTCCCTGTGCCAGCCGTGGCTTTTCCCTGCGGTGGGGTGCGATGCCGTGGGGACAGGCTGTGTCTGCTGTCCCCGCAGGACGGGCAGGGGTGGTGGTGCTGGCAGCCACGATGCCGCTAGATGTCCCTTGTCACCCGAGTGAGGTAGGCAGCTCGTCCCCATCTCTGCGCCTCGGGCATGCGGTGTTATAAAGGAGCCTGTTCTTTAAGTGTTAAATACAGAGAAAAAAATGTGTCTATATTTAAAAAATAAGTCTTGTGTCAGCCTGGCATGGATAGCAAGGAGAAAGTTGCTTCCTTAGCCACTTTATTTTTAATTGGGAGGTACTCCGTCATAGGGAGGATTTTGTTTCGAAGAGGTGTTTACAGGGCAGTTCAGTATTTCCTGGGGGAGAAGTCAAGCTAGGAAATGCTGGTTTGGTGAGCCCAACACCATGGTCCCTGCTAACCTTTCCTACTGACACAGGCCTGTCTGGTGCAAGCTGGGGGCTGGCAGCCTGCATCAGCTGAGCTGGTTGGGGGAAAAGACCTGTGAGCTTCTCTTGTGTCTGCTTAGTGACTGTCTTTTTTAGGCAAAAGGTGGGTAAAAGGGGTTGCTTCTGTGAAGAACTCAGCCCTTCCACCTCACTGGTGCAGCCATACACCCCAAGGCTCAGTGTGCCCCTGCAGGGAGGGGGAAAGGCTGTAGGAAAAGGGAGACGCTGCTGAGGAAGGTGGACTGGTGCAGTCATGTAGAGCGAAGGGCAAGAGTGGCTAAAGGGGTCACAGGGAAACCTCCCAAACCTGCTTATGTAATAGACTATGAACACGAAGAAAAGTTCCAATAGGAATTTATTACATTGCAGCAGGCAAAGCAAAGGCAAATACAGCGCTGGACGGCAGGGGAGTCTCGCTCCACCAACTGCCGTGAATTGGCAGGTTTTTCAGTCTTGCTTTTATCTTGCTTCTTTCCTCCGATGATGTATGTGTGACGTGTTGCTAGGAGGGTCTCTTTCTGTCCCTCGGTGGTCGCAGAGATGAAGGCTGTAGTTGTAAGCTGGAATTCCTGAAACTTAAAGCTGGTTAAGCAAGTAGAGAAGGAATGGGCAAGGGTCTGTTTGCCTATAAGCTTAGATAGTGACATAGTAACTTCCTGTTATCTTGAGTTATTTGATCTCCAGTGAACAAAAAATAGTTAATGTTTATCACACTTACACCTGGCCCCTCAAAAGCCTTTTCTCACCTTCCCAGCCCCTGTGTCACCCAGCACACTCAGAGCCACGTGGAACTCACGCTGCCCAGGCACACGGCTTGTGTTTGTCCCTCCAGCCAGCTGTGCCGGTCCTGTCTTGCCAGCGGTGCTCGTGCCTCTCCACACCAGTTTCACAGCTGGGTTTGAACTGCAGCCTCCAGCGGCCTCTTAGCAGTCCTGTAAGAGTTAATTCCTGCCTGTGCCCCAGGCATGTGGCCATGTTTTCTCCACGGTGGAAGCTGTGTTTCCATATGTCCCTACCTCCCACGGCTGGCACCTCGGCGTGGGCATCTGTGCCGCTCTGCATGCCCTGTGCCCTTGCGGAGACTCCTGAACCCGCGACGGGCAGCTCCTGCAGCGCCTTCTGCACGCAGCATGGCTGCGTGTGCAGTGGGGAGGGATGCCCCTAAACTGCCCTGAAAGCGGCTACAGGCCTTTACCTGCCCAGACAGCGTCATGAACTTTGCTCCAAGATGAGGGATACCTGACTGACTGGCACCTGTTTCTCAGGGCGTGCTGCTGCCGTGCGTGGCGGCACGAACCAAGCTGTTGAGTATTCAGAGTCATATCTGCCTGCCTGAATGACAGAAATTAAAAATTTGCTGCTTTCTACCTCATTTAAACCTGTGGGAGCCTGTAGGGCTCATCCTCCTCATGCGCCGAGGTGTCCACGCGTGCCACTTACCAGTCAGGGGCTTCTTCAGCAGTAACATCTGAGCAAATCTCTTAATAACAGAGGGGCTACACACAGATTATTGTGATCATAATTTGGCCAACATAGCCTTTATTACTAATGGTGATGCTGGAGATGGAAAACCCAGCTTGATTCTCAGATCCCTGCTGAGAAGTAATAAAATAAAGAGGAACAAAATCTGTGCGTGAATTTGCTACCAAACCTTTGAAAAACACAAAAGTGGAACCCTGCCAATGCTATTGCTGGCAATTTTTCATAGTGGAGCCTCATTTTGAGGTAGGATTAGAAGTGGAAGTGCATTTTTTTTTTTTCTCTAACATTAGTATCATGTTGTTGTGTACAAATGGAAGGATTACAATTATTTGACATTTCTTGTATTGTAATTATTGTGTGCTGCCCTTATACCCACAGAGTATTTTTTTAATATCTTCTGATAATAGAGTAATTAGAAAATAACTTTAGCTATCGTAAGAAAAAGGTGCCTGTTTTATTAATACAAAGAACAGACAAAGAAAGCACTTCAATGGAAGCGCCTTGTTAAAAATGGAGCCGTGTTTCTTTTTGCTTTGTTGAGAAGAAAGATGAAGGCAGGCTGGCTTTATGTAGTCTTTTGTTCATCCTTGGGCAATGGCAGAACTTGCAGCTAAATTCTCTTGTCAGAAAATTCTATGATGGTAGCTGAGAATGATATAATATCATGCATACTCATTTCAACAACAAGAAATAAAATTTCTAACCCATAGCTTGGATTTTGAATATCAGAAAGAGCCTTCAGTACCAAGAAATGAGCCTTCAGTACTAAGAACACAGAAAAAGCAACTAAAATTTTTTAAACATAAGAAGAGCCACATGATATAACCAGTAGCAAATAAAAAGGAATGTAAATGTAATATTTAATTATTTATTTCACCCTCTCTCTCTTTTTCATGTTAATATGTTCTTGACTCTAGCTCAGAATGACATGCTAATTATGAATGTAAGAAAAACTAACATTTTATTGTGCTAATTAAACCATGTGTCACATAGGCATTTAGGGAGAATTTCCCATGCTTTCTAGTGTGAATGGAAGGAAAGAGCAATGGTGCTCACTTAAAACTGGATTTTTTTCCCTAGTACCTTGCAAAAAGGCATCATTGTATTTTGATTAATACATGCTTGGTCCACCTCGGATGTTTCCATGGAAACAGAATTTTTTTCCTTGATGGAAATTGTAAGGCTCAGGAAAGCTCCTCACTGGACAAAACCCCTTGAGCTCCTGAAGAAATACTTGTTGGAAATTTAATGTGCATAAACAGAACTCCCAAATTCCTCCTTAGTGTTATTGTTGTCAATGCTAATACAGAACTGTTTTCTTAATGATACACAGTGGTGCCTTTTCACTCCACAAGAAAATAGAGTGAGAGTAGCATAATTTCCATTGCAAGAGAGCACTTTTCCTGGTCCAGAAATAATTAGCCTGCAACCCTTGCAAAATTAAATTTTGAGAATCCAGATGTGTATATATTATTTAGTTCTGGATCCAAATATTTTGGCTTAATGGCTGTTAATATTTAATTAATTTTGTTTTGCAGATTGGCAATAATTTAAACGTATTATTCTTGTGTGCCTCAGTTTTGGATATGGAGTTTTCTTGAGGTTTGGTTTGTTTTGGTTTTGCTTTTTCCTCCCAAAGAAAATACACTCTCTTACTGGATGCTACTGTGATATTTGGAATACCTTTTGAAAATCAACCAACAGAGGGAGCATTTGTGTGTTATTATTAATTTAACCAAATGGCTGGAAACATGACTCTCATTTTTCCCATAATTTCTGGACAGTATGTTTATTGTGTAAAATTATAGGATTTCTTGACCATTAAAATAGCTTGGTTTGGAGTGTTTTCATTTTAAAAAAGTCCAATCTTGAGTTTAGCTGACAGTGCAAGTAGCTATTTTAAATTGATTGTCAGCTTTATATTTTTTTGTTTCATCTTTGTTCATCATGGCAAGGAATCTGCCCAGTGGAAAAAGGAAAATCACTTTGAAAGCAACCACACTTTTCAAACTTCTTCCAGAGACATACTGAAAGCAGAAATTAAATGTCAACTAGAGAAAGCAGAAGCCTCAGTATTTCTTGGTACCTCTTTTATGTGCACACTCTCAGAATGTGAGTAAGGATGATGGTGATGTGTACAGCATTAGAATGTGGATGATTATGATAATAATAACAATAATGATAAAAAGTTTTGCACCCGTATTCTCCTGAAACCTTTCCTCTTCAGCTCACTGTTACTTTTAGCCACTCTCACTGCACTTCTCTTGTCCTCACGAGGAGTGAAGCAATTGCTGCTCTTTGCAGTGTCTCAGCAGATCAGAGCCAGGAACCCAACTGAATGAGGTGGGAGGCTGTGCAACACTTTAGAACCATGAAATAACTGGGAGGCACCAGGACTTGGCTGCAGAAACTGGAGAGAGACTTGATGCAGCATCAGGGCTGAGCATCCCTCTTGGCTAGGAAATGTGATGCTGCCCAAAATGGTTCTGTCGTCAGGGTCTGGTGGTGACGTAGCACCAGGTTGATTTTGGAGAACTGTGCTGCCCAAAGCCCAGGGTTTCTTTGAAGACAATATCTCTCCTTTACAGGTAAGGCTGCTTTAATGAGTCCTCATTTTGAACCTCAAGGGAATGATGTGTCAGGTACTCGGAGTTAGTAAGGTCTTTCAGTTAGGAAGATTTTTTTTTTTTTCTTTATACTGCTGTCCCTGATGATTAAATTAGGATGCAACTCTTTGCCTGAGACCTGAGAATGAGCAAACCAAGGAACCTGTGGTGACTCTGCCTCTAGGGGACAGGAAGACACCGAACTATTTTAATGGCATTAACAGCACCTTATAATTAAGTGGAGAGCAGTTGAGTCTGCAGCACTGCCATGTGCAGCAGAGGGAGAACCCTATTTATATGCCCAGCAGGCTATTCTGGGAGTGCTAACACTGGGAGTGAGCAGCTGTGAGAAAAACAGAGAATAAGTGCTAGAACACTCTGAAATGGAAATCACAGCACAGGGCCATATGTGTTGACTAAGTAGTCCCGCCAGCGCCCTCCTTTCAGTGCTCTGAAGTGATAGATTCCAACTTGCTTGACGAATCTTCATAAAGTTGCTATTCCAAGCAGCGGCTTCCAGAAATGTAGCCATTCCATTTATACAGCACATGGGATAACACAAGTCTGCAAACTTCAGTCTAACGCTGCTGGAAGACCAGGCAAGAACAGAAATATTTGCCTTCCCCATTGCAGAGCTCACTAACCCACGTGCATATCATCCCCTGGGAATGCAGTTTCCTTATCCTGAGGTTCTCCTGTGAGCCCCACGCAGATCGATTCCTGTGTGCAGGACTCACACATTCCAATGTTTACCTTCACCTCTTAAATCTTTAAAACAAATATGAGAACAGAGTATGAATTCCCTTGGCAAGGCTGCTTTTCTACATGGTTTGGTTATTTATTTGCCTGCCATGACACTGGTTCCTCTCAATTGTTTCCTTTCAATTTTGTTCTCAGGCTCTTTAAAGGTTTGAGAACATCCTGTGAGACCATGTTTGTGCAATGGGAATATTTTTTTCCAAGCTGTGGCACCTGTATGCAGCAAAGGTCAAGCCAAAACATGTGATAGTAGTGGGAACCTCGGGTGGATTTCCTAAAATTTGTGAAAAGCCAGTCTATTAAAAGCAGTCAGGTCTCTCTTACAGCCTCATCTCTCAAATCCCTCTGCACTTAACATTGTAAAGCATTGAAAATCCAGTGGTTCTTGAACACTCTGGCTCCATCACAGGTGCTAAGCCCTTCACAGGTGTTAAGCCCTTCTCAGAGTGGCAGCTCCAGGCACCAGCCTGGAGTCACCTCCTGCAGTCCTCGATGTAACTGCAGCCATGTGTCCATCCCAGCACAGCCTTCCAGACCCAGAGGTCTGTGCCGCAGCTGTGGCCCCACTTCTGTTCCCTCCTTCCTCCCAGCTGCAAATCCTGGTGGAATTCCTCCTCAGATCAGACACTGCTCCCAGGACATCTAAGTTCTCTGTCCTTGCTGTATGTGTGTTGCTCTGCTGGCACACCCGGTGGTGTCTCAAAAAATGCCACTGAGTTTTCTGATATTTCCCATGAGGGAAATTTACTGCTCCCTGCCCAAAAAGCCTGGGATCACATGGGCATTCTCACTTCCTCAAGACCTGGAGTGACCTAGGCCAGATGGTGTTTGATAGTTTCAGTGTTCCCCACCTGAAGTCTTCTTTAATGTTCATTTTTTTTTTAATCTCAGGTTTGTGTACTTGTGCATAACAGAAACTTGTGAATCGAATATCAGAGGTTTTCCAAGTAACTCTTCGAATTTACCCTGGCAGTTTTGCAGTTTATTAGCTTCTCAGAAAATTTATGCGTTTGTCTCATGGGAAACACCAGGTAGATGCCAGAGGAACTAACTGCCAATTTATTATTCTGGATTATTTGAAAGAAAGAAAAAAGCAATTTGTGGTTTGGTTGCAGAATAAGATGTGAGTCAAAAACAGAGTCTCAGGAAATCTGAGATTCACATAGAGAAATCCAGCTGCGCATGCCTCACTGAAAACCTGGAGGATGCAAGTACACAGTAAAATATGTAACAAATCTGAGGATCTAGCAGTGCTGTGAGCAACCCAAGAGCTTTCCAATTCTGTAGTCACTGCAGGCATCCAACTCTCACTGGCTGTCAAGGTTGTGCGTCTTACTATGACTCTTTAAAGGTCATGCTTAAAGATTAAACACAAGAGGTTTCTTCCTGGTGTTGATGAACAGGATTAATTTGCCATCATGATGCAACAGCAGCTGTGCATGAGAAGATTGTCGGTGGGGAGGTGCCCTGGATTAAGTTAAACACAGGTTTCAGAGCCACAGTTTTGAAGGATGGAGGCTTCTGCTTTCATCTTAATTGACTTCTTATTTGGGATTGTCCTCTTACAGCTGTAAGCTCAGTGATGGTGGAAGTCCAAGCTGAAAAGGAGGGCACTGAAACCAGCTCCTGACCCAAAATTCCTCTTATGACTCAGATTCCTCTCACCTCACCGAGGGCGAAGGCTGATGCGAGAGCAGCAGTTCCCATGAAGGAGCACAGTACAGAGAACGGAATTTTAGGCACATGCACACAGTTGTGTGGTTAATCATGAATGAGCGGAGTGTGTTTTGGAAGTGTTGCATAATGTAATTACTTGCTTCTGAGCTGCAGACTCCTCAGGGAAATTACTGTTGTATGAATGTACATCTTAAACCATACAGCCATTATATATAATGTTGTGTTTGGGCAAAAAATAGGTCAGTCAATAATTTGATTTAAGTTCTTCTTATGGGTCACCAAGTTAGTCAGAACCGTATTTGCTGAACTTTGAAGTGTAGTTATATTAGGGCCCATGGGATTTGAATGTTCTGAGTCAAGGGAACAAGCTCCATAACTTTTTTATTGACAACAGTTAAATATCCTTTCCTAGCACCTTTAAATGCAGTAATGCTTTTGCATGCCTAAAATTCAAGAAAACTAAGTAGCCATTAGTTTTTCTACACATTCATCATTTGAAAATTGGCTGCTTAAAAGAGTTGTGAGCTAAGTATAAAAATGGCTTCAAACAGAATAACTGAGGCCAGGAGTGACATTTGGAACCACCATTCTTCAAAAACTGTTGCCATGCCAGGGGAAAGGGAATAGCTGAGAGAACTTTTAGTAATAGTGCTTGAAAATACAATGTGTGTGAAGAAAAGAGACATTGCAACCAAAAAAAAAAAAAAAAAAAAACACCCATATATATATATATATATATATGTGTGTGTGTGTGTGTGTGTGTGTGTCAAGTGGTCCTTGATCTGCTTCATTCCAAGCTTTCTTGAGAGTTGTCCTATTCCATATTCAGACTTTTTGACCTTGTTTTGCCACATGGGTTTAAGTGTAAGTACAGACACCCAGGTGAGACATAAACTTTAGAGAATTAAGGATTTTAGAAGGGTTAAAATTTTAGTTAGAGATAAGCTTTGCTGAAATTAACTAAAATAGATAGGTAGCCTTTGCTGAAATTAAAAGTTAGTAATTAACTAAGAGAAACTGGGTTTGGGATCACTCTTCCGTATTAGAATAACTGATTACTTGTCAACTTTATGTTTGGTTAGCTGTGTTTATAATGAAGAATACAGAAACTGATAAATAGCTTTTAGGAACACAAGACAATTGTAGGCCTCTGCCCAGAAACCCATTGAACGGTCATGAAGACAGGAAATAGGAGTCCTACCAAGGGCTCATTTATCACACTTGCATTGAAAAGGTAGAAAGGTCAGAACGAGGAAGACTTCTTATTTCCTCATTTTGGGGACCCCTCCCCATGAAAAGGACCGACCCATTTCAAAGAACAAACTACGCATGCTTAATGGCTTTCTAGCTAATTACCATACAAAGCTGGGAATGGGATGTAGCAGGGTTATGAATATGCATTTATGTTTTGGGTATTCAGTGCTTTTGTAAATAAAAGGACTCTGTGATCACCTGTAAATTGCGGTGTGTATTTGGAAGCTATCCCGCACACTGCCTGGCGTCGTAATAAACATACAGTTTCTAACTTTAAACTGTTAGAGAGTTTTTGTCTGTCACAGCTGGGTATCGATGCTAGATCAATACCCATATTTTCTTTAATAAGTTACAGGAAGGTTCCAGAAATTCACAGGTCCAGAGCCTTATGTCCCTTAACCATCTAACACATGGTTACTTCTCTAGTTTCTCATGCATTGTAAACGGTACTGTGCTTGGGGTCTTTCAGAGCCTCAAAGACCACCTGTGAAAATACCTAATGAGTATTAATGGGCCTAATGACCCCACTGGCCAGCCTCACCTGGATCCTCCAACCACACCATGGCCTGGGGTTAGTTCAGTTCAGCCTGGAGCTGCTGCTCTCTTCCTGAGGTTTTGTGGGCTGTGCTCTCCTCTTGCCCCTCCTAGGTGGCTCCTGGCTCACTCTTTGCTGTGCTGTAGACCATCAATGGACACCATTACCAGTCCCCCATGTTCAGCACTGCTCTGCCTCTTGGTGAGGCCCTGGATGGTGGGATGTGACCTCCTCCTGCTTGGTCCCTGCTGTGAGGAAGCCAGACCCGTGTGATGGGGCCATTGTTCTGGTGATGAGGCTGATTCCCAGTCTGATTTCCTCCATGAGGTTGATGTTACCTGGATGCAGGTCAGTAACTGGTTTTATACCTTACACCTGAAAAAAAATTAAAGGCAATATTGTCTATTTAACTTCCAACTCGTATTATTTTATGTTCATTCTTGTTTATTATAACTTGTGTGTTTTGCTATATTTTGCTATTATTTGCTGCCTCCTTCACTGACAGTTGTGATGGACATTAAATAGGTTAGCTCTGTACCATCTGAAAGATCTTAATTGACAAGTTTAATACATTTTAAGTAAACTTTATTTGATCTTTTACAGTCCTAAAATTGCAGACTTCAAAGCTATGTCCTATGTTTCAAAAAAAATTGTAATTTAACTCAAATTCCAGGTTTTATTTCTTCTCATTAAGCTGGAAAATGTTATTGTGTGCCCATAACTGGGAGTCTTTGATCTCAAGACAAACACAAGCCACATGAGGGTAAATAGTCTTTCATGTAAAGCATTCCTGTTTGCACTTGACAAAAAAAAAAAAACCAAAAAAGCCCTGAATCAATCACCTTTTTTTATAGAAGGCAGCCACAAAATAACAGAGGGGCAGCCAGAGGTTCTTGGCAGGACCAAGCAAACCTTCATAGCCTACACAACTTCCTTGACTGAAGGTACAATGCTGAGGTAGATGGTTTTGCAGGCTCGAGATGTGTCCACATAATCTTCTGCAAACCTGGGCTTGTTCAGGGCTCCAGAACGGAGCCAGCTTTGGAGTGAAGCTGCTGTATCCTGTCGGATGTGGCACTTGCTGGAGATGCAAGTGTCTCAAGGTCCATCTGGGTGAATTGAAAGGCTCCTTCTGCATGGTTTTTTTTGGTGGGTTTGTGAGGTAGAAGAAAGTTTTCTGTGGAGGAAAATCAATCAGCTCTACGGAGATCTGGTGAAGCCTCCTGACAAAAGGTCTAAGTCTGCTTCGTGGTGTGCCCCTGTATCTTGGGGGGCTGTTCTGAAGCGTCTGAGCACTTTCAAGCCACACAGAGTGTGTGTTTATCAGATGTCCTATGAACTGCAGTTGATTTTTTTGTGTATGTCAGCCTTGTACGTACTTAGTGACCCTTGAAACAATGTGTGTAGTAGGTCTTGTTGATATTGTGAGGGAACGGGGTGTCCCAAGTGAGAGGTGATGGGGCACTCTCATGGTGGGAAAGAGAGAAGCACACCCAAAAACTGGCGTGCGATGAACTCACTGCAGAAACACAAGGCCTGTGCAGAAAATATAGCTGCTAACAGTGACAAAGTGTGATTGTACATGAACCCTGATGTTTCAAAGTTTAAATGTGTTCCCCGCCCCCCTTGGCAAGAGGCAGACCTCCCAGCTGAAGGCTATTTTCCAATCTAACTTCTGGTATCTCCTCCAAGGCTTAAGAGCCCTAGAGCAATTCACATTAAAGGGCACTAAGTTTTTGTTCAATAGAAATTTATCTTTATGTGACTGCTGAAGTAGGGAAAAAGCAGAGCAAAATCTCTCTGAATCTCTGATTCTTACATCCAGTATCTATCAACCTCATGTGTGACAAGTGGTTTCTTGAACCAAAGAACCCCTTTGTAAATGAAACTTGTTCTGTAAGGGCTAAAGATCCTTTTGTATTTTTGGTTGTGGGGTTTTTTTTTCAAGTAAGGAAAAGTTGATTGAATTTCTGACATTATCTACATACTCTTTCTGGCACTGGTAGAACACTGCTGAGCTATTAAAGCATGTGTGACCAGAGCCCAGGCATGGCCTGTCTGGCACTGATTTCAGTGGCAGCAGCAGCACAAGCAGCCCTGTTGCCCTACCTGTGCTCTGTCCCTTGTCTGTTTGGGAATTTTGGCCAGTGTAGGGCATGAGCTGGAAGAAAATCTCTGGTGCTGCTGAGGGACACTTGTGTGCAGGGGCAATGAGCGTGCTGGGAATTGCTGAATCTGATATTGCCCCGAAAAGGAAATAATAGTCAAGTTAGAGCCTCAACTCATGCAAGGAGGGTTTAGCTTTGGTGGTGGAGCGGTCAGAACCATTTAACCTGCAACAGGTAAAAAGTGTTTATGCTCTTGCCTCTCTTAACACAAAGAGATGAAGAAACGTTCCCATTGCTGAAGGCAGGCTAAATTATTATCCTGGATGATGAGGAGGTTTGTACTCCAATTCCAGTGGTTAGTCTTTGGGAAAATCAGTTTAGCTTCATCTTAGGCTTATTTACTTCCATCACACTTGGACTGAATATCTTTCAGGGATACTTAAGAATATTTGTGTTCTATAAAATGGCACAAGTAATGGATTTTCTGAAGGTATAATACATTGGTTTGAGGCTTCCAGTGGCCCAGATGCCTTATGACAGTCTTCTACATAAAATATTCATAAAATAAAATCTGGTATAATTTATTTTCCACATCTTTCCAATATCGTGAAATCACAGTCATCCAAAATGTGAAGTATTTCTTATGGCATACACAATTCCCACTTTGTCCTGTGATTTAGATCTCTATTCCTTCTAACTATAATAACCTTCCATCACTCTGTATTATTTCTTGTTAATGACATGCTTGTTTCTTTGATTAAAGTGTTTAATGTCAATGTATGCTACAGTCACTGTTTATCTCAGACTTTCTGATCACCATAACAGCCACCACAATGCCTGGTCAAGTAAATCCCATTTTGACCTTTTTTTTTTCCCAAGGGAATGCATTTTCAATTAAATTGTTCTTTAAAATGTTGGCAAATATTAATGTGGCTTATCATTCTCCCTACCATAAAATATTTTCCAGCAGTCCTCCAATAACTAGTTTGGCATCTCTTCTTCCTTCAGCCTAAAGCAGAGTTTTCAGCACCAGTTTGTTCTTGATAATGTCACTGGACATGAGGCTAAAGGCAGGAAAGTTGGGCATTTGTTGGTGTAGTGTGCAAGTCCCCCAAAACAAAGATTCTGCAACTTGAAAGCAGCTCTCCTGTTCATTTTATGGTCTCCCTACACCTCCCAAATTCAGATCTGCTCCAGCACTGCAGGGCTGACCCCCTGAAAAATGTCACAGTTATCTTCTTTTACACTTGAACTTGTCTACAGGGAAAAAGAATGCTGCTTAAAATCTCCAGATATCCAGCAATGTGTGTACGTGATCTGCATCTTCTCTTCTTGCACACAACTATGGAGGGCATCAAGGGGAATTCTTTTTCATGTCAAACAGAGGGGAAGGAAGTTGGTGGCACTTTGGATTCCTTACTGAGCACTTGTGGCAATGTCTCTGTATTCAGCATGGGGGATAATCTGGGAGTCAGCAGCTCTATGAGTGGGGCCAAGACAGAGAGAATGGGTGGATTTTTAGACACATCTATAGTTTATTTACTTGCTTGGGTATTTGTAGCAGCCCATTCATCACAATCTGTATTGCTTACCAAAGGTGACAGACCAACATCTGAGACACTGGTGGTGATATCCCCAGTTTTTGTGGTTAAATTGCCTTTTGTGCCTGAATTCCTACAGTAAAAATAACTTGGACAGGTCAGAGTGAAATGCAGTAGTTGTCACTGAGATCTACTTTCTTATGTAACATGGAGAAAATTATCGTGAATTATCACAATTCACTTAGGAAATTTGCTTTAAATGTACTGCTTCCTGTGTTAGCTGCATATTTCAGCCCATGGATGGAAAAAGCCAGGGTATGTCAAAATGTTATCATTTTGTCTATAGGTCTGTTCAGTCAGTATATAAAACATAAAGAGAAAGAGGGACCATATTCCTTACAACAGAGTGTCTGGACCTCAAGTTCCTACCAGAACTGGCCAGCATTGGATAATTCATAATTCAGTGTCAAATTTGGCAGGCCAACAGAGGAACAAGAGAGGCTGCTGCTTGGCGTAAAGTAGTTTATTACACGGCTAGATCAGTCTCCTGAAGGAAGAGTGTTACATTCCATGCTGCCATGCCAAAGGCCTTCTAGCATGGAGGCCCCATGTCCCAAGCAGAAGCAGCAGCAGCACACCCGATACAAAGCATTCTATTCATAAATCATCCAACTGGCTACAAACACAATGCTATTCCTGTCTTTTTGCATCTGTCCTGGTCTAACACAGTTGTGTGACAGTGGTCCTCATTTCTTGCACAAGGCCTACACATACAGCCTATCTATTCTGTCTAGTAATGCTGTGTTATGTCAAGGACTTAGTTAACTTTGTAAAAGGTAAGGCTACTGAACTTTAAACTGGACTTTAGGGGTTCTCTATTGACTAATGCAGTCTCTTATTTGCTTAAGGCACTTAAGGCATATTTTCACTTACCTAGAACTTACATTCCCACTTCATGTCTGTGTGACTTTATGTATCTCAGTTTCTCGGAGGGTTTCAAACCAACCCCTGCATTCCTTCTTGCCTCTAAGCCTGTGTGCATGGGGTCGGGGGAGATCTCTATCTGGTTTCCAGTAATTCAGAAATCAAATTATTTGTGCATTTAATAGATAGTAAAGCGCTCAGGAATTTGCTTCTTGCTACTTTTTATTTCCTCTATATAGGAATTCTCTTTGCAAGAGTGGGCTTTCAAGGCTGGTTTCCCACTCTCATAGTTATCAGGGTGGCAGGTATAAAAGGGTATAACTATGCAGCCCCCTGCTTAGAGGGGCCAGAGACTTCTCTTTGGCAGAGAGGCAGGAGTATCTCTAGTTGTCATTTCCAGCCAGCAAGCTCTTCTCCCTATGCAGTTTTCCGCATCACAAGCATATGGTTCAGTTATTCAGTGAGCATTTATCTCTAAATATTCATGTGACAGGTGTCTTTACTCTTTCTCTCTCTCTACTATTTTCCCTCATCTGCTTTTTAATATTTTACTTTTTCATGAAAGTATTGTGCAGGAAAAAGCCTCTGCACATTTCTGTCCTGTCTCCTCAGCACTTGCCAGCTCTATAACCCTGTCCTCTACAGATCCCATCCTGACTCTGCAAAGTCATCTGCACTACAGCCCCTCACTGCTTCCCTGCCATGGTCATTTTTTTTCTTATGACAACCTTCACTTGGTTTCAGCTGGTCTGGGTTAGATATCATTGGTGGAAGGTTGAACTTTAAAAAAATTACAAAATTGTTGCTCTCTCTTTGACAAATGCTCAGTAAATCATGTCAGTTTTTCTTTGTTTCTCTTTCAAATGGTTCAGCCTTCCTTCACCATCCTCACCCAAAAAAATACTGCAGGGGCTTAGGTTTTCCTGAGTGTCTTCTCCCTAAAAGCCCCACAGAGAATAGTGAGCCTGTGGGTCACCCAGGCAGTTTGGAACACCATTTATAAATGGCATCTCTAGGGATATTCTCGGAGCAACCTGCTTCCATGGGGTCATTCAGAGGTGTTCTCCCAGCTCTTTCCCAAAATCTTGCAGTGTACCCTTCTTTGGACTAGACTTTGGGGTCACAGTGATCATGTTTTATGTCTGCTCAGCTCCAGGAGAAGCAATACTGAAGTGCTTTCCATCGGTGCCCCCCTTTCTTTACCCCTCTGGGAAGGGACCCAGCCCATACAATGAAGAACTGTTCTGCTTCCTTGCTCCCTGTCACACTGGGATGAGTCCCAGCTGCCACTGGCATCTATGTGATGCTACTCCCTGTGATGGTTACTGTCCTCCTAAGTAGCTGCTTGAAAAAAAAACCCAAAAAATACATATTATTGGTAAAGGAAGGGTTAAATCCCCTTGGCCTCTATTCAGCCAGTGCTCCTTCACAGCTGAGCCAGGGTCAATGTGTCTAATTTCTGATTAAGCTTTCCAGAGACATCTCCAGACTCAGTTTAGATGTGAGAACCCTTGCTGAGTACTGTCTTCTATGTGGTGCTCACAGTCTCCATGATAACATTCTTCAATTGATATGAGTGGGATCTTGATTTCTGTTTTGTGGTGTGTTTCTTTGGTGTGGGCATCTGTTTTGGCTGGTTGGTTATTTGGTTTAGTTGTTTTGGTTTGAGGTTTTTTGTGGTTTTGTTTGATTGGTTTATGTTTGGGGCTGTTGGTTTCTTCAGTTTTTTATTTTGGGAGGTTTTTTGTTTGTTCATTTGTTTGGGATTTTTGTGGGGGTTGGTTGGGGTTGTTTGTTTGTTTTCTGAGATTTTGTTGGTTTTTTTTTTTAGTTTGGTTTAGACTTTTTTATTACACCTTAAATATTGGTGTTTATTGGCTGTAAGTAGATGAGTTATTTGAAATTAGAACAGACCTAACAACAACTTCATGTTCATTGTTAGAGTTACCCAAGGGCAGCTCTTACTCTATGGATGCTGTGGTCCGTGCTCACCAGAGCTCTACAGGTCTAGGTAAATTCTGCCTGAATCTGTTCTTCTTGCACTAAACATGGTTGTTTCATGCATGCTCAGCAAGGTTGGTGTTGCATCAGAAATTGAAGCCCTTTGTGATGATACTATATACACTGAACAAAACCCATGAGACCTGCTACTGTAATTTTGTTACTATCAGTAACAATTCTTTCCTGCTTTTATAGTGTATTGTTCTATAAGCCACATGCAGGACATTAAGATAGAAACACTGTCACAGTTTTCATTTTTTCCTCTCTCTCGAAGTCTTTGTTACCCATCATCAATTTTTTTTAATAACTGATCTGTAGGAGAAGTTTCTACTTTTTCTACAGCTCTGTAACAGAAGTCAGTTATTAATTTGTTGATCTGGCTGGAATTGACGTGTTCATATTTCAAAATTATCAGGACTTCCATGGCAATGGTCAGGTCATTGCCCAGTTGTTCAAGTTTCCTTTGGCTTTGCTTTCCGGATATGAATTCCAACGGTATTGGATTCACATTTCAGGTTCTGTTCTAAATTCTTGTCTGGTATTTTGCAGAAGTTCAAAACTGGATTAAAAAGTTATTATGGTCACTAATAACTGAGCTCTTTGAAGATAATGGCATTCATTGCCCACAATTTCATTTTCACAGGAATCCAAGATGGAATCTGAATTCCTGGGATTTCTGAAAGATATAACAAGAACTCCCTTGTTTGCCTAGCTTGAGAAAGATTTGTCGATAATTTCATTCCCTTTGCTGAAGCTTCACAGCTTTCAGCTACTCTTTCCCTGCAGAAGTTCCAGCAGCATTGCAGAACAAAACCTTGCACAAACCAACTGCTGTTCAGCAAAAATCAATTCTAAGGCAACCAGTTGCTTTGTCAACATCAGTGAATCTTCTCTGGGTTTACCTTCCAACTTTTTGGATATACTGCAAGATATATTATTGTTGAACCTATTGCTAGGAGTTCCTACATCCTAAACGATCTGATATGAAAGAGGTTGCCAAAGCTCCATCCAAAAAAGGTCCAACTAGCTGTGGAGCTGACCACGTATTCCCGATAGATGTGTACATGACACACTCATGTGTACACACAGGGTCTTGGGTGAACACAGACAGAAACACTCATTGCTCATGCACAGGGGGTAATCTCCTCCAAAATGTAGTGTTTGCTGAATACAGAAAAGCTCCTGTTTATATACTATATTTTATAAACATATTCATTGATTTTTCCCAGAATGAGCACATGTATGATAATAATTTCCCCTATTCCCTAAATTATTAACTTATTTTCCCTCCCCCTTATTGCAGGTGTTTTTCTGTCCTGGGAGTCTCTTTGGTGGTCCCTGGTGGTTGACCCCAAAGTGATACCCAGCTCCCCAGTGAACCGGTGAAAATTGGCACAACTGGGCTGGTTGCTTTCCAGTTCTTCTTCTTACAGAATGGGCTTTGTGTCATTCCATAGCCCAGTGGTTTTTGAAGGAAAAGCATTGTGTTACCTCACCACAATTTTTCATGTGGTAACACTCTCTCCAGCCTTAGGTCTGGATTTCCTGAACCTGTTGTTTGTGTCTCAGAAGCACAGCTGTGTGCACCCTGGCACCTCGCTGTGTGGCTGTCTGGCCTGATGCTCACCAGAGATCACACACTGACAGGTGCACCCTTGCTTGCTGCAGTTGCAGGTGCACCTGTGGTGAAGATGTGATGAAGTGATGGCAGACAAGACGCCAGCCCTTTTCCCCCTCTTATGCCGGTATTATACCAAGCAGATTTTTCTATAAAACATCTTGTATTCTCCCTTCTTCCATGTTCAGTTCCTATGTTAAACATCTTTTTATAAATCCCATACAATCCTGGAATGCTTTTCCCCTCTCCTATAACGGGTCTCTTGCTTCCACCAGAGGTGGTGTCCTGCCCCTGGTGCAAGGTGTCCTCCTGGCCACCAGGGTTGAGGGTCCCTTGTCCCTTAAAGCAGCCCTGGCAGGGCCCAGGGCTGGGACTTCTATTTCTGTTACCAGGTTGCTGAGGTTTCCTCTGTGCTCCTTTTGCATTCAAGGGAACGAGCCTTTTGTTACGCAGCCTAACACCGAGCACAGCTTAAAGGCTTGCTTAATTGTTGCGACTGGTTAAGATGCCTCCTTGGAGGCACTGAATTACGCAGTAACTTCGTAGCAATTAGCGTGTTCCTCATGTCAACAGTATCTGAATTCACCCTATCCTTTTTCTGTGGTAAACCAACTTTAGATCATTTAAGAAAGCGTTCCTTCAACTGCTTGCTAGGTCAAAGGATTTGTCTGTAGAGGGATTTTGTCACTGCAAGCTCTGTGGCACAATGTAGTCTCGGTCTTGGTTTGCTGTTATAAGTGATTTTCTGTGGATAACAAAAAAATCTTGGTGGAAGCTAAAATAAGTAAATGGGTAAATGTTGGTTTTCTCTGTTAAAATTTTGGGTAATGAATCTTCCGTTCCTGGCTGAAGTGCTGCACCTTGCACTTACTCAAATAATTAACTAACACAACAGAAGAGTTCAGCAGTAATTAAGTAAATAATGACACAGTTGTTCAGTAAGGGTTGCAATTGTTATCAATATATATTATATTATTGGCTAAAATATTAAAATTAATGCTATATGTATAATGTTGGAAAACTTTCCTGTATGAATATAGTTTTTTTTAAAATGTTTATTTCTGCTATTAACAAAACTTAGAAATAGTAGTGTGATAAATATATCACTACTACTAATATTAAAATGGAAACTATGTGATGAAAAATGCTTTTATTCATGTAACTAACTCAGAGAATGGTCAAGATAATCAGGAAATTCCTCACATCCTTGGATTATCCTATCCAGATGAAGACAACTGTGACAGACACCAGAACCCCAAAGGAAGAATTTATTGACTCTCCTTTATCAGGGAGTGTAAGGATAAGGATGGAACCACAAGGAGAAATAAAATATTGATTTAATCTACAGAATGGAATGAAGGCAAGTCAACAGTTAAAACCAAGCAAAAGAACATCTAAACTCAAAGGAATGTTTGAATAATGCATGAAGGTCTATGAATATGCAACTGGCTGATACATTTAAAGAGTGTTTACAAGTTAGTAGGAGTGCTCATGGCTGAATGCCAAGTACCCTGCCTTAACCTTTATTTTAACCGTTTGTTTTTGTGTCCCTTATTGTCTTTTTATTAAACCTTTGACATTTTACCAGAAAAATTAACCTCATTTTTCACATAATTAAAGCCAAACTAGATACTTGACTTGATTTCACAGCCTGCTTCCCAACTTTGTGGAGAAGAGGCCTGAAGGCAAAGTTTCCCATCAACTGAGAATGACATCAGCCACCTGGTAGAACCACAGTCCCTTTACTGGCGAAACCAAGGATTTTTCTGTCCATCTTCATTACTCGAATATTCTGTACTACTCCTCTGCATGTGGCATCCTTTACTTACCCAGCATTTCATGAATCCTTTGGATATTTTTTAAGGTACTTGTTTTTGTCTCAGCAAAAGATATATCCTGCCTCACAATATAACACTGTTATCCCATGTAGAGCCAGGTGACTTCTTGGAAATTTCTCCCTTGTTCTTTGCCAGGGTCATTGCTGTCCTGTTATTTCAAAACTGTGGTATCAAAAAAACGTGGGGTTTTGCATATGCTGCAGAGTTTCTGGTGGTATTGATCCATGATATTTTTGTCCTCTTCAGATTTTGTCAATGACCTGTAGTCAACTGAGATCAGACTTGAGCTTGTAGGTGGAGAATACTCCTTCAGTTTATGTCCTTAGGTGACACCAGACTGGCACCAGGATTTCCTGAAGAGATGGGACTCACGACTGTCCAGTTACTGTTAGGAAAGGCATTGACTTGCTTGTTCTTTTCTCCAGAGCTTCACAACTCATGCTTACACTTCAAATTTGCAATGAGTTTGTGCATTATTTTGAAATAATTGACTTTGTTGAGATCAGAGAAGTGCCAGCAGATATGCAAGCCAAACCCACATTGTGACATTTTGTTTTTTTATTTCAGTGGCCATCTGAGAAAAGCAGTTCTACTTAATCATATCAGTACATATCTCTGTCTTAAATTTTGGTTTGGTTTGTTTTGTTTTTATTTTAGAGGATGCTACCAGGGACTAAGTGCAAGAAATTGTCCTTGTTGCTGTATGAAAGAGAACAATTCTTTCTGTGTTTCCTGGCTTATACCTTTCAAAACTCAGGAAAGATTTCTACAGAGTCTGACTTCCTGTAATAAATATCTTCAATATAATGGTGATTAGGCATGTCCTGCAGTCTTTCTTTAAAGCCTGAGAAACATTCTTTTTTGTGCTGTATTTTTGAATAATTTCAGTTGTCTAGCTCAGGTTTGAAAAGTTTACAAAAATGCTTTCTTGATGGGCTAAGACTTCAGTTGGCCTTAGCCAGCTCAATACACTTGAAATATCTCTTCTCATTTAAGCTGTTTCTTACAACACTGCTCAGTTTCCAATTGTCTAAGACCAGTGGTACAGAATGTACAGGAAATAAATACTGATAAATCTTGCAAGGGCACTTGAATTTGATACAGAAAAGATTTTTTGATAGTATGTAATGGGTTGGCACACTGCAGGCTGCAGGTACCTTTAAAACTTCCAAGTTTGAAAGATGAGCATCCACAAATTCAGTCTGCAGTGAAAATGCAGACTTTTTTTAGGTAATGAGGCAGAAACCATTATTATATTGATTGTCAGGATCCTGGGCTTTACAACATCTAGCTACCAAAACCCAGTTGCTTCTGCAATGACTTCCACTGATGAAGGTATAGAATTGCCTTTTCATAAGGAATAGTACAGCGTATCTTCATGCGGGAGGTTGCAAAGTGCCCTCCTCCCCGTGCTGACAGACTGACGTTCTTCCTATTATTCTGGTGGGGCAGATGTCTTTGGTTCTGACCAGAAAAACAACTCTGGTGCCACGAAGGTGGAGGTACTAGTGCGGGTGGTGTTTGACCTGTTTTCTCCTTTCTTTGAGGAGAGACTCAGGATGGAAATAATCAGATAATTTATTTTCCCATATTATCTCTGTGCAAAGTGGAGCTACAGCCCAGCGCGTGAAGGAGCCTGACAGCAGGGTGAGGTGCCAGTCAGATGCCAAGGCCATGGTTATACATTTGGTCTCCTTAGACAAATATCCTACTGTGCTACTGTTTGTATGTGGTGTTCTCAGCCAGTGAGAGCCTGTTTAGGTTGGGCCTTCAGGTCATGCTGCCCCTGAGGCTGTAAGTTCCTAATCCCAGGTAAACTGCTGTCCTAAGCAAGTCATGCAGCTGTTAGTGCCTTGTATTTCCTACGTAACTCTGGAGACTACTGCAATTCTTGGACTTGGGCCCCAAAATGGCCATTTCTAAGGTGCGTTGTGCTGCACTAATTGCTAACATCTTTCTGTACTGTGGAGTAACTGCAAGGCTGCTCTCACTTTCCCCTGTGGATTGTGTGCAAAGTATCTCCCTTGGCAGGAGTCAGTAGAAGGCCCCCCGAATAGACTTGTCTTTGCAGTGTCAAGAATCTGATGTCTTAATTTCTGCTCAAGGGAAAAAAAAAAAAAAATTATGAAGGAACACTGTCAATGAAGAAAGAAAACAAAACTTAAAAGAAGTAATTTATTTCCATGTGTCTGTAAGCTGCTCTGTGAGCATGCAGAGGTTAGCCATGAGTTGACATGCTGGCAACTTGACCCCAACCCTTCCAGAGGGTCATCATGGTGGTTTGTAGTAGATCATGTGAGAAATTTCTCGCTTAGTCCAGACTTGCAGGACACTTTCCAGATCTGTGGTCTCAAGCTGGTGAAAATGTGCTGGTAAAATTGTGGAGAGAGGTAAATCTTCTCAGTGGGTAGCCTTCTATGCACAGAGACATCAAATGAGTCACTAGAGTGCTAAAAATAACCAATGGTAATGTCTGAAGATCTTGGAAAGTAGGTCATGATGCTCACATATAAGAACCATGGATACTGCTGACAAGGATCAAGGGAAAGCTTCACAGATATTAAAGTACAGGGAAGAGTGTGTAGCAGATCATAGCATTTTATCCAATGATTCTTGTGTGTAACAAAGGTGAATCACATATGGACTTAACCTTAAGCATGTTCTGAAGCATTTTGTTAAAAGAAGTCTGGCTTCTTTTCAACAGTATGGGTTTTTAATCTCTCCTCTTTTCCTGGAGCAGAAAAAGGGAGAAGTAGAAACAATGTCTTGGTAGTTCTTAATTATTTAGCATAGAGGAACGTGGGGTAACAAAGAGAAGTGAAATTTTTGTTGAAGTGAGTTGTTCAGATCATAGTCTCTGCTACGTCCCTTGAACTTAATTTTATTTTGTAGTGTTTTGTCTTAATCTGTATCTTGTGGAATTGGCATAGACTTTTTGGGGGAAATGTATTAGCAGAGATAAGGTAAAACCAGAAAAGCTTTTTAAAGCTATCTCACTTGATAAATTTGCTTTCTGTCTAAAGGATGATCAATTGAAAAAGCAAATCAGTTCGGTGTTGTGATACACAGGTAGTCATTTCTTGTGTCTGCTCTTGGTCTTCTTCATTGCCTGACAATAGGAGCACAAATAGAATAAAAGCAATTTTTGGATGTTTTACTTGCAATGCATTTAACACGAGTTGATGGCTGTTTGGGTTATGAGAAATTGTATCTCATTGTAGGAAAGCTTAAACTTGTGACTGGGATACTCAAAGCAATCACACATACACGAGAAATTTTGCAGGGCAGAGTTGTTCCTCCGAGAGCTAAGGCTGAGCCAAGGCAGAGAACAAGGCGGAGAGCCCCTCTGCCTGTTTATTTCTTACTTTTTATACATTTGTGGGTCTGGCTGAAGATTGGTTTTGGAGTTTTCACCTCTCAGCCAACTGGCCAGACCAGCCGTCAGTTACAATTGTTTTCGGGTTAGAAATATGCAAACAAAAGACAGATAAGGAAAAACAAAAGATTTGTTTGTGTTACATATGTGGGAAAAAGGCAGAAACTGCTCCTAATATTGTACAGTAGCTAAAAAGTCTGACTCCATTTTTATGAACAATCAAAAGGCTTTAAAAAACTCAGAAAAAACAGGGTGACATAAACTCCCCCCATAGATGTAGTCTTCCTTGGAAAGGACAATCTAAGAAAAAAAATATACAAAAATATTAAGTAAACATCAAGTAAAAAATCAGAACCAGGTGAAGATAGTTGGATGACATGCAATATAAAAGACATTTTGCATATAACAATGTGAATAAATCCATGACAAAGCCACAACAGAAGGTAAATACGTACACTCAGATTTTTCATACTCTTTTCCTAAGAGAAGCACATTTTAATAAACAATTGAAATCTGGTTCTTTGGGATTTGCCCACAAAGGGAGACAACCCTTCAGAAAGATTCAGTTGTTTATTTAATAACCAAAACAATTCAGGTTAAGATTCAGGAAAATTGTTCACATGTAATGAAATATTTAAATAACTTAGGAACAAAGGGCTCAGTCTTGTATTTGCTTAGCTTTAAAACATATATAATGCCATTGAAATCATCACCTTAAATAAACCACTGAGGAGAACCTAAAACGAAAACAAAAGCAGCATAAGCTCATAAAAATAAAGTAAATGGACAGAAGACGAAAGCACACAAACTTGTCAAATTGAGAAGGAAGAAAATCAACTTACAATCAATGTGAATGAGCTAATGGATTGTAATGGTTTTAATTTAATAAAACTGGGCAGAAACACTAATTAATGTAGGGGTTTTAGTATTAATTTTCTTTTTGTGGGAGGGAGAGATTATGAGAAAAAAACAAAGCAGGCTTAAGCTTAAAAATGAACAAAAATAGTTTTATTAATATATATTAAAAGAATGAGAAAAAAGGTTGAGAAAAAGAAAAACTTAAACTAAACCAGAATGATACCTGAAAACACGCTTCTTTCCTCTTACAAACTATTAACTTTCTTATTGAACAACATAGAAAGACATAACTTAGGATTTTCAGTCAGTTTCACTATTTAGACATAACCACTCGTTACTTTTAGCAGAAGAGTCCTTCTAAGATCTTTTATGAAGACGTTTGCCACAAGACAAAATAGTCCAGTGCTCTCAATGTCACACATCTGCTGCCGCCCAGAGTTTTCGCAGACTGTGATGTTCTATCAGCAAAGTTTCTCAGTGTATCTGGGGTATTATTTACGAATACTTCTTCTAGTCTAAAATCATCTTTGTCTCAAAGGTTGAGACCTCCTTTAACCCAGGAGTAGGGGTTTCAAAGTTCCCAAATAAATCTTCATTACATCAGTCCTTAATTTTGATTAGAGTCGCATTCTACCCAACAATACTAAGATGCTGCAAAGAACAGTTCATTTCTTCATAATTTACCTTAGAAAAGTCCGGTTAAAAATGTCTACTTCTTCAATCCTATTCCAATATTATTAGTTCTTTCAATTCTAATCTAACTGACTTCATGTAGTGTCTATTTCTCTGTACTTTCTGGTTTTCTTTCTTCTTTCTCTCAAGGAAGAATTGTGCTTTAAAAGTTCCGTGTTGCTTGAAAAGGGTTAAATCTGTTCGGGCTTGCAAAAAACACGTGAGGCTGCAGGAACTGAAGAAAATGCAAGGCTGAATTGATGGAGGAAGCTGGTAGATGTCCTTTTTTCCACCCCTCGGTCTCATCTAGGGCAGTCCAGCTCAGTTGTTATGAAGGTGCAGGCTTGCTTTCTCCGCTGCCAGCGGTGATTAAGCTGGGCCACGTTTTGGTCCCTTGTGCCGCAGTCTGAGCACATGGCCCCGCACTGCCGAGCTGCAGCTGCCCCTCTCCCCAGCCAGCAAGCGAGGGAAAGGGGCTCAGCCGGCCCAGGCTCTCCCTGTGCGGGCAGCGGCCCTCAGAGCCCCAGCCAGGCCAGGCCCAGGCTCTCTCTGTGCAGGCAGCGGCCCTCAGAGCCCCGGCCAGGCCTGGCCCAGGCTCTCTCTGTGCGGGCAGCGGCCCTCAGAGCCCCGGCCCAGGCTCTCTCTGTGCGGGCAGCGGCCCTCAGAGCCCTGGCCAGGCCAGGCCCAGGCTCTCTCTGTGCGGGCAGCGGCCCTCAGAGCCCCGGCCAGGCCGGGCCCAGGCTCTCTCTGTGCGGGCAGCGGCCCTCAGACACCCGGCCAGGCCAGGCCCAGGCTCTCTCTGTGCGGGCAGCGGCCCTCAGAGCCCCGGCCAGGCTCGGCCCAGGCTCTCTCTGTGCGGGCAGCGGCCCTCAGACACCCGGCCAGCCCCGGCCCAGGCTCTCTCTGTGCGGGCAGCGGCCCTCAGAGCCCCGGCCAGCCCCGGCCCGGCCACCCAAAAGGGCCGCAAGGCCTGACCCGAGGCCGCCGCCACTCCCGATGTTACCTCATGGCTGATTCTAAAGCGAGAGAGACTGATTTCCTGCAGTTAGTTTTTAAATGTCCCCACCAAAGTCGCATTGACACTTCTCATTGGTTAACTTAGCTGTCAATATCCCAGCCCGCTTTTTGATAGGTCCTTGTCCTCCCCCCCAACCCACTCTACGGTCAGGGCAGGTAAAAACATCTTACATTTCTCCATATCTAGAAAACAAAATTGTGCCAACCCATGATATGGATGAAGCAGAATGATTGCTTAGAAGAAAATATTTAATAAGGACCTTACCACAATAACATGACATATCTGAACACTATGGATCATTGGTGGACACAGAACAAATATTTAATATAAATCGCTGCAATTCAAGAGAAATTATCTCCGGGCGAAACTGCTTCCAGAAACATGTGAGGTAGAAAGGAAAAAGTAATGTACAAATCCTGTTTAGACACCATTGGTAGACATGTGTGTATTTAAAAGTACATGTGTACTCGTAGTCATATATTATGTTTGGAACCATATAAAGTACATATGAAAATTTGTCTTTATTTTGCTTACTTTTATGGTTTTCTAAGTGAGCCATTGAGATGATGGAGTTTCACATGAGATGTTGTCTTGGTTTTGAAAAGATAGGTGTCTGCTATGGAGAGGCAGGCCTCTCTAGGAAATGAGGAATTTGAATCCTTCCCTCCGTGTTATTATAATTTGGAAGATTAAAAAAAAAACCTTTTCAGTCAGAGCTATGGGGAAAATGAATAACAGTCCTTTACTAGTAAATATAACAGGACAGACAAAAAACAACAGCAATTATAACGATAGTAGAACAGAACCAAGAACCCCGGGGGCAAACGGTGGAAGCTCCGGCGCTGATGGCTGGAAGCCGGGCGCGGTGGACTGTCCTCCGCAGGCAGGGGGTGTCCTCGGCAGGCAGAGGTGGCAGTGCCGGAGAAGCTGCAGCTGCGAGACCCAGGCTCACCCAAAATCCAGCAGGACAGCGAAGAAACTCCGAATTCCTGGATACTCCAGCAGATGGTAGAATTCCTAGGACCAGACTCCTTCGTTAACCGTGGACTCCAGCAGCCAGCAGCCCCTGATCTCTGCTCCCCGGAAGACCAAAGACACCCGACCCCCACCCTCAGCTCTCTCCCGGAGCTTTTTTTTTTCCCTCCCCCAAACTAAGTGATCCGCTTCTTTTTGTCCAGGTTAAGTACTCAGCATTTAGTCTCCTAGCAATTTGGGGGGGGGAAAATTCTACAGGAGACTTAACCCTCAACAGATGTGAACATATGTTTGATCTTAGAACCAAGCTGGATGAATAAGCAGCTGTACGTATTTGTATATGTCAATTTTACTCAAACATATCTGAGTTACTTCAGCTGTTCTTTCTTTTGTCAGTTCCTCAGTATTCAGAGGTGTACCTGTCAATGATTTTAAATCCATTTAATCACTTTTTAAACAGAAACTGTGATAGTGAAATCAAACTTACAGGATGGAGCTTGGATTTTTGCACCTAGTATGTAGTGTGAGGTGATTAATTTCGGCTGCAGAATATACGATTTCATTTGATTTTATTTAGGGATGACATCTCTGTCTGTGGAGAATAGTAAGTTTGATATGAGAATTATATTCAAGGTCCATCATATTCTGTAAGTATCACTATAGGGTTAAATTAGCATATTGTCTCTTTTCTGGTATTTAGCTCAGGGTTTTTACCACCTTGGAGTCCTTCACCATTATTTTAATAAAAGAGTAAATCATGGAAAAAGAGAAGAGAAAATGAGCTCTGTCTGATCACTCAACCCTAAAGAAGCTTATGGCTGGTAAAGAATAATATGTCTTTCAACCTTTTGTGGTTTATCTTTTACTGGGTTGAGGGTGGTGTTTCTGTGTTCATTTTTGTCAAATTTTATGGATCCAAATCCAGAGATTTCAAAGGGGCTGTACATTTCATGCTCTCTTAAACTGTGATGATAAATCAGTGCAAGGAGAAGTATGTCAACTACCAAGTTAATTCTTGTCAGAGATTTGAATGTATTTTATGTTGGAAGTGACAGGAACGCCACAGCTTAAAAGACTTCTGTATGGCAAAGAGTCATTTCCTATGTGAAGTGATAATCAAATTCTAGTCTCAGGTCATGGTGAACCTCTCTACAAAACAGGATTAAAATAAAACTTTTTTTTTTTCTTTCAAAGAGACAAAATCCATGGCATTAAATTCAACATAAGAAGTTTATCCTTGTAAATTGAAAACTATGAAAAGCAATCTGTGGTAAGACATGAATCACTGAAGGGTTTCCCTCATGTTTTGTGGTAAAGATTAACTGCCTAAAATTTCCATCATTTTATGCAACCTTAATGATAGAAAAGTGAGTATAGGGGATTTAGTGAGATTCAGGATGACAACAGATTTTTTTTTTTTTTTTTAGGTTTAAAATGTTCAGTGAAAAGCAACATGTAAAGCTTTATTTGTCATTAAAAAGTGCATTTAGTTGTGACTTATTAAAGAAATATGGGTATTGATCTAGCATCGATACCCAACTGTGACGGACAAAAACTCTCTAACAGTTTAAAGTTAGAAAGTGTATGCTTATTATGGCTGGGCAGCACGGAGGGATAGTTCCCTAATTCGCACTGCGAAATTCACAGGTAATTACAAAGCCTTTTATTTACAAAAGTGTTGAATACCCAAAACACAAATGCATATTCATACCCCTGTCACCTCCCATTCCTCGCTTCGTATGCTAATTGACAAAAAAGGCTATTAAGCATGCGTAGTTTGTTTCCTAAAATGAGTCGGGGGTCTCTTCTGGGGAGGGGTCACCCAAAATGAGGAAGTAAGATGAGTCTTCCTCGTCCTGACCTTTCTACCTTTTCAATGCATTCATGATAAATTAATCCTTGGTAGAACTTACAGTTTCCTGTGTTGAATGGGTTCTTTAAGCAGGAAGTCTGCAGCTATCTTATATCTTATTTACTGCATTTTGTTTTTTGTTAGAAGCACAGCTACATAAACATAAAGCTGACAAGCAATGAGTTACTAAATCCGGGACAGCTTATCTAAGATCCGGCTTCTGTTAACTGCAAACAAAGCTTATCTACTGCAGCTAATTCAGCAACTATTATCTTAACTTTCCTAAAAACCCTAATTCTTCAAATTTAATGTCTCAGTTGGAGTTGTCTAATCTGAGCAGCCTTCCTACACCCTCTTAAACCATACTGGTGAGATTATGCTGAAGTTCTTTCAGAAGTGGGAACATGTTCTAATAATAAAAAGGTTATATTTTATTGCTGAAAATATTTTTAAAATGTTATCCATTACATTAATGAAAATAATTTAGCATTTTGGTATAGAAAAAGTTGGAATATATTTCCCAGTGCTTGAGGTTAGACTAGTTTAATTTTATTTGAAACAAAAAAATTAATTTGTGCATATGAAAAATGAATTTTAAAACTTTCAATCAAATTAACTTTGAGTTTTTAATGTGGAAAGCAAAGTCAGACAAGAAATAACATTAACTGATGGATGCTATGTGCAGAGTTGAGAGCAAAAAGTGGTGTGAGAACAGCTGCATTCATTTCATTATCAGGACATTTTTAATATTATTTTAAATAACGTGACCAGGGTATGGGGACCTGTAGTAAATATTAATGACCTTCGGAAGGGTGAGGGCCAGCACCTCATGGTGACAAGGTTTAGCCGGGTGTCTGGGCAGCTGGTGATGCCGAGGCATCCCATGGGTGAGGTGAGAGATGCCTGACACTCAGAGCTCGGGTTGGGCAGGGGACTTTGCACAGCACAGGTACAGCCTTGGACGAGGACCAAGGCATAGGGATGAAAGCCCATACTGAGGTTTCTCACAATTTAGCTGTTTCCACTCAGTCTGATCCAAGATTACAGGTGTACTGTACCAGGGATCACCTGAGGGAAGAGGTGACAGGGTCTGTTGGTGGTCTTCATGGGGATGTCTGGGTGTGGGGTAATCGAGGAACAAAAAAGTGAGGAATGCACGAGAGGTGTGCTAAGAGCACACATAATTAAAAGGTCATCAAGATCCCAACCCAAACACAGGGGTTTGTCAGGACACCCCAAGTAAGAAAACAAAGGTCAGCCAAAAAAAAAAAAAAAAAATCCAGTCTGCAGTTATTAAGAGATATAATGGGATGATAAAAAGACTGGAGATAAAACACTCCTATAAGGAGAAGGAGTGGGGAGGAAATAATGTTGATTGTCAGAGGTGAGACATGGCGAAAAGAGGGAGAATCACAATTGCTGTTCCGGAAGGAGACATATATCCAAAAATAACTTGCAAAGGGCCCTGAAGAGGTGGTGAGGATTTGATAACTGTACACCTTGTCCTCCTCCACAGCAAGTAATCATGGCCAGACATGAGGCTGGTGCTCAAATGCCAGACTTGGGCCTGTGCATCTTAGTCCTTGTAGGTACAACGGTGTCAGTGGGTGAAATCTGTTCTGCTTTGAAATTGACTTGCCCTCTGCCTCCTCCAACACAGTCTAGAATTGAGATTTACTACATTGATAGCCTTGTGTTGCAGCATTAATCGTGCTCCTTCAGCTGTGTGAATGGAAAAGGTGACGTTTGCAGAGCTTTCAGACAGACTGGGTACTCTGTGTTTGTGCTGGGATTTAACTCCAGCCACTAGCTAAGCCCCACACATCCACTTGCTTGCTTCCCCCCACTGTGGGATGAGAATCGGAAGAGCGAGCGAAGCAGTGGGCCAAAATAAAGAGAGTTTAATACATAAAGCAGAAGCCATGCACACAAGCAAAGCCAAGAATTCATTTGCCACTTCCCATGGGCAGATAGATGTTTGGCTGCCCCCAGGAAAGCAGGGCTGCTCTATCCCAGGCAAAACCAGGACATTTTGAAAGTATAGCCACTGCAGGTTTAGAAAAATCTGCAATCAGTTTTCATTCTGGCATAGGCCCTAAAAGCAAAGAGAGGACAGCAGAAATTTCAGCCTGTTTTAGCCACTTGAGATCCGTTACCTGTCTTCAATGGTAGTGGAAGTGATAATTGATTATTGAGAGGCTCATCTTCAAAATGTTTTGAACACTAATAAGAAAAATAATATTAGAAGACAGTTCCAAGGTAGGTTTTTGGTTTGTTTTTTTTCTTATTCCCAAGAAAATATATCAAAAACATCAATCCATCTGAGCTGGAAAATTATGCATATAAGAAAGAAAACAAGCTGATACATTCTAGCAAACTGCAAGCTAACGAGCCCTACCTGAGTATTGGTCCTGATTTGGAAACTATGCATTCTCCCATTCATGTAGTCCTAGGAAACAAGCACCTTATCCATGGGGATAAAAAGGAGTGTCTTTAACTGAGCTCATAGAATCTTATGTGAAACAGCCAGTTTTTAATCAAACTTGCTTAGGAAGGAATATTTCTGACAAAGCTCAGAGCGCTTTGAGCCTCATCTAGGTTCTGCAAATTTCAGGAGCTGATCATACTGTCCTTAGTGGATGGAATTTAAACAAGCCCTGAATGTTGCTCAGGTACCATAGGACAGCCCCATGCTCTGAACAAAGTAATATTTATCCCACTAATGAGTGGGAATGTGCTGTTTTTCAGCAAAGCAAGGAAAATTGGGACAAAAACCTTTATAATATAAATCTACACCCTTTGTAATGGTGGGATTTAGATTCTATACGGAGCATATTGTATAACCTTAGCAACTGCCAGTGCAGATTATATAAATATTCTTCAATTAATGAAAGGAATGCTGCAATAAAGGACACAAAGAAAACGATGTATTAAAAAATACTAAACCCAAAAAGACGTACTCATGTAGAAGTACAATTTTGCCACACCCTTAGAGGGAAATTGCTGAGAATCTCTAGTTTTTCTTTGGTGCAGAATTTCCTTATCTTCTTGGCACAGTTTACAGCCAGATGCAATGGCAAAATAAATCTGATGATGAAGTAAGTTAATTATCTTTAAATTGTAGTGTGCAGTGTCATGATGTTACAGTAGGAGTGTGATGCAGGGTTGTGTTTTATTGCTGTTTGTCATCACATTAAATCAGTTGAGTTGGGAATTGCAGTAAGGGCATTAGCATTCACAACCATTACTGCCTTGAACACTGTCCAGCCTTTTCACTTCCCTCTCTCTCCCCACTCGTTCAGTAATTCTGCTTTATGCCTTTTTTAAATGCAAAATAGATTCCATTGGATTTCCTCCCCTCTCCTGACCGCCTTTGCTGGGAACTGCTGTAGAGAGGAAAGCTGCCCTTAAGTTCCCCAGCTTCTTTCAGACTTGTCATTATGGCTGACCAGTTGTTTTTGCACCTTTGAGTTTTGTTCATTTTCTATATTGGTTTTGATAAAAACAAACCACTGATTTAAAAAAACAAAACAAAAACAACAACAACAAAAAAACCAAAACAAAACAAAACAAACAAAAAAAAAAACCAGAAAAACACCTTACAAACCAAAAAAGTTTGAGCACTTCAGTTTTCACTCATTATTTGCATGTGTTGGAGAATCTGGGCACTCAATCTTAAATATTAATTGTTTTACTTCCACAATTGCACATACTAATAAGGATGAAAAAAGTAAGGGATTTCAACACATCTAGAATTGGATTAACAAAAAAAGTTTGGGTTGGGAAATTTCTAAGTAACGTGTTTCATCCTTTCTGAATATTTTTGTAATATACAAATCAAACTTGTTTTCCTTTTTAAGCGTGGATTTTATCCTCATTTTCCAGTGGTAGTGAAATAGAATGGATAGAAAGCCCACACTGAGGTTGGTAGAGGTCTGAATTGAACTTAGTGGAAGCTGAGCGAGTTGCACAGAGACTTGTGGAAGGAAACTTCTGATTTCATCCAGCTCTTCCTCTAGCTAATGGCATGATGAGTTAGATCAGCTCAAAGTTTTGCTTTTAGGCAGCTTAATTCAGATGGCTTCATACCATCAGATAGTACTCTTGCACCCTTGGAGTAGAAAACAAAAGTTTACACTGTTTCACTTCAGTGTAGAAATTTCTTCCTCAACTTCAAGCCTCAAGGTCTTGTCTTCAAACTGACTGGTTGTGAACTATGGTTGCGTCTCGCCCATGTTAGGGCATGGTAGAGCTTTTCTCATTCACTGATGTGGTTTCCTGTGCTTTGGATAGCTTTGCAAAAGTCTCAGAAGTTATTCTTCAGGGGATTTCCAGCTGAATCTATGCAAAACATGGCTTGCTACTGTACTGAAAAATGCTCAGTTTTGAACAAGGTTTTGCAACCATTAAGTACAGATAATGAGAGCATGCTTAGGATGTTGGATGTTCTAAACAGAGGCTATCCAACATCCACCTAACCTGCGTTTGGATGTATGGTTTGAAAACCACTGATGAAAGAAAAGCTCAGAGAGCACAACTTGCTAAGTAGGGCTAGATGGCAGGGTTGAAAGAGAAGGAATTTCATCCTTTGGAGTATTTTAGCATTGCTTTTGTCCTGAACACAAATCCAGGAGTTTGAGTTTAGCTGAAATTGAAAAATCAGGGCTATGACAGCCTTACATCATGCAGATGAACTGTAAAGTCAAAACTGTCTTAAGCTCTAAGTGATGCATCAGACTATGGAGAAAGAAAAGGACCCTTTTGCCGTGACTGGGAGATTGGACTTCAAAAGAGGGGTTCAAGAAGTAGTCCAAGCAAGAAGTCAAAACAAAAAGAAGTCAAAGTCTGAGTTGAAGTCATTGAAGTCCAAGCAAAAAGGGGTTGAAGTCGTTTATTTTCCTCTCAGTTCAGTCTTATAAATGTTGCAGCTCCCAGCAGTTACTGCTCTAAGCAGTCACATCCTTCAGCAAGAATTTCCCACTAGTTACAGAATTAGTTATTGTTTGCATAATTTGACAGCCTTACAAAACTACATGGTTTTAAAAACCTTGATATCTGCATATGCTGTACTTTCCCAGTTCTTCTCACGTCTGTGGTCGCTTATCCCACAGCCTGTATCCCACCAAGGCCAGGATATCATGAAGCTCCATTGTGCTCTCTGTTTTGTCCCAAATTTGTTCTTCCATACTCTTTCCACAGGTATCTCTTCAATGCTTTGCTTGTAAATGTCTTCACTATTACCCTGGGCTTCAAAATCTCAGATTTCCTTAGCAGCTTTCTTTCTCAGCTGTTGACTTTATTACTGTAAAACTGCTTCTCTGTTTTCATGAAGTGCTGAGAAGACGATTTAATTAGCAGATCAGGAAAAGGTCTAGTGCATAAGCCTCTATGACCACCTGTGACGGAGAGAGATTGTATTTCATTCCATTAACAGCCATTATGAAATTTGGGAAGGAAGGGAAGGGAATCACAGATGGCTAACAACTTTGTGGAGGAGCGTTGATGTGGATGAGTTTTTTCTTAAACTTCGTGAGGAAGGGAGGGCCACTGTCACAAGCTCACTCTGAGGCTGTAGAGTGCTGGCAATCCTCACCAGTGTTCTACCGCTGGGGAAGACATTCCTGTTGTGCAAACACCACTAGTGCTGGCACTGGCCCTGACCCCTCTGATTTCCAGGAGAGCACAGCTTTTCTTTCTGGAGAACTTGGGAATGGCATCACAGCAGCCAGCACAAATAGTTTTAAGGCTCACTACACCCAAGCCTGGCTGATTTCTAACTTTCTTGAAATCACATTTAACAGAAGTAAAGATGAAAGCAAATGTAAATGAGAATTTGTTTACATAGCACAAATGTCAGCGATGCAATTACAATGAATTTAGAGACAGAACTAAGAAGAAAACTCTCCTTTTATCCACCCATACTTTAATGAACTTAAAGAGGAATTTCACTGTTCAGGGAAAAAGTGTTCAACCAAATTTGTAGTCTGGGAGCCTTTCTGGATATAATGTTTACACCTAATTTATTCTCTGTGGCTACCTTTAAATGTAGTTTAATGTAAATACTGATTTCAATCTTTTCCCAAGGCTTTGCCTCTCATCTGCCACTTGACTTTCAGAAATATTTAGTTTCATGTAGCCATGCCCAAACCCCATATCTTCTTCCAGGATGATAAACAGTTTCTGCTAGCAGACTTTCTTCGCCATAAAGAAACCCCAAATTTACTCTAAGCAAAATACTCTTGTTGCCTTGCTGCAGTCAAATTCATGGCTCAAGGTAATTTTTTTTTTTTTCACATGTTGAAAATTACATTTGCATCAATGCTAAAGTTCGCCTTGAACTCTGCAAGCCTATTTCAAATAAACTGTTATTCAAAGTGTGTACATGCAGCACATTTAGTGCTTGTTTTTGGCTGGTGTGGCTGTCACGCATGTTGGTGTGACAATGCATTACTGCCCTGCCCTTGGGAGAGCTATCATGTGATTTAATAAATATTCAGATTTAAGTACAACATTGTAGCAAACAGTGTCTCTCAGAGACAGTCAGAAAGTGCTGGATATAGAGATTGATTTAGTCATTTGGGGGTTGGGTTTTTTTGTCTGCATGTTTTGGTTTTTTTATTCTTTCTTAATTTTTTTTTTTTTTCCTGATAACACAATTTGCATGGAAATAAACTCATTGTTAGTTTAGCATTAATCTGTTCCTAGTACTTACTGTTTATTTGCTTTAGAAGCTCAGTCACAATATTTTATTTGCAGACTTAATTATCTCCATACCGGCTAATGGTGATTTATTAATAATGATACTAGTAGTAATCAAAACAAAGAGATAGGAGAAGTATACTATGTATTAAATGTGTTGATAAAATAATTTCCAAATAAAACATCTTTTGTTTTTTTTGAAGAAACAATGGGTGGACTTAAGACAGTGATTGTACAGGGAGATGGGAGCTTTTCTAGACTTTTCTTGTGCAACAAAATGTGCTTAGATATTTGTAAAAAAATTGTTGTGCAGCAACTGATCCAAAACTCATTGAAAATTTTGATTTCAGTGGTCTTGGGATCAAAGCCTTGTTTCAGTAATTTCTGAACCCACCGTCAAGCAATCTTTCAGATTTTGCCTCTTTCCTGTGAAAACAATTAAATGGAAAATAAACTAATTAGAATTTAATCTGCTGTTGCAGTGAGGATTAGGAAATTAAGGCTTGTGTTTACTGTGGAATTTATTCAATAGTCCTAAACTCACTGAGGAACAGATTTCTTTCCCATATTGAATAATCAGGCTTTACTAATTTAAAGAACTTACTCCTAGACCCACAAATCCAGGCTAATACATTTTCTTTAGAGAGGAATAAGGCAAAGCTAACCAGGATTGGATTTTTACATGTAAATCCCAGGGATTACAGGAGCCCTTCCTGCTCTGTGCTTTACATCACCCTCCCAAGTGAGCCAACAGACTGGGGCAGACAGCCTAAAAAACACTCCAAAAGTCACCTTGAAATGTTTTTTTCCTGCTTATGTCTTGCTTTTGGGTTAAAGGTGGGGAACAAAATTCTTCTGGGACTCCTGGAGAGGATAGCATGAAATTCCTGAGAACACAGTTATGCCAGAAAGACTATGAGAAATCTGCCCCTGAGTTTGCAAGTGTTGTCTGCCCAAGAAGGCTGCTGCTCTGATGCAGCCCCTTCTCCCACGAGGCACTCAGCAGGTTTTCTTAGCAGCAATGGGGCAAAGCATGTGGGACTGCTGCTGTGCACGGCTCACAATGTGAAAGCCTTGCTCTGCCTCCCCTTGAGGAGTCACCACTGTAGCTTCTGGAAGGGCCATGCTAGCAATGAGATCCCTAACACTTGCGTGGGGAAAGAGATTTCAAACAAACGAAAACACCAAAACCAAACAGCCCAAGGTGAATTAGTAATATTTGTTGTAGCAGTGAATACCCATGCAAGTGATTATGAACAATAAGATCTTACAATAAATATTTACTCCATATAGAAAATCCTCTTCTCATAGGTTTCCCCAAGAAGCCCCATAGATCTTTCATGTCTTGACTAGGTCAAAGACTCAGCCAAGGGGAAGAACATGATTTCTTTTCCAGGCTGCTGTTTTAATGCAGAGGAGAGGGAACCTGTCTAAAGATTAGGTTGCCAGCCTTGAACTTGGAAAATTGGATTCCGTTTTCTCTTCTGCAGTTGATTACTTATAAGATCTGAGGGAAATAATTCTGTGTCAGATTCTTCAAGGTATGATGCCCATTTGTTTTCCATGGAAATTGGTTAAGATTAGATGCTAAGTACCTTGATGTTCTTTGCAGGGCCTTTGAATCTGTACCTGGAAAATGGAGATGGGATGATTCATACATTTGATAAATGTACTAATAGTTGTGAAGTTCTTATACTTAATAGCTACAGAAGTCATAAATTTACTGCAGGTAAATAGTTCCAAATGCTAATTTGACCTTTCCACCTTCTTTGAAAGGATATTTTTGGCTGTAAAGATGAACTTCTTATAATATTCAGATCAGTGGCAAATTTTATGATTGTCTTGTTTGAATCCACCAGCTCTTTAAGGGATTTTATTCTTATTTATATTTCTTTTCCTATGATAATTGAAATAACACCTTCATCACTAGGTCTGTATATTAGCCACACAAAAGAAACATTCAGCATCAGTCAAGGCAATTAAGAATTTGTCTAGATGGAAAAATACTGTACCATGCAGATGGCACACAAGCAGCCACATTTTTCTCTAGAGCTTGAGAGATTTATATTCAGGCGTTCTCTCAGGACTAGATGTGGACTAACCAGGATAAAGTGATGTTCTTAATACACTTCTCAGAAGGGCTTTAGTTACTTTAGTTCTTTGAGCAAGTTCATTCAGGGTCTCTGTGTGGCCTGATACTGTGCCATGAAGAGGTATCCAGAGACATTGGACAGAGTTCAGAGGTGAAAATAAGGATTGAGTGTGGCCACAAACTAATCTTGGAGCTTAACTGAGAGCTTCTGCCTCTGAAACACCTCAGAATGTTTTGGCTGCTTTATTCATTTGACCTCTGCTTTTTGATGCCTTTTCCTTCTGTGGTTCTCCTCTTCTACCTGTCAGATGCTAATTTTTTTGGCACAAACCTGCATTGGTTTTTGGTTTCTTTTTTTTTTTTTTTTTTTTTTTCATTTCATGGTGTGCAAGTACTACAGGGAACATCATTAGTATGAGAATTTACAACAATGTGCAAAACACTTCTTATTCTTTACTTGCTGCTGGCAAATCTGTACAGGAAAAGTGGTATAAGGTTGTGGGGTTTTTTCTCTTGTATACTTTTAGGGTTTTTCTACTGAATATTATTAAAAAAAAATAATAATTGGTTGATTCATGCTTCTTCTGCCAAAGGTGCATTGACTTAAATTAATGCACTTCGCAGAATAGAATTAAATTCCTGGTCACAACGAACCAAGAGGATCCTCAACTTCATCTTCCATGAATTTTAAAAAAGGAATATTTATTTTTCTTGTGTACCTTTAGTCTAGGAAAGAACAGAAATTGTTCCTTTGCATTGTGCTGAATCAATCACAGGAAATATATAGTGGTGTTAAACTGCCTCTTAAAGAACTTTTGGTACTTTGTCTCACCTTACAGACGTGAGCAGTTTTTGGGCAAGTGACAGATTGCTCCAGACTGGTCAGCATAGGATCAAACCACCCAAAAGGGTAGCACAGTCCAGTGGTAGCAAATAAAACAAGTCGACTCTCAGAGTTCATTTTTTTGTAAGATTTTTCAGCATCAAACAAATAGAATCTGCTAATAACAGACATATGTTCTGTTCTTCATTCTCTTTGAATGAAGAAATCCTGATTTAACCACTTTGCTCATATTAACCTTAATGCTCTTAGTGTTCTGAGTTGATCAGTCTCTGACTTACAAGGGGTGCTGTGAGACAGGGACACTCAGTTACACCTTTGTCTGCAAGACTGTGAGGAGAGAGAGAATTGAGCAGACCACGTGACCAATCTAATCGTGACGTGATAAAAATCCATACAAAGAAGAAGAAAACTGCATCTGTCCATTTTTCTTTCCCAGATTGCCTTAACATTGTACGCATTCAGTATTCAGAATTATTCTGTGAATAATTTATGCAAACGTATTCCAGTGGTACAACTGCTATTTTGGGACTTGTGGTTGGTCAGCTATTTCCCTGTGACAATTACCACTTTCTGCATGCATGATTCTTGCATGTGGTTCTTTAGGGTGAATATTTTTAACTATTTGCTGAGCTTTCCCTATGTGCAAATAAATTTTGCTTTCAGCCGTGTACAGGAAAAAAAAAAAAAAAAGAGATGACAAAAACCAAGCAGAGATAAGGGGTTGCAAATATTTGAGGAGGAGCATAAGTACCAATAAAATTCAACTCTACAGCAATTTTTGGTGTTATGATGCTCCAGCTGTAAAAACTGCATTTCCAAGGGTTTAGGAGTCTACTCCTAAAAGCTACACCCAGGTCATTTTGAGCAGTGCCTGGAGGGGTGCCTGGAGCGCTCCGAGCAGCTCTGAATCATAATCTAATAGGACAGTTGAGGTGAAAGGGGCGTTTAAGGATCCTTTAGTCCAGCTCCCAGTAATGAGCAGGGACATCTTCATCTATGTTAGGGTGCTCAGAGCCCCCTCCAATCTTACCTTTCATGTTTCCAGGGGGCACCCCAGCAGGGCTGGCTCTCACCCTTGGCATCCCAGGAAGCAGAAAGCCATGGTGTGAAGCCCAAACCCTGGATCTCTGCACTGCAGCACAGAGCCCACCTGGCTGCAGGGATGAAAATAGTCAGCAGTGATGGTTTATTGTGATTTATGAAAACATGTGAAAAATACATTGATTTTTCCTGCTTCCTTCCTCTCCATATATCATTCTATCCTTGCTCTTGGTTAGATGTATCTGTTTTGGGGGGAAAGAAAAACCCTGAAAATAAACCTCCAAACACCAATGCATCCTATGGGCACGGCTTCTTCTTTCTGTGCTTTATTATGTCCAGTTGCCATCCCCACATCTTGGAGATTTTTGTGGTGCAATTCTTTGCCATGCAGCACCCAGACAACAAAGCTCCCAGTGCTCAGGGAGCGGCATGCAGGGCTACACAGGAAAGGGACGTTAATAAAGCCAGGGAATTTTCAGTTTTCTCTGAATGTGAATTTAGCTGTGTTCCCTCCTGCTGAGTGAAATGATAATGAGGCAATCGATTGTAAACAGGTGCAGCGAGGAGCTGCTCTGGGTACAGCAAACCCTCACACTCCAGCATCTGCATCTTGGTATCATTCAGAAGGAGTGACAGAATAATAATTCTCTTCTCATGTTAAGATAGAAACTTGTTAAATTCAGAACCTTCTGGAATTAATGACTTTTTTTTTTTTTTTTTTCTTTCCATAGGTTCTTTGCATTTGTCAAGCTTCATTTCAGGAATTCCTCGAGCGAGGAAATGCACCCTTAAGAATTACTGTGTAATGAATTATTTATTCATTATCTGAAGTTTTATAGCATTTATAGACCCTTAACTACTTAGAGGTTTTGTAGATTATTATTTTTTTAATATTCCATATTTTAAATTAATTTTTTAAATTTATTATGCCCACCTTTAATTAGATCAGGTGCTGTGGTCTTTACCACCTTGCTCAAACCCACACATTCACATGTGCACAGCTCTTTATAATTCTAGTTTCTTTAACCCATGAACAAAAAGATAACACTTGATGGATAGTTTCAGAAGGGCAACACTCCTTCTCCAGAGAGGGGGGGAGGACCTGCTGTGGATACGTATAGGCTGGGCACAGTGCTGTTACTGCTGGGGTGAGGGGTGGCACAGCGCAGGGCACCTCCTCTCACCTTCCTCTTCCTGCAATCACTATCTTGCAGAAGGTTTTTTTTCCATTCCTTCCTTTTTTATTCTTTCTTTTTCCACTATATGGGAGATGTTTTATATCTGTTCAATGCAAGTTCTTTGTTCCCTTTTATTACGGCTTCTTTGTTGCACCCCGAAGTAAACCCTGCCCAGCTCTCAGGTTGCAATCCTTCATTGACCATCCTCGACGATTCATATTTGTGCTTTTCCCTCTGAAGTCATCCTCTGACGGTAATTTTTTGGCCTTTGTTGTCACTTTATGAGCATATTCTCAGGGACCCCCTGTGACAGCCTCCTTTAGAACCCCTAAAAAGAAAAGACACAACGCCTCATATTCATTTGCATCTCAATCCAGGAAGCTTCTACTCAGCTTTAAATATATGCTGAAATAACTTTTCCAGTATTTGATTAATGTATATTTTGTCACTGGAATGATCTCTTTTCCTATTCCGCTTTGAAAGGATTTTATCTGATCTTTTCACTGTTCTTTATGCCTAGAAACTTCCATAGGAAGCTCTGCTGAGAAACATATGTACACATGACTCAAAAACCATCTGCTTCTCTGTCACCTGAAAGACTTTGCACAGAAAACTAATGCATAATTTATCATAGACTTTTTTTTTTTTTTTTTTTGTCATGTTTGGAAGTTGTAGCTTTTTTTACCTTGGCTCTACAAAGGGGAAGACGCTTTTCCTGGACCAAAAAGCTTAAGAACCAATTTTCGTACCACAGATAGCAATTTGTGTGCTTGGCTTGGGCAGCATCTGCTCTGTCCCTGGCTCAGTCATGTCCCACTGTAGCTCCAGCAGTGGAACCCGAAGCCTGCAGGTTTCACCTACTTTCATGGGACACAGTCTTCAGAAGTCTGATATGAGTAACCAGTGACATGAATGGGAATATAAATCACCTTTATCACTATTTTCAAGGCTTCTCTAATGCAGTTTAAATTGCAGCCTATTGCTGTAGCACTGGGGCTCCTTGCAGCGTGCTGCCAGGTGAGGAGGCAAGTCCCTGGAGTGAAGGATGCTGTCCTGCATAGATGGCATCACTGCCCTTGCTGTGACATCCTGTAAGCAATGTGGACCAAATACTGTGGGCAAAATCTGCCTGGCAGACAAAAAACTGTTTACAAACTGAAGGATGCAGAGGTAACTTAGGCTTGACAAGCCTGCTGTATAAAGAGAGGGTCTCCAGACTTTGTTCTCATGCTGTTTCGCTCATGACAACATTGGGAATCAGTGCTAGATCTTGTGATAAGGTTCTTAAGACTTTAATCTGTTAATTACCAAAGAATGCAAGTGTCTTTGAAAATGGATGTTCAGATATTACATTCTCTGAACAAGTGCAGTTGTCTTTCTCTTTCAGTACTGTATCAAGGATATTGACTATGACTTCTCAGCTTCAGAAGAGAAAAGTTCAGTAGGTATAAAAATAATTTTATATTCCTTATTTAGGCTTTGTTGAAAAGCAGCTGCTGAGGGTACCAGACCACAGTGGGTGAATCTGAGATATAGCTTTGACTGTAGAGTTTTGGATTGTGCTTCCACTATAAACCTGAAATACATAAAGTGAAACCCTCACCTGTTCTTTGTGCCACGTGCAGAATAGTAACTTGACACAATATCATGTTTCTAAATCTGAACTTGTTCTTTCAGGGACTGCTTACAGCAGTGTGGGAATAGGTGTGAGGATGCCACTGCATGCACATTACCGAGCTTTGTGTAAAATCTTTTTTAATAACTTGTTTGAGCCAATGCCCATGGTGCCTTTGCCTTTTGTGATATTTGTGCTTTAATACTGCCTTATTATGTACCACATGGAGTATTTTTATAAAATATGAGTAAACATAAACTGTACCATTATTTATTTGAAAGTTATTCTGCCACCATCCTAAATATGGAAAAGCAGATGTTTCCCTCTTATGTTCTCTTTCTCCTTGTTGTATCTTTGGACCTTTCTAGTAAACTGTAGCATAGTAATTTGAGCTTCACTAGACTATTAAATGTTGTTCTAAATCACTTTATCTCCTCCCACATGGTCTTAAGCAAGTTTTTATATCATTGTCAAGGTTCTTAGCTGTCATGTGTGCTGTTGAATGTGCTAATAACCACTGAAAATATCATTCCTTATTACATTATTCTACTTACAGTTTTCATGACAGTACAAAAATTATGCTCTTAAGCTCTTGCATGCTCCGCTCCCTGTCTTTACTTTGTCATTTCTGTTATTCCTCCAGTACAAACAATTCTCTTGTTTACTACTCTGTCAGGAAGACTATTTCTGTTTCAGATGTAGAACACACTGTGTCTTACTTGTTTTTTCATGAAACAGTTAACCAGCAGGTTTGAGGGGGGTACTAGTCTCTCTTATTGGTGTTTACATTTTTTATTAATTCCACGTAAGGTAAAACTATTCTCTGACTGAGCCATAGCAAAAAGTGCAAAAGGGGCATGAAACAACTTCTCACCTGGCAGCAAATGCTGCCCTCAATTCCCCAAGCCCCAGACATGGACCATCATTAGGGACACATCACTGCTGCTGGAAGCTGAGTGCTGTGAGGACTCCTGCATTTACTGTTCTGTTCCCTCCCATTCATTATTCCTTATCTCTGCTCTGTCTCCATATATTTTCTGGTGAAGACAATGTGTTGTTTCGAGGGCTTTTTTCCACCGAGAAATGAGCTCGAAAAACTTAGCTTTGCCAAATACGCGTGAAAGGAATTGAAACGTGCTGCCTTTCCTGGTGCTGGCAGCAGTTCAGTGATCCCAGTGGGGCCTCAGTGGTGACAGGAATGACCACAGGGGCTACAGGGATGGGAGCACAGAGAGCAGCAGGAGGCCGTGCCTGTCTCATGGACCATCACATCTTGCCTACCAGAGAACATCCAGCAGTACAGGTGAGGGCACACTAAAATTTAAAGGACTTTACAGCTAAATAGGTTTATGTCTTTTGAAATGAAGAATGTTACAGCACAGCACCAATAAATAACCTGTGAAGGCCAAGACAATACTTGTGCTAGTAAAAGGCAGCCACTGTATATCAGTGAAGTCCATTTTTTAAAAAGTTTTGGGCAGCGCTGTCTCAGCTGCAGTATATCACTGGTGTGTTTGGCCAGAAGCCTAGAGAGGATAAGCAAAGGACAGAGGGAGAGATCCTCCACCAGTTTGGGGCTCCAAACACACACTCATATTCCAGAATCCATCACGTGTAGCATTGCATCGTTCATTTCCTTCGGCAGTCAACAAGCATAAGACAGCACACAGCTGCTTTGGATCAATTGGATCCTTTAGCATCTTCATTTTGGCTACTTTCAAACAATGATACCTTGGCATGGTTTCATTCAATGAGTCTTATAGATCCAGGCAAGTACTGGTTGGGTGTGGTTTTTTTTTTTTTGGGGGTATTTTTTTTTGTTTTGTTTTTTTTTTTTCTTAATTTTTGATTTTTTTTTATATTTTTAATTCAGAAGCCAAACCAAAAAAAAAAAAACAGGAGAAAATGGCTTAAGTCAGTCTTCTGAAGTTTTCTTTGGCAAAAGGAAACAAAAAGAATGTATCATGCCAAATGTATCATGTATCAAAACCTTGAATGAACCAAGATATTTCATTCCACCAAAATTGAATGTTTGTGTTCTGATTACTCTTGTCTTTTTTTTTTCTTTTTTTTTTTTTTTTTTTCTTTTTTGATTGAATGACAGTTTGAACAAGTAAGTTACAAAATTTTACTTGCAAATGATTGGAATGGAAATATTTGCCATCTTCAGAAATCTATAACTTCATCTTGCTTTCAGCCAAGGATTTAGCTGAATTCAACCTAAATTTACTCATTGTTTCATTATTTTATTTTTTCTTTGTGTTGAATATTAATGGAAAAATATCCCCCAGAACTTTTCTTCTCACTATTGAATTGATTCTGGAATTTTCTTCTTGCCCTCTCAGTGAGATATTCTCTTACTTTCATGGTTTCTTTTGACTTTGCTTTTTTGTGATGAAGAACATTTCAGTTTTGTTTCTTAATGATCTGAAAGTCCCTGTCATTTGGTGTGTGAAACTGTTAAGATTTTTCATCAGCTGTGCCTTGGCCTTCCCCTGCTTATTCTGTAATAGAGTTATAGGCTAACGAGGAGTAAGGTAAATTCTGCCTGTGCCATTTCAGAGTAGATGTTGCTGTCAGTACACTTTCTTCTTAGACTTGCTTTGATTTTTCTTTTCATTTTTATTCCCCCCCCAAACAGGGATATTCAGTTGAAACACAAGTGTGAAACTGTGCAAGGAGAGAGGAATCAAAGGTTCATATTTAGACTGGCATGTTGAATGCTCTTTAAACACCTCCTGCCTTGAGGAAGCTTGGCTCTGCCAGGGAAGTCCACAGTCCTTCAGGCCAGGGTCATCTCTGCCCAGAAATGTTCATGTTCCTGTTTGTTTGCTCCTTGGCCCAGAAGCCTGGTAATCTGGGTTTTTCCCAAAGTATATGTACTTGCAGCATAGGCCACTGTAGTGAGTCCGGTGCAATTGGAAGATGTCTGTTTTATGGTTTTACTATAGAAATAAAAATTCCCAGCAAGAATTTCCGGTGGACTTCTCTACAAAGCTGGAATCTGGGTTTATTTCCAAGCTCTGCACAACCGATAACCTTCCATCCATTTAGCTTTAATCTTCTGCGTGTGACAAAAGTGTTATTATTTTTGGAGGATGAATGTTGTTTCAAAGGCTCATATACAGCCCCTTCCAACTTTGAAAACATCACCTTTTTGAAAGAGGTTTTTTAAGTCTGCTTTGTTTGCAAAAGTGAGTTTTAAATAGTCCCATAAAACCTCTTCATTTCCTGTGCCATGTGCCTGAAAACATAGTGTTTAGCTTGTTGGGAATTTGAGGTTTGAAAATAATGCTGCGTTTATATATAGAGTTAAATAGGCTTGGAAATAATCCTTTTAAGGACTTTATTTACATGACCAAAAATAATCAAGATCTGATTGAGAACTATAGGATAGAATGTCAGTAATACTTTAACAAGCAAACTAATCAACCAGTCCTCCTACTGCCTAGAATTGATGAAATAAAGAGATTCTTATTAATTCTGCTTGTAAATGCTTGGGAGCCATGCAAATTCTCCCTGGTGAGAGCCAGATGGGTCCCTCGATAGCGAGATTCTTTTATAGGTTCATTGCTCATTTCTGTGGCTAATGCTTTCCTCCTGATGAGGAGATTGTCCCCACCGATCCTATTTCTGGTTGCACTGTTGTTCTCAGAGGCAACAGGAATACAAATCACGGCTGGCATGCCCTTCTGGTGGCTGCACTGGCACTGAGATTTGAGCTCACCTCCAAACTGTTGTTGCTGCTGGGGATGAAACCTCACACTGGACTGAGGATCTCCACTTGTGTCTGCTGTCTGGGCCCTTCCTGGCAGCTCAGCAGGAGAGAAAGGGGGCCAGGATGGGTTGTCCCATTGTCACTGAAACTGCAGGAAAAACAAAAACTCTCCAACAACATTTTTAGTGTTAGAGAATCAAGGCATTACTTTATTCTGGCCAGGATGTGCAACAGAAATCATTTCATCCATACATTGCCCAGGCTGTGCAGAGAAAATCATTTTATCGCACATGACTCTACCAGATTTTTCACATACTTATACAGTCAAACCCCAGAAAGACTCATTGGTTCAATGTTCATTGGTCCCAAGTTATTCAGTTCTTAGTATTTGATTTCCTATTGGTTTTTAATCCCTTTGCCTTATGTTTTTATTAGGTTCTCATTCTTCCTTCTCTTATCTATCTTTTCCCCAACCAGGTGTCTCCAACCATGGGTGATGTTTAGAGCTGTTGTTCATTAATGGTCATTATCTTTCTCATATCTTCTGTGCTACTCCCAGTCTGTTGAGATGCTGAGTTCATCAGGCCTGTAATAAATCGCCAAACCAAATTCAGTAAATCAAAATTTAGAATTTTATTTTGAGACTTAAACGCAGTCTCTGGTAGCCACAATTAAAAGGGACAGCGTTGAATCCCGGGATTTTGGCACTGGGTGAACACGGTAACCGACTCTGTCAGCCTGTTACCCCCTCTGTTCACAAACTGGGTCCAATACTGCTGGTTTTTATACAGTCTTCCGCTGAGAGCTGGCTGAGACCGTAAGACTCTTGCTTTGTGGTAGCTTTATTAGATATTCATGTTCATGTCCGGGGTCCGTTGAATGGATTCTCAAAGCAGAACAATGTCATGATTGCCGTGTCCGGAGAAGGCTTGGAAATGTTAACATTGGCCCCCCCCCCCCGGAACAGATAAGATACCGATCTGATTTAATTATTCGGTGTCAGGGCACCCATCTCCCTTTTCCGTCCTTTTGTGTGCCTTCCAAAGCGATTCCCGGCAGGAATTCCTCGCATCCCTCCTTGCAGTTTTCGTCTCAGTTAACCCTATACACACCTTTAGGTTTACTGATCTTAAACCAAACTTAAAGTAGATCAATTTTACATGGTATATTATTCCATTTTCCAGTGAATCAGTTACATATCATATTGCTTAACATGAATTAACTTTAGGACATATATCACAGGCCTCAATGGTGAAAGTCCTTTGCAAAGCAGCTTCAATTCCTTTCCCCCTGGGCAAAGGTGAAACAAAACCCCTGACTAAAGTTAGGTAAAGAAATTTTAAACTTTGTGTCATTTCCAACACCCTGTGGCTGTCCTGGGGCAGTCTGCTGGATCTCTCAGAACTTGATTGCTGGGCTTTTTGTTTGGATGAAATCTTCCTCTGTAACTTAACAAACCTAAAGTTTGCCTCATCTCTCACGCATTTTGAATGTGGTTACATCATTTGACTTTCTGTGTTTGGGGTTTTTATCGTTTTTATCTTCCATCTGTGTTTATGTCCAGCATAAATGTGTCAGCATGCCTCCTGCAGAGCTCAGCCTGATGAGATTGGCAGATTCACCTCTTGTAGATCCTTTTACTGAACAACCTGTTGCAGGTGTCTCAGACATCTTTAAAGCCCAATTTCCCAAGGATTCTTTGAACTCGTGTTTCAAAGTCATTACTTTGCACTTCCAACAGCCCCACACACATCCTTTCAGAAAGGAGAGAAGGCGGATTTTGGGTTACTGCCATCCTTTCAAAGGGTGAGATTTCAAGCCTGCGTGTGCCCAGTGGGTTAGAGCACTCCAAAATGTACACTGGAGCTGCAGTGTGAGCTCTCCCAGCCTGGGCCGTTGCTCTTAGGAACAAACCCCACCGAGAAGCAAAAACTGTGGGAATCAGGTCAGCCTGATGAGCGGCAAAAGCCTGTTCAGGGATACGAGCAGCCATAGGGAACAGGCTGGCTGAGCCCCCTGGCTCTGCAGACCTCATCGCTTAATCAGCAGTGGAGAGCCCTGCCCTGGACTTCAACCAGGACTGGATGTCAACCAGAACAAATCCATAGTTGGAAAGTGACAGATCCTGAGCTGGAGACCTCAGGAGCAGCAATACAAGGAGGGAGACAGGAGTGTAATTAAAAGCCTGCAGGAGGCAGGGGAAGTGCCAGCTGGATGCTGGGGGGCTTTCATAGGAAAACAGGTTCTCTCTGCATAGGTTCTCTCAACAACCAGGGATGCTGAGACGAATTGAGCATCTCTTTGGATTAGAAGGATCAAAACAGTGATCCTTCAAACTGGCCTATGTTTGCCATGAATTACTGAGGATTACATGAAATTTGAAAATGCTTTGGGCAGCAGGCAATTTTGGAAACTGAGATTTTTGACAAGGAGCACATGCATATTAGAGCTGAAATCAGGTGGAACCATGGCATGGGCTTTCACTGGTCAGTAAACCCTGGCCCCTGAGGTGACAGAGACACACTACAGAGTGAGGGGTCCCAGCTGAGTTTATGGCAGAGGTTTTGTGTTGCCTGGGATATGTGGCTCTCCTACTACACATTTCAGAGTCCTCTCCCTTTGAGAGTAAGTTTGCCAGTAATATGTGTCGGATGTAGCAGAGAGTTGTTAGGCCAATTCCTCTGAGATTTTACGGTGACGTGAGACTTTTCTCAAAGAACATAAATTGGGACTAATTTTCTCTGGTGAGGAATGAGGTCAGTCTCAACAGATGCTCAAGGTTTTATACCTATTTGGGAAAAGTATCCTTTGATTTTTGGCTGTTAGGGGTGTGTAAGCTACCTATAGTGGAGAGTGTTAAAAGCTGCAATAGGGAAACAATATTATAGCCCAAATGAAAACACAGTAATAACTGAGAGCTAGAGATGCCTACTGAGTGACTTTTTTATACCAAGAAGCATTTGCTGTCGACTTGCTGTTTTGAATAGACAAAAAGAGCCCTACTTTCCCAGATAGGATATTTAGTAGCAGAACCTCAATAAAGATGCTGCTAAATTAGGGGAGGTCTTATATTAATCTGTGGAGCAGAAAGTACTACATGAGAAGCGTAAGAAGATAAGTGCTGGGCAGCCTCTCCCATGGTGCTGGGAATCCTGTAGGCACCATCTCTGTGCTGCTCCAGGAGCATGGCATGGTACATCCTGTCTAACCAGGAGTATGCGTACTTTGTCAGCAGGTTGCATTTGAGTTGTGTCTCCTGCTTGTTTTAAACAAAAGTCTGCACAACAACAAATTGCTTCCAGAGGTGGATCATCTTAAGAGCTTTTGGGGCAATGGTAATATGCACATTCGTCTGTGTGTGAATTTGCACAATTTGCTTCTTGTCCATCCAGGGTAAAGGTTATTACAGGTCTAGACAGGGAGATGTTTCTGCTCCCTCTTCAGCATGCCTGTTCATGTCATTACCCTGTCAGTGACTGTTTGCTCCTGTTGCCCACCAGAAGCAGACCTGGGATAGGATTATGCAACCAGATATTTATTATCACAAGTCAAGTGACAGACCTTCTGTTTAGTTTTCTCTTGCCACATTTCTTCAGCTCCCTTCATGTGCAAGCAGGCAGCATGTCTGCAAACAGTGTGGTTGCCATTCCCAGCGCCTTCTGTAAACCTCTGCCTCTGTGCCACACAGTACCACACAGACTGCCACTTCCTTGGCTGTCTCACTTCACCAGGCCTGACAACACTCTTCTTCCACCCCAAGGCAGACTGGGAGCACAGCAGAACACCAGCGTTGCAGCCACGGATCCATGGCTGTGGTTATTGGCACTGGTGTGCCTGGCCAGGGTTTCCCTCTTACCATGCCTGCATTGCTTAGGGATACAGGAAGCTTTGAGGGCCAGGATCTTCTCTGGCAACATGGCACCTACTGAGATGGTCCACTGCTGAGAACTGCCAAAAGGAATGTCATAAATAACCAGGGATACAGACACAGCATTAAAAGGAAAAGCATCCTCTCCTGGCATCTGAACTTCCTCTGGTAGCTCTCAGGGACTGCTTGGTGTAAGAGAAGTCTATTCCACAACTGAGTACCAGTGAGACAGATCCCAGTTCTGTTTCCTCCCTTTTTTTTTTTTTTTTTTTAACTCTCAGAAGAATTCACTGAATTAGCTCAAACTCAGGGTATTTTTCTCAAGCATTTTACAGGGAATTAGTAATACTCGTAGGCTATATTCCAAGAGAAAGGCCGTACAATTATCTACAAATTCTTGGCCTGAGACCACATTTGTAAATAAATCACAGATGAAGAACTGAGTCTCCTTAAAAAAGTGCTCCCAGGGTGTTGCAGTGATAATGATTGTGATCATAAGGGAGGCAGTTACAGACAAATGAAGCTGTCTGGAAAGGCTGGGGGAGAGGTTCATCGAGATGGCTCACCCTGGTCTAACCGTATAAAGCACAAAGTGATATGATTAAATACAGAGTTTCTACACGCACCTGTGCTGTGCTCTGTAAGTTTTGACATCCCTAGAAATACATGATGGAAGTTTGCTAATGTCACATAGGAAACCATGCAGTGAAACTTAGACCAGAAATCATTAGATTACAGGCTTCGATGGCAGATGTGTAGTAGAAAATAAAATATCTATTCCAGACTGGTTTTAAAATAAGTTTATTTCAGGTCTGTAATTCTTTGGCTTCAAGGGTATCTAATGTAAACAAAATAATGAATGTGTGCATCTTTCTGATTGCTAGGGCATCTTGGGTGACCAAAAGAGTGAATGTGGCCTCCCAGGCTCATCTGTCTTTCTAGATGTGGGCAAACTTCTGTTTGTATCAGGCTTCAGCTGTTGGGGTTTCTGTAATTATTTACTTTTTCACAATAAGTTGAAGTTAATGAATTCCAGTTTTCATTAACTCTTCTGTGCTGTAATAGACCAAGCCATATTGAAAAAGAAAATGAACTTTTGAGGCCAGCTGTCATAGTCTGTTTGGGTTTTTCAGATTTACAGGACAACGTACTCTGTAAATTAAGTTTTATTTTACAAACTCAGAGAAACTGAGTTTACAAACTGAGAAAGAAAGGAAGAAACACAACAAACAAGGGCTCAATTACCTTTGCATAAACTAGTCTGCCATGTGAATTCACTAATTCATCACATAAATTATTAAGTTTCCAATCTATAACTTGCAATTGACAACTTGTAACTCAACTCATGCACCAGTGTGCAGAACATTTGCATAACTGGTAGGGAGATGCTCATCCTTCATACTCTGTCAATGCACAGGTATCCCTGGTATCATACCAGGAAGAACAGCAGCCCCAGTGCAACTGCTCTTGGATCAGCTTCCAAACCTTTTTGCTTAAACAGACCTTTTTAGGTATTTTTATACCTTCCAGCATGGAAGTTTTATCGGTGCCATTTCCATGACTTAGCAGATTCTAAGGAAACTGCCAGACAATCACCATGCAAAGACAGTGGCTGCAGGAGACAGCAATCTGCAGGTGACAATGCCTGGGTAATGGCCCTTTATCTCTTCCTGTCCCTCCTGTCCTGGCTCTATGACATTCTTCCTTTGAACTAGGGGCACAGCTCATGACATACAGGAGGCATGTGTTGTTAGCCAAAAAACCTGACCTTATCAAATACCTGAAAGGAAATTATAGTGGTAGGGGGGTTGGCCTTTTCTCCCTGGTAGCAAGTGGAAAGAGGAAAAGGCCTTAAATTGCACCAGGGGAGGTTTAGATTGCATATTAGGAAAAAAATTCTTCACTCAAAGAGTTGTCAAACACTGGGAAGGCTCTTTAACAAAGTAGGGAATAACCATCCTTGGAGGTATTTAATAAATTTGTAGACCTGGCTGTAAGTGATATGGTTTAATAGTGGACTTGGCAGTATTATGTTAAGGCTTAAGGGTTGGACTTGATGATCTGAGAGCTCTTTTCAACATAGATGTTTCAAAGAGTCTATTAAACTTTGCCAGGAACTGTCAGGTTTGTGAGTCTCCAAACTCTCAAAAAAACATCTACTGGGTTTCATATGGTTTTGGAATCAAAGAAGATAATTCCCTGTCTTGCAGCCAGACCATAGTTCTGTCAAGGACAATGCGAGCCACCATTTTGCAATACCTGGTCAGACAAAAGTCCATTGTTGCTATAGCCACATCCAGGATTAGGAAAAAAGAGCTCTGGCTTTTTCACTTCAAGTCTGAGTATCAGGAGCAGTTTTGGGGGTTTGTATGCATTTGTTGTACACAGAAGCTAGTCGATGGCTGTGACGTGTTGATTTACTGCTCTAAAGCTGTCCCTGTATTACTTTATTACATTACAGGTAAATTGCTGCTAAATTTGTGTAGACTTACTATTTGATCAGCTGTTACCTAGTGTTTACACTTTATTGACCATTTCGTAAGATTGGACTTTCTCCTGAATGTACTGCCACAAACCTCTCGTGCTTAGTTCTAAAATGCCGCGTCCTAATGACCTCGAGGAAGGACACGACAAAGATCACAAAAAGATCACAAAATCATCAAATTGTTTACGTTGGAAAAGACCTTTAAGATTAACAAATCCAACCATAAATCTAACACTGCAAAATTCACCACTAAACCAGGCTGCCATACTCTTAAAAGACGTGATGATGAACTCCATATGTTTGCATTGTGTAGCATCAGCCCTCTTCAACTGCTGGTGGTGAGGGCACAAGGAGCACTTTGCCCTTCCGTATTTTGCCACACAATTTTCTGCTGCTCTTTTCCACCGTCTCTGCTAGCATAGTTATTTGTGCAATGAACCAGCTGAGGGACTTGATTGGGCTGGAAGATATTTAAGGAGAGTTGAGCCTAATGGCTAACTGTTGCCTTAGACTGTTAGACCAATGCTGTAGCTGTGCTGTGTTATGTCTTTGGCCATGATGGTCATTCTCACTGGCGTCCACTTGCACTGCTGAAGTGAACCAAACTAGTCCTTTGTTATTTACTTTACTGTTATTTTCTATTTGCTTACAATGGCATTGAAACGTGGGGTTAGAAACTAGAGGATATCAATAGCAGAAATTAGGAGCTATTGATTAAGAATAGGTATTTAGATTATGTGTATCGTTTAATATTTGCTGTGTCTTTTACTGTGTTAGTTGCTTGAGAAGGAAAAGGACAGGACTACATGCAAGAACAGCAAGAAGGAATTCAAGGATGTCTGATAAGGGGAAGGATGCTTATCAGGACAGGACACAAGTATGCAAAATTACCAAGGATACTGAGATAATGAGGCTCCTTGGGCCCCTGGAACCAGATCAAACTGGCCTTATGTCTTGGACTGTGACCAAAGGATCAGTAAGCATGCACAAGGGAACCGGGTGAGAAATTCAACCCTCATGAAGACCACTTTACTTCATCTTCTGAGACCCCCGAGATGACCACCAGAGACAACTGCAAAGGCAAAAAGGACTGATAAGATGATGAGCATAGGAAGTGGGGAAGGGTGGAGCCAGGGAATGAATATGCATAGGTGTATTGCAAAACTTGATGCATATTTAACATTCTAGAGGATAAAAGGACATGCGAGTGAGCAAGTGGGCACGCATGTCTTTGGAGGAGATAACCCCCATGTGCCTGGCTGCTGAATAAACTACACACTGACTTTAAAACTCACTTTGTCTTTGAGTTCTAAAGTCTTCCATGTAGCAGCATGGAGCTGTTTTATGATAAAGGATTAGCTTTTAGATATAGAAAATAATCTAATTCTCCAGGAATGTTGATTGTGACCAAGTATTATATTTGTAGCTAGTCACACACTCAAGCAGTTTATTTTGTCAAGCAATAATCAGGTTGCTGTGTCTGATTGTAGCCTGTTCTGCAGTAATTTAATGGAGCCCAAACTAAAATTCACCTGTAAGGAGGGCAGAGTACGGTATACAGGAAAATACGACTATAGTATGTAGTACTTATTCACACATAAACAGAGTTTTCAGCCTTGATAGGATAAGGCTGTAACCCAGGCTTTTATTTGCAGTGCTGTGTGGAAATGAAATAGTTTGAATCTCTTTTCAATGACTACTTCTGTCACAATGATCCTACATGTGATAGCATAGGGTTAAAATATTTCTCAAAACCATGGGAATTGTATACAATAGATTCAGTGGGTGGAAAGAAATTTTGGGTCTGGTAGGCCTGGGAAAGGGAACTAGGCCCTAGGAACAAATGTTGAGCTTTGTTTTTAGTAGGTCTTGTGAAGCTGTACCTGCATAATCATCTTATGATAAATGATATAATTGTTAAATGTCATTGTTTGGTAATTGAATATGATTATTTTTTAATCATAATAAGAATCATAAGAAACTATGTAGTTGTAACAAGAATCATGATAAAATAGAACAGTATGGGTTTAATAATTAATATATAGTTATATAACAAAAAGGGTATAAAACCATGTCCGTCTTGAATCCATGTCAGATTTGGGTCTGTTGGTACCCCTGGTTCCCAGAGCTCTTCAATAGAAGCACCTGCATATAATCATTCTGTGATTATGTGTTTCCACACTAACATATGGATCAATTTTTGTTAAAAGTGCTTTGAAAATTAAAATGCTACTTATGCTGACATCACAGCTTTCTTAAAACACATAAGAAATTCTCACCCTGTGAATGGTATTTGTTAACACTCTGGTGTTACAGTTACCTGCAAAATATTTTAGTGCTCGATCACAAATGATGAATGGGTGACTACCGCAATCTTGTAAAACATTTAAAGGCGTGTCTATAGTTAACATGCAATAGGAGTTTGCAAAGTCATTAACAGGCAAGGGAAGAAGGACCCTTTATAAAGACTTTGCAGGCTTTAGTGTTTAGAATCCCCTCCCCAACCTATGAAGTTTAGCTGGTGCCTCAGTGGATTGATGACCTAAAACTTTGTGGGCATCTGGGAGCTGAGATGGATGTCATCCTTCTGCAGAAGTAGGAGCAGCCAATACAGCTTATCAGTGATTACAGAGGACCAAATGAAGGGCCAGAGAGGGATGCTGGATGGGTGAGATCATCTTCTGAAATCCACGTAGCATTCCTTGTGCAGTGCTCAGATGCTGGCTTGCAGCTGTGTCCCTGACTAAGAGCCAGAGACATATGTCCACGCACACCCAAATCCCTTTACCATGTGCTGATTCTTCTCCATCATCTGACCTGGGGCTCAAATCAAACCCGATATCTGCAAGGAAATCATACTTGTGAGCATGTGCTGCTGTTTAGTCAGCGCAACCAATTTGCACATTGAGGCTTCACTTGGTGGGAGGGGAGCCACGGAGAGGCACCCAACATCTAGAACTGTTCTGTAAACCTTAACTAGCGGAGCAACCCTTGACAGGAGGCAACATAAGAAGGAAAAGTAATTTTTATTTTGTACAAACCAGGTATCCCTTAGACACAGGCATTCTTCTCGTAGTTTTACTCATTCTTTCCTATTGGGAAGCTTGAAGGTGTGTCTGCACGTGGTCTGTCCAAAAATACTTGTGGCCACAAAGAATTAGGGAAGCTAGCTGTTTAGTTCTCATGATGTCTTCTGGGTTGTTCTTCCTAATGGCAGCCATGTGGTTGGCTTCTGAATATGTCATTTACACCTTTCAAAAGCTGCCAGTGACTGTGAATTGCTTGCCTCTCTTTCGTCCCACCTCTGTGAGTCATTAGGTAAAACCACTGATTAATTCATGGTTCTTTTGTCTCTTTCTGTGGGTGTAGGCTGTTGTATTTAGGTTGTCCTTTGTTTTTCTCAATCTAGATGTTTCTATAGATAGAAACTGCAGATAGTTGTGAGACATTATGAGCTAGTAATTTAGATGCCATTAACACGTGCTTTTCTTTCATCCCTTTTTCTTCCACTTCCTCCTGGCCTCCCATATCCACACGTTTTCTACTTTTGCTCTATCCATACCAAGGCTGATATTTCTACTAAAGCTCATCACAGAATTGTGTGCAGCTCTTCTGCTAAAGTTGGGATCTAATGGGTCTGAGAAGACAGAGGATTGAGAAATGTCCTTGATGTTACTTTCTTACTGGAAAAATTACCTGCTGGTTATGACAGCAACTCAGGCTTGTTGCAGCTGCAGAGGGAGCAACGCAAATATCAACTTCTAAAATTAACCGTAGCTCACGTGAATGTAGAGGATCATGATAAAAGAAGATCAGTATACCAGTGCTATGACTCTGCTTACACAGTTGTCTTCTCTCCTTCAAACAGTAGGTTTGGAAAGGTGGTTGCACACTTTCTCACCCCCACTGTCCAAGGAAATGCCTGGTCAGAGCTCAGGCTGCAGATGGCCCAGTGGGACAGACAATCAAAGATAGAGATTCACTGGCTTGCCAAATGACATGGTATTCCTGAAGAGGAAGGGGTTCCAGCTTCACACAGGGATGGTAAAAGGAAATGGTGAACAGTCATTTCTTCTAGAGGAGAATCCACATAGGAATCCACCACAGATTAATGTGGACTTTCCTGGGGGGAAAAAAAAAATCTGTCTTTTGTCATCTCACACTACTCTAAAACAAAAATAAGAAAATTGACCTGATCTTCTAAGGAGGTTAGAGATATTAATTAATGTTTGTGAAGCACTAAGTAGTATAGCAATAAATTACATGGGTGATCCTATGAGAATGTTACTAATTGTGAATTCAGGCCAGAGTTTGAATAGGCTATAGTAAATGAGGCATGAGGCCATGCACTTAGCAATGAGGCTAATGAATCACTGCTCATTAAATGTATGCCATCCATGTACACAGAAAGGCTAAAGGTGCTATGTAAAAAGGTACATGTTATCCTGTAATTAAAGGTTTTACAGTGCTTATAAGAGTTACAAATTTAATTTGTCTGGGCAACATTAAATCAGGCACTTCTTATCCTCAGAAATACAACTTTGCAACTTTTTGAAGTTAGTTACACTTTTTGACTACACTTTTTGAATAGATTTCAGTAAGAATTGTTTAACTATTGTGTTTCCCTTGCTTGTTTTGCCAGAGTTGGCACTGAGCTCCTTCTCCCATGCTGCTTTCGCCATCTGGAACAGACTAAATGGCTTTCTGAGTCGCCTTAAATCCCATCACCAAATCCTGTCTTCTGGGCCTATAATTCCTGTCCCTCTTTCTCATAAGAGAACTCAGTCCCATTTCTTGACCAAGCTTGTCTCCATTAAACTTAGATCTCTGTCAGGTCTTGCCTTTTTTTCTCTACTGTGTTTTTGTACCACAGAGACATGCATCTATAAGATGTCAATCCATCTGCCTTACATTTATTAATACAAAATGAGACCATTAGTGATTTAGTATTCTGAAGTTTTCCACGTCAGATTAATTAGTTCAGAGAAGTGTTTAGTTCAGTCCAAATGAGATTTTAATGAAATAGCAGAAAAGTGACTATGTATGGAAACTCTAACTGCTCTCTTTCTAAGGAAATCTGAATTCCAGTACCCTGTTGAAGATAAAGGTAAATGAAAAACAGAGAATCAAATTGCATCCAGAATTGGATATCATCCAGTATCTTTCAGTTTGGTATCGTAGCTATATTATAAATACAGTCAACAGGAAATAAATATCCTACAGTAAAATAGATGTTAATCAAGTTCAGTACTGATACCTAACTTTCCCTCATTATCAGCTTATACCATTTCTTTATTTTTAGGTGGAGCTTGAGTCACTTTAATCATATATAACTTTGTTACTAAATCGTGTAAAATTGTCTCACTTTGCTTTTAAGTCAAAATATAGAGCACATACCCAATGAGGGGTGGAGGTGTGTGTTAATATTACAATTATATAATGAACCAAGTTCATCCAAGGAGACTGATTTCGCCATAGTGTTCCCTTCCCCGCAAAGATTTCAACAGTGCCTGGCCACAGTTTCTCCACACTGCTCCACCCACCCTCCCTTCCATCCCCCTTAGCAGGTTGCAGATCTTGTGTATGGGGAGTCACTGTGGAACAGCTCTCCGAACATGCCAGCCGCATTCCATCCACGGAGCAGCCGCTGTATTTTACCCTTTAATTTCTGTACTCTTATCACCTCGGTTAGGATGGTAATATGACTCCTCAGTTTTCTCCAGCTGTACCCACAGTACTCTGGCTGTGGGGTCCCCGGTCACCTTTCCACAACCGTGGCACAATGATCTCTCTGACCAGCACGTAAATAATGGCTTTCTGACATAGGGCAGAAAAAACAAGTAGTGCAGGGGATGTTTTTAAATGGGCATCTGCAGCAAGTGGAGATTGTACTTGGTGTCCTTTGATCTTTTGTTTCTAATATGTTTTTACTCTAATTGTTCCAGTGTTCTCTTCCTTTACATCTTTTATCTACCGTTACTTTATAAGATATATTAGGTTATTTTGTTGTCTTCGTTTGAAAGATAGGCATCTGCTAGGGAGGGACAGGACCTCCCTTGGAATGGAGAATTCAAATCCCCCTGCTATGGACAATAAATAGCCAATTTGATATAAAGTTATTTTATTCTGCCATTTTTAAAAATAATCTGAAACAGACACAATAAAAGGGACAACCTCGATCCTGGGTTATCGAAGTTGGGTGAAGGCAGAGACGGCCACAACTGAACCAATCCTCCCCGTTCATGATCCCTTAGATTCAGTGAGCAGGTTTTATAAAGTTTTTCTTCCCTGAGGCAGTTTTATTGTTAGTTCCTGTCTGCTTTGCATATTCATGTATTTTCTTTCTCTTGCCACTTGGCTTTGAATGCTTCTTCCCAGCAGAATCGAGCGCTTGAATGGGGTTCCAGGAAATCAGCATTGGGATGCTGATAGCGACATCTCTGGGTTTTCCACTTCTAGATTTGTATCATGTGTTAATCACTGGAGAAGGCAGTGGACCCTCCCCTGATGGATGAGACATCTCCTGTCTGGCCGTTCCCTTTCGGTTGTTAATTTGGACTTCGCCCTGCAATTGTCTGGAATCCCTACAATTGCAAATTAGTTTCGGCAGCCAGAAGTGTCCCCACCTTTTGGTTTTTGGTAACCTCAGCTTGGTTGAGGTTTTTGGTAACCTCAGCTTGTAATACAGTTTATAGGTTATAACATATAACACACTTAAAACATAATTTTATCTCAAAACACATATCACACCCTACTTCCAAATTATTATAATTTAAAATATTAAAGGAGTTTTCAGGCAGTGGTAAGGGGATAGGAATAACAGTTCTTTACTAGTATGTATAACAAGGTAAAAAAACAACAACTACAGCATTAATAATAAACAGAACCAGGAACCTCGAGGGGCTTTGCTTCACAAAGCCCAGGGCAGTCTGATCTCTGAGAGCGCCAAGCTGGAACGGTGGAAGATCCTGGGGCTGGTGGATGAGATCAGAAGCTCCGAGGTGGTAACTGGAACTGGCAGGGATGTCCCAGCAGGGCAGGTGGAGTGTGGGGCCACAGAGCAGCAAAATGCCTGAAAGCAATGCCAAAGAAATGGTGGTGGTGGGACAGAGTCAGCCCAGCAGGGCAGGAGGAGGTGAGCTCAGAATTCCGGGGCACATGAGCAGATGACGGTAGATTTCCCAGGACCAGACTTGGTGTGACAGTGAATTCCTCCCATGGCAAGCAACAGCCTGGGCGTCCTCTCTTCGATGCCGAGCAAGAGAGAGAAACTGCCCCGAGCTCTGTCCTTTTCCTGCCCTATAAAACTCGTGTGATCTTCACCCTCCCGACTTTTGGCTACATCTCTGTTTTGGTCAAGCACTCATAAGTACCCAATAGTTAGTCTTTTAGCAAGTTATGGGGGAAAATTCTATAAGTAAAAAAGAAAAAAATCCATCCCCCAACATCTGTTTTCCACTACATTTAAAACATCAGGCATGTTGGTTCTTCTTGTCACTCTGAATTTGTCGAATTGTCACCAATGTGTTCTCTCTCTGCTTCGGTTAAGGCTGGTACAGTGATGCTATTATCTCCACTCTTCTCAGCCTCCATGGCTTGGCAGAGATGACAGATCAAATGGTCACATCCTGCGATTTCTCCTGGGACCGCAGAACCAGTGATTGTCCGGGCACTAAAAACTCTCCTAAATGTGAGATTCTCAGCCTGAAAAAAGACATTCGTTTGTGAATCCAAAATTCTTTTTTATGGTATTCACTGTGTTCTCAGTTCTTTTAAGAAGAAAATAACATTAAGACAGCACACAGATGAAATTGAAAGAAAACAAACCAACTCTTCCCTGCTGACAAGCTAATTTTCATTGCTTTAAGAATTACAGGGTGAAGTAAAATTATTTTATTGCTTTCTTTCATCATTATGCCACAGTACTAATTATGCTCCTGGTGTTCTAAAGTTTATAATTCTATTCCCTGTCATTGAGTTCCTATTTCTTTATTAAATTAATTCTTTAAACACATGCTTTATGTTGCTAGTGAGGCCCTGGTAGCAGACTATCATCTTACAATGATACCAGTGGGTAAGTTTGCATCCACTGCAAAGATAGAAATGATGAAACAATGGCTGTATGGAATAGAAACCATAGAAAAATGATCAATATTTTTTCAGAATGATCAGCATTTGCTGCCACAGAGTGAATATGAAATCATCACATTTTAATATGGAAAGCTGATGAAGTCTAGAGCATAAATAATAAAAGTTGTGCAAACATAATGTTAGGAAAATTAATCCATGAACACCAGAGATTTATGTCCAAAAAGGAGACAGAGGATTCCTTTTACTTTATTCGAATAAAGGGAGAGGCCATGGGGCATTTCCCCTGGGGTCTCTCAGTTTTTCAGAGGACACACCCTCCTTTTTATCCTAATTTCCCGGCCGCATTTCCCTCTCTCTTTCCCCATTGGCTGAGGTACTTGAGAGGTACAGACTTCCCAAAATGCCTAAGACTTAAGATTCCTCTTTTAATGTATAACCCCCACTAATTTTTAATTTTTATGGGATTTATGGGGTTTCTCCATTGTTGCTTTCATCTTTCAATATTTAATTTCATTTGCAAACAAACTTATGGTTTGTTTGTAAAGGCAAGTATCTTCTTTCCCATTCATCAATCAGTAGAATCCTTCTCATTGTTTCTCTTAACTCTCAGTGCTAGTTTTATCTACCAGTAGACCCAGGGCTTGTTTGTAAAGACAAATCTCATTCCTCTCAATATCTTTGCATGCATTTGAGAGACTGAGTATGGAAGGCACCATACATCCTAAGGGATACTTTGCTGCATTCACTGCTTTCCATAGGCTTCAGTAAGTGACCTTTCATTTCAGATACAGTTCCCAGCTGACTTCAGAAAGATCTAGAGGAGTTTCAATCAAGAAATGAGCACATCTCTGATAAAGATGGACCCACTGCCACAGCTCTGATAAACTCAGGGCTTAACATGGAACAAAGGGTCATTGCTGTCTGGTTTGGGAAGCGTTAGCAAACTGCATGCCAGCATAGGCAAGCTTAATAACGACAACCAGCTTCAAGGTGCCTCCCAATCACTCCTAGAAAGAGATGCATGAAATATGACTCTGTTCTTGTTAAGAGTATAGTAAAGTTATTGTCGGAGAGAACTCACAATTGAAGGATTTAGCACCAAGGAGAAACAATCCCTCAAGGGAGCCATGCTTGTGCTTCTAAAGGAAGCGCCTTATGGCAATTTAGTCCAATGGCCAATGGCAACAAGATCCCAAAAATATTTTCATGTCGTCCTTAAAGCAATGTTGTGCCTTTTCCCGTGGCTTCTGGAGGCCTTTTGGCAGCTGGGGATTTCTGTGCAGAAGCCGCCCCTGTGGCACCCTGTTATAAGTGCATATTATATTATTGGCTTTTTGCAAATATTAAAATGAATGCTACATGTATATAGTTGGAAAACTTTCTGCTATTAACAAAACTCAGAATTAGTAGTGTGATATATAAAATACTTTTTGTAGCTAACTCAGAGAATAGTAAAGTTAATCAGGAAACTCCTCACATTCTTCGATCATCATATCTGGATGAAGGTAACAGCAACAGACATCAGAACCCCAAAGGAAGAATCTATTGACCCTCCAGTTATCAGGGAGTGGGGAGGGCAGGATGGAGCCACATCTGCAGGATGGAATGGGGGCAGGTTGGGGAAACTCAAAGGAATGTTTCGAATAATGCATGAAGGTCTATGAATATGCAACATGTTGATGCATTTAAAGAAGTGTTTTCTGAGTTAGTTTGTGCTCTTGGATGAATGCCAGCACCCAGCTATGATTTTTGTTTTATTCTGTCTCTTAATAGTCTTTTTATTAAACTTTTTAAATTTTACCAGGAAAGTGAACCCTGATTTTCACAACCCCTAGGACTGGAGCTGCCAAAGGTGATGGCACAGGGTTTGGCACTGCTGGCTCTAAAGCATCTGGGGATGTGCTGGGGAGAAGTCCTTGGCCAAGGAGGAGTGGTGAGTTACTGCAGCTCCTTTGCTCTATTTGAGCAAAGAGAGGCAAGCTAGGGACCAGGGCTGGAGGTTAACAAATGCTGAGCCCACAGGAAATTCCAACATTAAGACTAAGGCTCTGCTATTAAGGAACACATTTATGCCTAAATGAGATCTCCAAACACAGGACACCTGTCATCAGTATATTCACCTGGTAAAATTTAGTGGTGCAGGATCCAGCCATACTTTCAGCAACTGTCATGGTCTTGTTTGCAAACACTGTCAGGCATCGCTTTGGAGTCTCTATTTCCATGTCCATATTTTTCTCTCCATTCACGGATTACAGGTGCAACTCCCGATAAAGCCCCGATATTTGGGAACAGAAACTTAGCCTGATCACTTGAAGCCAATGCAGCCTTTTCCCAAGGTCTTTCAGCTGTAATCAGAAGTTGTTTTTAATAAGCTGATGAAAGATGGTTTTATTTTTAAGGAAAAAAACTTTTTTTTTTTCTTTTTCTTTTTTTTTTTCCTCTCAGTAATTACAAAATTTCTGGTATTGACTGAAACAGTACATAAGTGAGGCAGATCATGGCAAGATTTTGTTTCAAGAGTTTTGTCACTGTCTTTCCTGCTCTATTACTCTACTTAAGTGTTCAACCTTTTCTGTGTGAAGACCACCAAGTTTGACAAATCATTGTAGTGATTTGGTCATACAAGCAAGTGCTTAAGGCAAATTTAGATGATCAGAATAATTTCCCATTTTTCCTACATTTCAAGATATTTTGTATCTTATTTTCTGTCCTGTTGCTAATTATCTTAAAAGGGGCTTTGTATTAGAAAAGGATTTTTGTCACTGAACCAGTAATTTTTCTGGCACACTACATGGCTGGTAATGTGATTGCTAAAATAAAAATCGGTGCAGCTTTAACATCCTAATATATACACTCTTTGCCTTTCATTCTAATAATGTAAGACATAATGAACTCTTGGTAGATACAGTAATATCCCATAAGTATTTCTACAGGATTTATGTTGTCATTTAATATTATTTCAAAGGACGAAACATAATTCTTGCCATTTTGCTCAGCTATTCATTTTGTGATTTTTTTTTCTCCCACTATCACTGAAAAGAAATGATCAAATTAACCATTTTAACAAGCATTTGCTAGTTGTGCCTACCTACCATTCATTTAAATGGCTTGTGAAATCAATCAAATAATGGGGCCTAGTCTTCTTTCCCCGAATAATGACTTCAAGGAAGATCCACCTCTCTCTCTAGGAAAGAATGGATAGCTGGGAATGCTCAGGGGAATAAAAGGATTTAAAGCACCGCACATAAAAGGCTGAGTAGAGGAGTCTTTGAAAATAAATGCAGGCTTCAACAAAGGATGAGAAAGAAAAGGGTAGAGAGGGAGCGGCTTGATGTAGATATGGATAGAGCATACAGAAGAGGCTGCTGAGGAGATGCATAATACCCCAAGAGAATGAGCTATTGGTGCTGGGCTGTAGGCTGAGGAAAACGCATTTTGATGAGGGGCACAGGATGTGCAGAGGCTGGCTGTGGCTGATGGGGTAATGAAGAGACCTCAAAAGGAAGGCAGTCTGGAAAATGAAACTAATTATCTCAAATAGTTTGCATTTCCACTAGTATGCAATGAGCAGTTCTTCACAATCAAAAAACTATGAAGGTGGGAAAAAGAGATGAGGTCCAGTTAATAATTTAAAAGTTACACCAACTTTTTTTCTTATATCCCGTATTTAGGATTAATTGAAAACAAAAGGTACCTGATTTCTCATCAATCCAGAGTGGTGAAAAGAATCACAACATTGCCTCACAGTTACACAACTTCTGTCTGAATTTTTTGCATTTGTAGCAAAGTCTCATTGGAGGATTCTCTTAGAGCAGGACTGAAGTAGGCTGTAGCATTTCTAGTGAGCGTTTACATATACTTCCCCAAAAAACAAGCAAACGCAGAAATGATTAAAGAAGATGGTGAGTGATCTTAGATTATCATCCTTAGTGTTCAAAATATTTTTTTAATAATTTAAGCCATTTTCTCAGTTTTTGTTGTTTCAGTAAGTTGTTGGTGGGTTAAACATGTAATTAAAAAGGAATGCACACATGGTTAACATTTTTAATTATGTCAGAGCTAACAGCTTCATGGAGAAATGCTAGATCATCATCACTGCCTGACAAAATTCCAATAATGTATATTCAGCCACCCCCAATTAGTGAAGTAAGAGTTGAGTCATGAGATTTACTCATGGATATTTGGCATTACTCTCCTCTGAGACTACCTATTGGACCAGACCAGTCATGGGTCTGACCAAGTGTTGTAATGTTTTTTCTAGGATTGTTTGCAATGCTTTGTGATGATCATGTTTGAGCAGTTGAATAATGTTGGTCTGGAAGAGCATAAAAATGTCACTGTCCTTCTGTAATACTTTGTTGAGTCTCAAATGCTGCAGTGTTTTCTGAATATAGGATACAAATTTTAAAATAAATATAACAACTGGGACTATGCTGACTGTGACTGATATACAGGATAACCAGAGGTGGGTGCAGGACTTTTGGATGCTGAAGAGCATCATCAAGGCCCTCTTCTGTAAGTTGATGCCATACTGTCACCATCCTCACATGAGATTTCAGAGCCATGTCCAAGTAAATGACAGCCATCCTTCAGTCTTGCAGCCTCTGACCATTACTTCTTGATCACTAATTCATTTGAGGTGAGGAGGTACACAACAGGGCAAGAGGGTATGGAGATTTTGTCCCCAGTAGTGCTGTGGGTGACATCTGAGAAGCTCTTCAAGGTTTTGATCTCCAAGACTTCTGAGAGAGAAGCCTTGATAAGATTCTTATCTTTCCCTTCTACTTCTAGCCTACTGCAGCTACAACTATATAAGGCTTTGCTCAACCTCTGAGTGCCCCTTGAAAAACTCCTCTTTCTATCATGGCACACGTTTGTTGGAAATGTAATTTCTTTGGAGCTGAAGACTGCAATTACCTGAGTGTTTTGGCAGGTGTTAAGAGGGTACTTCCAGTGTGGTAGAGGAGGCTGAAGTGTGGAGAAAAGAAAGATATTATATAAAGGATGGGTTCAGCAGCAAAAGGCAGGAAAAATGAGAAAGAGAAGGTTTCAGATCTAAAATTTGGATAATTGAGGCTAAAGCGGGAGGGATAGGCACTGCTAAATTGATTGAGGAAGGGCAGTTGGCAGCAAATAGGAAGATATATGCAGTACCTGACTGTGCAGCCTCCTTCAGGCTTTGAGGACAGTCTTCAGGGTCCAACAGCTTTGGGAATGCCTGCAACTTAACTACATAATGGAGGTTCTCGTAATGGAAAGTCCACATGAGGATTTCCGACCAATTACTCCATTGAGTGTTGGAATGCTGTAGAGTTCTGGCTTTATGCAACAGGAATTTGCTTTTTTGCACATCTACATCACTTTGAAAAAGCAGTTAATAAATGGGTACAGTGTGGTTACTTGATTCAAACTGGGTATTTGATTCAAAACTACCCTGTTTTTATGAACTCAATTACTAAAATTAACAGAATGACTGTTCCTTATAAGTGCATGAATATGTCTCTTCATGACCATGATCAAGAGGTTTTTTTTCCTTGAAAGTTCCATTGAAAGGCATATGATTAAAAAGAAATAATATGATTACTGCTCATTGTCTCTGGCTTTCTGCAAAATGGAGAAAACTAAAAAGAACATTTTGTTCACAGGACAGCTTTGCAATAATACCAAGAACTGCATTCATCCTTTGCTTTTCTGTCACGTTGTAAATATTTCAACCCCAAATAAGTTTGTGTATTAGATGACAAATTGATTTTGTAAGTATAAGTCTTTGAGCAATGTCATATGCTTTTTTGGTTTTTAAGACCAAATTAATTGAAAGATCTGCAGCCCTGAGGAAGAAAATAGTAATCATCTGTGAAATTTGATTTCTGTACTTGCACCATAATGGTGAATTATTTGCATGTCCTTTGTCCAAAGGTTAACTTTTGTTTATTTCCTAAATACTAAAGAATAGTCTGAGCCTTCAACTGAACTTTTGTTGATTTCCCAAACCCTGAAGATTATTCTGCACCCTCACCTTTGCAGTGTCTGAAGCTCTGCAGAAGTGACACTGATAGGCCATACCATCTTGAAAAAAAAGCCCTTTCTTAGCTTCCATGTGAGTAATTTTCTTTCATGTACTAGTATTGCTAAGTTTAGCTAGTGGCTGAGTATCTCAGACTGTGGCCAGATGAGCAGTTACAGCTGGAAAGAGTCTTCCTGTCCTTGCTCTGTACCTGTGTCCTGTGCACCAGCTATGATCTGGAAGCTAGGGAGCTGGTTGAGATGAGAGGGGTTTTCAGCAGCAGTGGAGATCCATTCTTGTCCCTCTCCAGCTCCCAGACTAGCCTGAATCTCAGCATCCCTTAGCACACACAGCTCATTTTGTTTCTGTTGGGACCCTGTCCAAATTATGCCCTTTTGTTGAAGACATTTCATCTTTGTGAAGGCTTCAGACATCTAACGTAGATCTGCTTTTACTTATCATGCATCCTACTACTCATGTAGTAAAACTAGCAGGGCAGACTTGGGTTAGTTTAATACGTAATGCAGCTTTCAGAAAACCCCAGAATATAGCAATGTCATCCTCTGTTGGCAGTAATCATGAAGGCAGTCTTAAATTCAGGGTTTGGCTTGCCTGTTGATGATTTACACCTGTTTGTTACCTCATTCGTGAAAAGTAGAGATCCGAAAGGTGAATTAACATCTTTTACTCCTCAGTGCAGAACCATTCTCTGCGTTTGATTCTCACCTTAGCTTACCTTATCAAAAAGCTCATAAAAATGGCACTAGCCAAGAGAGTTTACTGTTAATGAATATTCTTTGATGCAGTATTTCATCATGCTTCTAAGAGTGAATCTACAGTTGATCACACCATTTTTTCCTAGTGAAGATAAAGTCATATCTGGCAGAAGGGGTTTTCCTGTAACCTCTTCATTTTGTGGAAGACGGTTCTCTGCACCTTTATCTGAGATCCCAGAGCTGAGCAGGACTAGACAAAAAACGCAACTGTAGCAGAGATCTGGACTGCAGAGAAATACCCTCACAATAAGACACCCATAGAGGCTGTTGCAGCAAGATGAGATACGGTTTGCAGAAGCTCTGGACCTCAGTTACGTTCACCCCAGAAGCTGTCACAGTGCGGCCATGCTGTGAAGCAGCGCAGTCCCTGAGACTGGTAGAGAACTGCAAAGAACTGGTAGAGAGCTGTAATTTCACTGTAACATCAAAACTTAGAAAAAATATGTGTACAGATATTCCTGGGTCTCTGTCACTTCACTACATTATTGAACTAAAGTTGTGGCCCTTCAGCTTCCCTCAGCAGTCCTCTAAGCAGAAACATGGGATCCAAGAACAATTCTGCCTAAGAAAGGGCTGTAGATGGAGGATTATCGAACTGCAGTGTGTGAGGTGGGGAGTGGCAGAACAAAGCTCCTTCTTGGTACAGTTTTTCACTTCTTTTCCTCTGTGAGTTAATGCCTTTCTTTGTTCATGCTTCACTGATTCTCTCTCCCACTAGGCTCAAATTCTGCCTCTCAGCAGCCACGGGGTGTGGGGAATAAATCCTGAATGCAGATAAGGCATGCTTAAGATCAGGAATCTCAGTCTGCAGGATGAACCGAGAGGCTGGATACTCTGGCTGAAGTCTGCCAAGGCTCGGAGGAGCACAGCAGCATGCCAGATCCTCCCTGGATTTGAGCATATCGGCCTGGTAAGAGTCCAGTAAGGGGGCCCACAGTGCAGCGCTGCTGTTGTGGTACACTAACATTATTACATTATTACAGTGGCTTTACAATAGAACTGGTCTCAAAAACAAACCAGTTTCCCAAGCTAATGCAGAAGAAGGCTTTGAAGACAAGTAATGATGTATTTATATAGTGCATTTCTTTTTACCAGCAAACACAAAGAAAAGCACATTGATTCCAGATTACGACGTTACAGATGCATGAAGAAAATCTATCACTATGACAGAATCATAAATCATCATGCTGAAACCCTGACATGCCTTTTTTCATTGGCAAAGTAATTTTTTAAAATGGGATATAATTAAGTTGCTTAGAGCCTCATATTATCTATTTTAAACCTATTATTTTTCTCATGTGAAAACTGTCAGGTGAAACACACTGGTTTGGTTTTGGTTTTAAATGAAGCTAATAAAAAAACCTGACCACTGTTCATCACAGCAATTCAGGGTGCTGCTAGGAACTGTCCCATGTGAAGAAATTATAAGGAAAATAAACCTGTGAGTAAGTGAAACCATACCGTAGGTGCACCAGCAAACCATCCTGACATGGAGGACAGATAAGTAGTAAGAGGCCAGCATCTGGAATTCTCCAGTGACTTTAAGATCAGAAAGGAAATCCTACAAAGAGTGAAATCAAGGGCAAATTGTAGAAGCAGTGACCTGCTGGGGCAATCCTGATCTTGATTAACAGCTCTTCTCCCATGGGAAAGTGCATACCAAAGGACAAGTCCAGCCATAAATACCTGTGCTGTGACATACAGCCCAGAAAACTGGGCTGTGAATGTGTGTGGGATGAATGATAAGAGCTAGAAAAAAGCAATCTACTGTACTTGTTTTTGTGTGGTTACTTTCTCTTTCCTACTGGCTGGCTGTGTAGTGATCTTAAAACTTGTACACAGAAGAAACATATAAATACTCAAGTGAGTTTCATAAAGATGATCCTGCTTGATGACAAAGTGATGGTCTGTTATCCTCAGTCTCAAAGCATATAAGTGAGATGGGTAATAAAGCAGTGGCATAAACATCTAGGGAAAAAACTAGAAAGAATCAGTCACAAAATGAGTTGCAACTTTTCTGGAGCATAAAATGGAAGAAAGAGAGATTCTATAAATAACAAGATGTTAGGGGAAGAGAAAGGCAGAGGCATAAAAAACAAATACCCAGAGTTGAGGGAAACATTTTATTAATTTTGCTACTTTCTTCACGTGCACATAAGCATTAATGATAGGTAATGAGAGTCCTGTGTTTTTTTTTAACAGAATGACATATGCCAGAGTAGGGAAGAAAAAAAAAAAACAAGTAAAAGAATGCTTGAATAAGTCAGACGTACGCAAGTCTCTAGTGCTTGCTGAAATTCACTTAATACCTACTGGGCTCTTGACTTATCTCTGAAAGTTCCTGAAGGAGTGGGTAAGTCACCAGGGCCTACAGCAGCTATGTAGCCTAAGAAGGAAATACAGTCAGCATCAAAATTACAATTTTTGGTAATTAGCATAAATCTGACACTACATATACATTTTGCAAATTATTTTAAACCAAACTTGCACTTGGTTTAAAGGCTTGCTCTTCCTTAATTCTTCCAGTCATGGCACCTCGGTTTTAAAAAAGGAAAAGAAAAAAGTAGTGAGGTTTTTGTTTCTTAAATTTGGCATTCACAGCAGGCTTAGATTTCAACACTATTAGGAAGCAGTTGGCTGTTTGCAGGGTTATAACCATTCCTGCTTTTAAAAGTGGCAAAGGAAGAACCTAGGGAATTACAGAGTACTCTGCCTAACGTCAATACTGAGAAAGATAATGGGACAAATTATTGAGAAATTCAGACACACCATGAGAAGAGGGTGATAAGAAGCTTCCTATATGAATTTGTCAAACTAATCTAATTTCCTTTTTGAGTAAGACAACTGGTCCAAAAGATAAGGAAAAGCAGTTCAAATGACTGTATGTAAGACACAAGATGTATCTTGACCTGAGTAAAGCTTTTGACATCGTTCTGCATGCTCATAAATGAACTGGGGAAAGCTGTTCCATTTGAAATCACCCCTAATTCAATCCACTGTCAAAAGTAAACCTAATAGATGGTGTCTGGTAGCTGCACGTGGAGATGTCTTGCACATATCCTAATGGATAGGCTTCTGTCTATGTTTCAATAAAGATTTAGATGGCAGAATTAGAAATAATTTTATACCTATAAGCTTGGTCGGTGACAATATGTAAAGATTTGCAGAATGTGCTCAAGGACTGAATTGTAATTCAAAAATATCCTCATAGTTTGTGAAATCCAACATGAAAAATTTGAACAAAGGCAATCGCAGAAGGCTACATTTGGGAGGATGAAATCAAAAGCATAACCACAAAATGCCACTGCAGATAAAGATCTAGTGATTAATGAGGGCCATGAATCAGCCAACAGCGTGATGCTGTTGAGGAAAAGACATAAATGTAATTCTAGATTTTCTTGAATTGTCTGCTCAAGACAGTGTATGTAAGATGAGATAATTAGCATGCTCTTCTTGGCACTAGTGAGGCCTCAGCTAAAATACTGTTTGAGACACTATAATTTCAGAAACATGTAGATCCACTGGAAGCAATCCAGAGATCAACAAGGATGAAGATTAGAAAATTGGATCCATAAAGCAAGGTTGAAGTTCTAGTTTTGTTTTAGTCTTAAAAAAAGCAAAAACCAAAACTAAACACCAAAAAAAACCCCAAAAAGTTTTATGAAAATATATAAAAATTCAACAGTCTTTAAGTACATAAAAGGCTATAACAAAGAGTGGAGTCTTATGTTTTTTCCTGCCCACTAATGACACACAGAATGTCAAGGAAACCTTTTCCAGCTATACTACAATAAGTATGACAGTAACATACTCTAACTAGAAGAAAAGATGACTGCTGGAATATATTACCCAAGAAGGTTGTATAATACTTGCCTTTATTGATTTTAGATAGAAATCAGAGGGACTGCCATCTGCACTTATCGAGACAGTTGTGGACTTTCTTTGAAGCTAGGAGATGGCCCAGGTGCATGTTTTGTAGCAGGTGGCTGAGATCACTGGAACCGTGACAGAGCATACAAGGTCATCCATAACATATTTTCATTAAAAAAAAATTTGAAAATTCCATGTGTGTTTCTGAGCATATTCAGTTACTGTTATGGAATGTTGCACAGGTCATACTCTGTTTTTTTTTTTTAAACATATTTTCCTTGATTTTGTTTTTTGGGATTTTTGGTTTGTTTTTATTTTACCTCGGGAAGGCTTGGTACAGCTTTGATTAAAAATATTGAGGAATAACAAACTACATAAACCCTTGAGATTCCATCCAAATCTATACTTCTGTGATTCATGTGCAAGCTACTGTTTTTTTCTGAGCTGTTGAAGAGCTTTGCAAGCACAAGTTAATTATTAAACTAGTTCTTTTCCCAGGGCAGTAATAACCTAATCATTTATGATAGTGATCAAATGAGGAATTAAATAAACATATCCAGAAAAAAACACAGATCAAATAATCTTTGCCAATGGAAAAGGACAAAATCTTGTTTTCATGCCAGTGGGTCTGCAAAACAACAGCAGAGATATAGATGTCAGTAAAACTAACAAGTACAGACTTCTTAACCTGTGAGAAATTCTGTTTTAGTAATCCTTTTTCTTCGAAGGTTTAGGAGAGTTTTCTATCTTGGAAAATTAGAAGAATGGGAATGAGAAGAAAATGTAAATGTTTTGAAAAAGTTGGAAAGTTTTGAGGGCTTGAATTACAACTGAACACTTCAACATTCAAAACCTAAACTGTTGCAGTCATGGTGTACCACATATATGTCTATACATCTATATTTATCTCTCTCTATATATAGATATCTTAGCTAGGGGAGCACAGAGCAGTCAAATACACAAGAAAATGCCAACCAGAATTACTGTGCAAGTAAAATAACATTCTGCAACATGATATTTTTTGTGTTAGCTCAAAATAAATCTCTTTAAAATCATACTCACAAAGGAAAACCGAGCAAGCCCATTTATTTTTCTATTTAATTTTTTACTATTTAAAACTAAGGGGGTTTTTTTGAAAATATGGTCTTTGTTAGAAATTCAAACCCACATAAAACTTCTGACAAATTCTAGTAACTACTTAATATGAAAATAACTGGCTGAAAAATGTTTTCTAGAGAAATCTTTGTTCATCAGAGTGGACTGTAGTGCTTACCGAAATATGACTGTAAAGTGGATGTGTTTTCAGTCACCATTGTTATTTTAATCTAGTAAAAAGTGATCCTCAAACACAGGATCAGGATTACGACTTTGCAGAAATTTATAAATATTTAGTTTTGGTGTTTATAGGCTATACTTCTGTGAATGTCCACTTGGTCCTTTCCTTCTTTTAAAACAATATATGATATTTAGACACTAGAATAAGGGTTTCATACTGCACAAGAACTTTCTCTCTTATTGAAAACCACTGGAGCTTGTGAATTTTGCTGTGCAAATGGATAAATACTGACATAATACATCCCGCTTGCACTAGGTATATCATTAGACACCCCACCCTTGCATCAGCAGCAATAAAAAACTTGCAGAATTTCAAAGACCCTGGGACAAATATGTCAGGTGTCAAGGGCGGCCTTAATCCCAAAACATGGGGAGGGACAATTAGACAATGGGTGTTAGGGTAGATGACCTCTGAAGGTCTCTTCCAAACCGAGCTCTTCTACAATTCTATGACCCAAGGGAAAAGAACTCAGCTCAGCTGAGCTTCCCCAGGGCAGTCCTGGTGAGGCAATTTCATTGCTGGGACCTGTAAATATGAAGGTGGACTCATTGCTTTGCAGGCCACGGGGTTGGTACAGCCCCACTGTACATGCCAACAGACTAAAGTGTCTTAAGCGGCTTAAATATCTTTAAGCAGCTTTGAAGACTTAGATACTGTAAGCTTATAAAGCACTTAAGGCTGCTTAAACCACTCTAGGACTTTAACAAGGGCCCCAGGATGCTGCTCCTCGCCTGGCAAGGGAAACAAAGCCGGCTGCAGCTCCCTCACCGTGGGCTGGAAGGATGGAGCTGCAGGGTTGCCACAGATCCAGCAAGGAATCTGATGATATTGGCATACTTTGTCAATGATGTTGTATGAAATAATGCATCGTATACTTTCTCCCCTTGGTTAACTCATTGTAACTTTCTTTTCTTTTAGCTACCTCACTTCCCAAGCCACCACTGTGTCTTTTTTTCTATTTTTGCCGTTTAGCTCAGGCTCTTTCAGTACTTTCTGTACCTCTTTTCTGCCTAATTAATTCTTCCTAAAGAGATCAGTGGGCTTCTCTTACTGCTGTGATACACTTTTATGAAGAAAACACGTCTCAATTCAGCCTATTCAGTCCACAGAGCCGTGCTGTGGGTAACTGTTCATTTGTATCACAATGGTTTAACCTAAATCTAGAACTTTTTTTCTCAGAAGAAGGGCATGAGTTGATAGAAGCATTGTGGAAAAACCCAACCATGTAATCCCAGGAAGTACCAGTGCCAGTCATTAAGTTATCACCTACAAAATCAGGAAACCAGGTGGGAGAGCATTGGTCAGAAGAAGGAATACAATGCACCGAATCTGTGTCGAAGTTTCTGGCGTTTTGGAGGTTTCATAAGGATGTAGGAGGAGGAAGTGTGGGGACAGTTGTCCAGAAAGATGGGTAAATTTATAGTCCTACACTGAACTTCTTAGGGCTGAAAGGGCTTTGTTTTCAGTTTTTACTCCATCTGTCTGAATTTGGGGTATGCGGTGCAAGCCACAAGTCGTGTTGTTCTTACCAAAGGATGTAACACCCCCTCCCCCCTTACACAGAAGATGGCAGCTGAGTGTAGGCTTGGTTTGGTTTAGAGACAATTCACTTGGAGTTCCTATGCCAATAACTAGGGCAGTGGTGATACTGGAGCACTTGAGCTGGATGTGATATCCTTGCTGCAGAGGATCCCCTCAGGTCTGCATCATCCCATTTTTCCTGTGTTTGAATTGAAGAACATTTTTCTTGTTGTTTCCAGTTCCTTTACAAGGAACATTCTCCTCTTCTTTTTCATATCCTTCACCCATTTCCTGGGGTCATATCTTAACTTCCCAGGTGTTCTCTCTCCATTGTCCTCAACTTAACTGGGCCCATATTTTTCACAGGCTTATGGAATCCCTGTCACATTCGTCTTTGTATACATCATACACTTCAATCACAATTTAGCTAAGAAATGTAACTATAAGGCTTATACTCACCTAATTGTTTTGAAAGACTTGAGGGCATAAGCAGGAAGAGGGATAATGGTCAGCCCTACTTCCTGATCTGTTTTTTGCTGATTATCTGTGTTATGCATTCCTGAATGACGTTACCCATCACCATAGTGTGTATTGAATGCACACCCTGTCGAATGTGACATAATTATACAAGCGTCATTTAACACTTTCATCAGGGCTTCATTTATACCAAATGTTATTTTTTTTCCCAGTATCCTCAAAGCACATTTGTCTCTATTTTTATTGAAGAAAATGATTTGTAGCGTGATCTATTCTTTTCAAGTCATCAACGCATTTTAATCTCTTCTCCCATTTATCCACCTATCAATAATTACTTCCTTCAAAATGTGTTTGAAGCCCCCATATATGATGTCAATAGGATCCACTAGCTTGGTGAGTGATTGAATTATTTTTTTCTTAAATATTGGTTTGATAGGCTCCCATCAGGTGACACCACTGGTAGTTAACAGATATATTTGTAGTGGAGTATTGGAACTATGGGAACGTGGTTTCCTTGGGTTCATGACTCGTGTCTACATCATCCTCCTAGGTGTCCCAGCTCCTTCTCCAGCTCCAGACAGTTTTGTAGGAAAAAGGGAAGGTTGTCTGGAGTGGGCTTTGTGATGAGTGGATCGGTGTTACCTACTTGGTGTCCGTACAGTTCTCAGGCTGGAGAAGGTGAGCTGCAATCTCCATTCCTTCAGCTCCAACTGTAATTTGGGTCTTGTTCTTCTCTAGGAAGCTGCTCATTTGCAGCAACAATTAATGGTGGGAACTGTTGAGTGTAAGGTTAATTGTGAGCATGGAAAAGTCATCTTTTTTACCCTGAAAGCCATATGTAGTCATCTATTCACAACTCATGCATTTTCTTTGCCACGTATTCTGTTATATCTGAGGAAACAAAGGTCCTATTCATGTTTCAAGAGAGTTTGGGTAGTTTCACAACAGAAGGATTTTTTTAACGTTTGTAAACCAGAAAATAGAAACCAGACATCAGGTCAGGTACGCAGGCCAGGTTTTGGCAGACATTTACACTTATGCCCAAATTTTGATTGGAACTTGATTTCCCTTGGTTTCCAGGAAACATCAGGGTGTGTTAAAATTAACTCTGCTGCTTTGAGGTGATAGCAGCACTGCATGTTTGCATGGCTTGATAGACAACTGCACATGCTCCAGAAGTATTTTGTTGACTGCGTTAAGCCTGGTGAGGTCACACGTCTGTGCTGATCCATTCACCAGTGGAGAAAGAAAGTTTTCAGTGCTGCGGCTGGACTAAATCGTCCGTGCTGGCAAGCTGCCAGGGTCATGTTGCTGGGCAGATCAGGAGTTGGCCAGTCACTGAGGGCTGCTCACACAGCAAAAATGTACAGGGCAGCAGACTCTTCCGTCCATCCGTCCGTCCGTCCTTCCTTCCCCAAAGACAAAATGACTGTCTCTTTGATGAGTCTGTAGGATCACAGCTGATCTTGCTACAGGACAGCATGGGGCTTCTATAAGCAAAATTGTCAGTTTTTCTCATCCCTCCATTTTCTCCCAAACCTTGATACTCCCACCACTGGTTTTTTTTCCTGTTGTTGTTGGGGTTTTTTCTGTTGGTTTTTTTTTCCCTTTTTTTTTTTTTTTAATCTTGTTGAGCTGAAGTAAAACAATAGCTTATTTCAGCTTTAAAAAATAACTTTTATTTATACTTGTTCCTAGCTTTTTTTTTTTTTTTTTTTTTTTTTTTTCCCTGGCTTTGGTGGCTAGCCTCTTCAGCTAATGGATGACACAAAGAATTGCCTGAATCTATTATGTGTCTGCGAACACCAAATTCCTAGATTGCAAGACCAGCCCAATTCTTTGCTCTGTTGGACGTCATCTTAAGAAGTAGACAGAGTTTAAAACTTTAGGAAGAAGCCAGGGTTTTGCACTCTACCCATATTAATTTCATGCATTCCCAGCTGCATTCTTCACTCTGTAATTGGGCTGCGCTTCCATCTCCACCCACATCCTGCCATGACACATATCCACGTGTGGATGACGGGCAGTGACAGGTAAGCCAGGCAGCTTGCAGGCTGAGTCACCCCAGGAAGGCAGAACGTCATCTGGCAACGAGGATGGAGAAGGAGGAAGTGTGCCAACCAAGCAGGTGATCTGAGCAATGCATGGCACCTCACATGACAAAACAGAGGTTGCACAACGTTGGCTATGACAGAAAAATATGGAGAAGAACACAAGAATGCATTTCCAAAATGGCCCTCATAGTAGGAATGAAGAAATACCAAAACTCAGCTTATTTATTTTCATGGACCACTTTAATAATGAAGATGAATATAGCAATCAAGATATAGAGCAATGGTGTAGTATAACCCTCTCAGCATTTTTGTTTACCTTTGGTGTCTTTTCCTTTGCATGGAGGCTCAAAGGCAGGATCACAAACACAGTTTATGAGTATGGAGTAATTATGCTATTTGTTGGATTGTACACACAACAAATGGCTGTGAGTAATGTGTTATTAGCCTAAGCATTAATACCCTCACCACCTCTGATGCAGATAGCTGCCGGATTTCTGCTGGTCAGGCAGATGGTAATCACATGGGGAAGTGCCAGACTCCACTGCTCCTTGCAATAGGATGATCCTCAGTTTTGCTGAGTTGCTATATTCTATGTTGATTTTTTTTTTTTCCTCAGAGTTTTAGAGTTATTTCAGTTGTCAGTTTTTCCATGAGTCTTCAAGTGACTGCTGCCAACTCAACAATTTAACTTCTGTTCTTCGTTCAGCTTTTTTTATGTATGTATCTTTCTTGGCTTAAGTGTTTGTATTGTCACTTATAGGCTAGCAACCTTTTTTTAGTCAAACAGACTTGGGGTCACATGGCCTACCTAGGCCTTGTGTTAAAATAGTATGAGTGTGAAAGATCTAGCAATATGGTGGGAGACAGACTGACCTGTACTTGTTTTTTGATGTAATTTTAAGCACCTTGCTGGCTACATGTGGGTCTTGCCAGATGGCAAAAAGATTCAGAAATAGATACTGACACAAACACCCTGCAGGGTCAGATGTTCTGTATAACTGGTGGTATCAGTGATGGTCTTTGTGATGCCAAGCAGAAAAGTCTGGGAAGGATGGGCAGAACAAATCAGGTAAGCCCAAAAACAGTGCATCATAAAGATAAAAACTCAGAAATAAAAATCCTATTGTCCTGAGACAATGAAAATTGTGGAATTACAGGAAGGAACATGACAGTAAACAAATCAGTGACAAATAATGTCCTTTGTAAAGATGCAAAGGAAAGTTGAACAGAGATGCATCAAATACCTAACACTTGAAATTGAAACTCTTGCCCTGGTAGGAAACCACAGATATTTTTACCAAGTTACAAAAATCCTGTGTGGGTAGTTTAAACAGGAAATGGGCGGATCAAAAGCAGAGATAGGGAAATATCTACAACAGAGACAATACGGATCAGCGAAGCATTTTAAAGAAGTCAGCAGCAGAAAGTTAGCCCTGCTTTGACATGAGATTCTGTAACATGAGATGATGTGAATCTCTTTAAAAAAAGATTGCTGTTGGTGCAGTGATGACATCAAAGAAGCAAGTTGTAGCTCAGTAGGTAGCAGCAAAAACACGATGAAAGACATTTTGGTTGTAGTAGAAATGGTAAGAGACCATGATGTCACTGCAGAAGTAAAATTTAAAAAGTTGTAGGAAAAAAACCTAGGAAAAAAATGCCAAATTTTTACAAACATGGAGTTGTTAAAATACTAAAATATTAAAATGTGATACTGGGAAAGTGTCTCTCTGCCCTATGCTATAGGGGACGTCATTTGCACTGGAATCTCACTCAAGATGACACAGAATTGGGGGAGAGCAGCCTCTGAACTCAGGCCCAGAAAACCAGATATTATGCAAAAGAGCATCCTGAAAAGAACACGTGCAATGACATGCTTTGCTCATCACCATCTTCATTGATTATTTTTTCATTGAAAAAACGTCCTGAGGCTTGACATGGGCCTCAGGAACTTCAGCACGCAGCTCTCACTCCATCGTCACAGCCTTGCAGAGAGGGGTGGAAGGCTGCATCTGGGAGTCCATCTAAGTAAGAGGCTGGTTCACTTTGAGCACTGGTGTGAAACAAGGCTGCACTTGCTTTCTGGGGCTGTTTAGCATTATCATACATAGCTACTGCGTAGGCAGCACAAGCAGCAGCATTCTGTGAGGTGGATTGCACATATCTTGGAAGAGTAAATTGTGCTAGTAGCACTGCGTTACTGAGCCATAGACCTGAAAAAACCTGTGAAGATACATAACCTAGCCAAAGAAGTAAGCCAGACAGAATTCAAAATCAGTTATCAAAGCAAACATCCCTGAAAGCTTAATACCAAGCATCAAAGTCATGCTAGAAAACACAAATTCTGGGAAAGCAGATCTTGCCAGTCCTGCCTATATCCCACTTCTGACTAATTAGGGAAGAACTGGCAGTAAAAATAAGAGAGTCTTCCACCACTCATACTCATTTCAGCATATGGAAATTCAAGATATTCAGTACCAGATGAAAAAAAAAAAAAGTTTTTTTAGGATTATTATTTACATGTAATTACAATGCTAAAATAGATCCTGGAAAACAGAGACATCAAAGATGCTAGGTAAACTAGACGCCTTGACAAAAAGAAAGTGCCTGTGAAAAAGTTTGAACGTTGGTCTCTGTCTCAGCATAGAGTCGAACTTCCCACCACAGTCAGCAGGGAACATGGAATATAATTGTTGAGCATTCTCTGAATGGCAACCCCCAAGAATTTCCCCAGAGATGATCCAGTGTCTGTGAAGAAGACCCACCTGATGGGAATGATGGTGATCCATCCCAACCATGTGTGCTAGAAACAACAAGGAATGCAGTAAGAAATGGAAGATGCTACCTTCCACAGCAACAATAGCATGAGGGCTGCAAAGAGGAGCCAATATATTCTCCATAAGTGCTCTGTTTGCTCTGCAAAGCAAAACTTGCCTTAGCTAGCTTGCCACTGGAGGTAATAGTTGTGAACCTTACCAAAGGGGAGGAAGATAATGCTCTTGCTCCAGAGATGCAAAGAGTAGCTGCTATCCAGGCAAAAGCACTATACCAAATACCTCAAGGGCCAGGGAAAACCTTTTGCCAAGGCACCACTGTGTAATTGCTCCAGCCATGGTGGACTGGGGAAGAAGTCCACCTCAAGAAGAGTTGGCAGGTGTGGGACTCAGGTAGTCATGCCTGTGGAAATTACTTGATCCTTGATTAAAGGGGCTTTGCCTTTCATTTATCTTCAAAGCTATCTAGAGCCTATTGGTATCATTAGCAATGATGGCTTACTTTCATTATCTAGGCTGAATGAAAGATCTTTAATCAAACTGTATTTTATTAGAGATAGTTCTGCTGTTTAACCATAAATCTGGTGCAATCTGGTATTGATCTGCAAGGTTAGTAATATCTATAAAATAAGTAGTTGGTTTTTTAATGTGCATTATCTACCAAGTTGTTTTTGCTTATTAAGTTTGAATTTGGACCTGAGTGTACTTTTTGAGGTGATTCCTTGTTGAAATAATGGGGTACATTGAATACATTCAGGGTATATCTTTTCTGCTACAGTTCCCAGTCATTTTCTTAGCCAAGTTTTAACACAAAAGCACTAAATCTATGCTTCTTTAGAAAAGTAAATCTCTACAGTCTGTTCTCAGCTTTCTTCTACATTTTTCATAATATCAAGCCCACACATAGCCCAGATTCCTCAATGGTAGCTGGTGAAATTTTTCCACTTTCTTATATATATATTCCTATGCTACATCTATATCTATCTATCTATAAATATATTCCTATGTCCTGAGCAGCAGCCTGTGTCTGTGTTTTGAGTAGAAACTGCTGTTATTTTAGATACCTGCCTCCATAAAGGAGCATCAGTGTTTCTTACACATCTTCATAATGAGAGTTTTTTCATTACTTTCACCTTTTTCAGAGGCTTAACCTCATTTCCAAAACGAGGTTGTTCTTGTTCTCCACGTTAAATAACTAAATACAGATATGTGTGTGTACATGTGTGTGTGTGTATAAAATGTTGGGAGTCTGTCCATCCAGATCCATATATATTTATATGTATATAGTGGTTGAAGAAAAGAGCTTTATTTAGGAGGGACTCTTAAATGTGTGCCTTCTTTTTAAGCACCTATTGAAGGGAAGTTTCATGTGTGTTTACACTCTTTTCTGAGTAAGGGTGTATCAAAGAACACACCTATTTTCTGAAATCAAAACCTTGGCAGAAATATCATTGCCTGGATCACTTGCTTCTTGCAAGGCTGACAGCAGCAAGGGGACATAAACCATAGCTCACACTGGGCTCACCAGGAATGTAAGGACACATTGCATGTAATCACACAACATGCTGTTCCTCGGGTGAGACCATGTGCTTTAGTAGCCCACCTTTACACAGCGGGAGCATCAAGGTGAAGGTCACGGGTCCCAGAACACAGCTGTGATGAAGCAAATCTACATTGTGACATTCAAATTTGTTATATAATTAGAGCGTTCAATTATAGACTGAAAGACATACTTAGACTGTATTAGAATATTCTCTGATGTAAATGAGGTTGGGTTAATTCCCTAACAGGCCAGGCAGCGACAAGAGCTGGAGATAAGCTCCCAGCACCAACTGGGGACAAAATTAAGCAAGTGGCATTCTTGCCTGCCCTGCCCTGCCTCGCCTCCTCCTGTGCTCTGGTCCTATGGCCGTGAGAGTCAGCTCCACACTGAGAGCCCCTGCCACGGAGAACAACTGGGCAATGTCCACCTTTTGTTGTAATCTGATAATAAATGATTTCTCCTTTGGGTTCCAGCTGCAGCTCTGCCCTTGTGCAGGGTATCGATTGGGTGGAGCCACCAGCACTGGGAACGGCGAAGGCTCTTCAACAATTTCAGCAGATTTTTGGATTAATACTGGATTAATTTTTTCTCTGAAAAGAGTAAGTTTTGATAGGAGACCTTGTATCTCTAGGCTGATCTGGCAGGTTCAGCCATAGCTTATGTAAACTGGAACATTGATGCTTGTTTCAAAAAGAGAGGGAATGCAAGCCAAGACACAAATATGGGCCCCTATTTTCCTTTGAAAAATATTACTAGGTTTCCATTTTCCTCTTAGGCAGAAATAAGCTACTCCTCTGAGTGAGCAAAGGGTCCTTTATATTTTGGAGATATTTTGAGGAAATTACAATGGCATTGTTGTTCCATAAGTCACTTCCAAAATATTCTGGATTTCATGCAGAGGTGGAAAGAGTTTGTGACCAGAGTGCACAGCCTAGAAACAACAGATTAAATGCAAGGGCAGCAGGAACAATGGCCAAAACAGATAAATCAGGGTGATTGCATAGTTGCATCCTTGTTTTTCCACTGTACTAACAGGGAGGGCAAAATAAGCCTGTATAGCAGATATGTGAAAAAAAACCACACTCTGGAAGAAATATTTATGTTGTATTAGCATATTCTCTGCTCTAAATTAGTTTGGGCTAATTACTTATCAGACCAAAATGGGATAAGCAAAGGAGATAAGCTCTTAATATCACACCAGAAAAAATTAATTAAGCAGAATAAACATAATTTATTTGATTCTTCTCTTTCCTATTTCAGTTGCCTTATTTAGCAATCTCAGTAATATTCTTTAACAAATTCTTTATTTATTTTCTTAAACAAAACAAAACAAGCAAACAAACAAATAAAAAATGAAAACAAGCTAGAAAGAGATTAATTTTATCCTGGTTCCTCATTCTTCTCAGCAGATGAACAACGGCAGCATCAGCACAGATTTCTGCTACTTGAGTTAATGGAGTGCCACTACCAGTCATGGGCTGTCATCCCCTGAGTAAAGCACTCCCAGAAGAGGACTGCTGATGAGCACTGGTGAGAAACATGAACTGGGCATTTGCTGGTTGGCTGGGATGGCAAGTAATTAGCTAGATGTATATTCCAGATACAAGGTAACCCAGCCTCCTGGGTCCCCTCCAGCCTCCCACCATCCGTGTCCTTTCTGTTTCCCCACTTCATTCCAGACCTCATCTTCTCCTACAGGAAGTCATAGTGGATCCCAGCTCCTGATCTCCCAATCTGATTAGCTCTTTGCTCACTCCCCAATATGACACTGCTTGCTTCCAATCTACTTGGCCGGACTGCCCTAACTCCCCAGCTCCTTCTCATAATCCCATTTCTCACCTAGAATAGGTTTGGTATCCAGTATCTCTGTCTGAGAAATTCTCCACAGTGCATTTGAATACCTCTGTACCCTTGATTTGAACGTCTGTGTTGCTGGGACTGGAGGAAGGCAGACCCCTGCTTTTCTTCTGCTGACCTCTTACAGCTCACGTCCATCCTTGGCAAATGGGACCTGTTAGGAAAGTGTCCTGTTGAAATCAAAGTCATCTTTATTAAACACAAACCATGCGTTCATATACCTGTCACTGACACAAAAGCTGTTTTCTACCAGCTTTTAAGTCCTTACACTAAACTTGCAAGATGTAGGTTTTGTCACAGAAGACACCAGAATTTTTAACCACAGCACATTTTCCCCTACAGCCCGTCAGACATGTCAGAGATGTCTGAGTTGTTTTACACTAGTTCCCCTTGAGAATGTGTGTCAAGTAAAAAGTCCTGGATGATACAATTTCGTATTGTTTAGACAGGACAGCAGTATTATGCATTTAATCTTATAAAAAGCATTCTAATATCTTTAGTGACCACTATACAGACTTTTTTTTCCTTAGAGAAGATAAGGAATGTCCTTGCAAACAAGGAAAATTAGATCCTGTAGTGCCAAGGCCTGTACTCTAAGTAGTTCAAGGTGACCAGTGTACAGCTCAGACTGTTACATAAAACAATTTGCAAAGATCAGTGAAAATTAAACACAAAATGACAAGTTCTCCAAGAAAACAAGACACTGTGAAAAGCCCCAAGGACTATGCTGAAATCATGTCCAGTAAAGATGAAAAAAAAAAAGTGAACTAAACTCAGCAGTATTCTTGCAGAGTTGAGAGAAGACTCTGTCAGGTACAAGGAGTATGACACTGATTACGTGGGTGATGAGGATGAGATTTATTGCTAACACGATATTTAAATATTGCCAATGCAGTGTATAATACAAGCAGGTCTGAAGGGTTATAACACAGGTTCAGCTGGAAACTTGCAGGTTTGCAGAAAGCACAGTTGCAAAGCACACATGGAGCTACTTTAGGATTTTATCTCCACCTGTTACTCACCTGTCCAAAACTGAGTGTTCCCATCCTCGGGCTGGCTGTACCCTGCAGCTGTCCCTGCTGGGGTGGGATCCTCCTGGAAGCTGCTCTGCAGCCTCTGGAGATCAGTTTGCCCAGCTGGCCCAGTCTCCAGGAGCATTCTGTACCCTTCTGCAGGCCCATGTGTACCAAGATCAGTCACAGCCATCACCACTCCCCCCTCGCTGGAATGTATTAATTATGCAAGCATCCAGACAGTTCCTCCTGCAATTCCCACCTGGTGTTCTTATCTTTGGACAAATCATATTCAAAGCATAGGAGAGGGGGTTGGTGTGTGTGTGGAGGACACACTCCAAGACCCGACCATTTTTTGTCACCATCACTGGGGCAAAATTAATATGGTAGAGTAAACCTTGCTATTGAGCAAAATCATGATATTCTAGGCTATTCTCACTCCCTGGTGAGCCAAAACTTGAGCTGCAAAGATGCTTAATTTGACCCAAACTGCAGAAAGATATGTTGGCAGCAGAAGGACAATAGCCTGGATTGCACTTTTCCTTCCCTCCCTGGTTCTTTCCTTTTTCACATGTGTTTCTCTTCTATTTCTGTTTGAGAAAAATCTAAAGCTGTCCTTTGGAGGGCTGCGGTGATGCTGTCAATAAACATCCAAAAAAGCTGTGTTAGAGACAGCAGGGCATTGCTGCAATTTCCATGTTTGTGTGACCAACAGACAATATGCTGTCCTGAACTTTTCTAGCAATGAATTTGCTATTCAGAGCCAACACCAGAGAGAGGCTGAGTTCCCCTCCCCTGCAGCTCTTGAGCTGTCTTTGTCCCTCTCCCATACGGTCTTCCCTCTCCAGGGAAGGACTGGGCTCTGTCAACAGCTCTAATAGAATTTCCAGCCCATCTCAGTGAACTGAATAACTCTCTTTTCCGAAATAGAAAACCCAATTCTTTGTATTTTTTGTTACATCTAAGCCTGTTAAACAATGGTGTTTTCCTCATATAGACTTTAAAGAGTGAATACAAATTGTAGTTTTAAAATTAAAGTCTGACTTTTCTGCATTCTAAATATTCTTCTTCTTCTTTTTTTCTCTTATATTTTTCTATCTTCAACAAAGAGTTTAAAAGATTTTGTGATCCATATTGCCATAGGAAAAAACAAGGATTTGAAACCTCAAACCCTATCCAAAGCTTGCTTAGCAATATAGTTTTGTTACAGTGACACAGGATCTTTAATTCATTTGACCCTCTGGGTCTGTTTGCTTTACTGAAATTTGACTCAGCAAAGTTAAATCCCCTTCTATCATTCAGCGAGACAACTCATTTTATGTTTGGATACGAACCAGTCGCTGCCAAAGCTGCATAATCAACTCCCGCCCTAACATTCCAGTTGGTAGTCATAAGGCTGAATGGAAAAAGAAATGGTGATGGTTGTGTAGAAATGCACCTAATTTCTATGGGATGCTCAGTGAATATCAGAACAATAGATGGTGTATTAACTACTATGTTTACCAACATTCCTATTCCTATTCCTATTCCTATTCCTATTCCTATTCCTATTCCTATTCCTATTCCTATTATATATTTGTGAAAGGGGATGGCAGTCTACTGTCATTCTATTGTGCAGAATTCTTGAGTGGATACCATGAAGTAATCTTTTTTTTCCAAATCTATTTTTACTTGATATTTGGAAAACTGTTCTGTAATGACAAGCTTGGAACAAAATCTAAAAGGCAGGGCATTTTCTGTATTTGAAAGATTTCTCCATATGACTTCAAATAAGAAAATTATGGAATTATCTATTCTCTTTTTATTTGATATTGTTCAATCAACATGGTTTTATCTTCCCTCTTGCTATACAATCATGTGCAGATTTTATTTTGTCTCTGGTTCATTTTTAATATTTACATATCAAACAAAACAGAGCAATCAGTTGTTTAAGGATGTACTAGAGCAAATCATTATAAGAAAGTTATATTTATTTCCATGTTCAGGCTATGGAAGACTAGGCAGGGATATCTTTCCACTTAAAAAATATAAGTCCATTGGAAAATAGTTAGGGGTTGGTGAAATAAGGATTTTCTTCTCTCTCTTTTTTTTTTTTTTTTCCTCCTCCATTTTGTGTTAAACATAAGAATCCCTGAAAAGCAGCCTATTACCGTAAGCCATAAAGCAGTTCTTTCCCTGTTTCAGAGAAATCTACTTGAAGTGTGTGCAGCCTTTTTGATCTCCAGGCTCCCAGTCTGGGCAAACAGATGGAGTGTTTCTACCTGGGCTATTATTTTCTTTTCCTCTTCTCCCCTTTGAGCTAAGCCATGCTCCCTGTGCAATCCAAGAGGAAGGACTTCTAACCCGACACACAGCACTGGGCCTGGCTGAGCAGATCACAGAAAGTTCTCCGTACCCTTCAGTCCCAATGCACCAGCTCTTAGGGACCCCAAAGCACAGCTATGCATCTGCCTCATTTCCTTGCACTGTCTGATTATATTTCCACCCTCTGCCAAGCTGGTGACAGCCACAGGACTGAAGTCTGAAGAGTTTGGAAAGACTGAAATACTGCTTTCACCAAGTTATATACGAGAGGTAATTGTTGGCAGCTTCTAAGTCTGAATCACTCAATTTTCAGGGGCTTGCAATATCACTAACACAGTTTCTTTTTTTTCCACTACCTTGTTAAATGGAAGAGACTCTTCTCTTTTATTTGAAACATTGGTTTTCTTCAGCTCCCTATATTTCCTCTAAAAGTCCTTAGGCGTTTTTCTTAATATAACTCTGTGCCTCAGCTACCGCACCTCACAGGTAACCATAGAAGAAGAGTGTGGTATATCTGATATGACCCCTGCGTGGCTCTGATCTGACACAGCCCTATAATGCCATTGGGATGTGATTGCTACACAGCAGTCAGCACCAAGCTAGCACAACACTGGGGGGAATCTTAGAGGCTGCAGCAAAAATGCAGCAACATTGGGAAGAAGGCAGTGAAGTGTGGCAAAATGCGAGTAAAGGAATGGAAAGACTGAAGTGGAATATTAACAGTAAATGCACACAGGGGAAAAAAATATCAGAGATTAAGGCTCCTACTCTTTGCAGACACTGGAAATAGATACTGACAATGATAATAGATAATAGGTTTTTTCATTTGTAATACAAAAGAGTGTATGTGAGAAAAACGAAGTAGGAAAATGGAAGGAACAGATTAACAAATGCACCTGAAACTGTGAAAGGTATTGGACTGGCATCATTGCAGTGGCAAGAGTGGGAATCATTAACTTGAGCTATTTAGCATTCGTATCAGGGCAAAACTGAAGAAAACTACAGAATGGGAAAAATTCTGCACTGGTCTATTGGATAACTATAAATAATTTAAAGCAACTTCTATCTTATCTTTTACAAATCATTGGACAACAGATTATGTTGTTATGTAGTTATATCACAGCCACCTCCTTTTATCAGAAAATGTTGGGGGGTTTTAAGCTAATGTACGTTTCTTTGACCACTCCTATTTTGGCTATTCAACTTTTTTTCTAGGGAAAAAGACTTGTCACTTTCATTGCTTGATACTGCTGCTATTCAAATCTGGTTTTATATTAATTCTTCTTGGTTTGTCACTCACCTGTGATTAATCAAGCAGAAAATAAGAAATAAAATTATGTGTTTTGTAAAGGTGAATTAAGGTTTCGGTAACTCTGAAACTGTGGGTAGGAACACTGTGACAGACTGTCAGGAATTCCAACTTGATCTAGTTCTAGCTACTTTGGTGGAGTTATGCTGAACCATATCTTCTGAGAATCAGAATTTTAAGTATCCTCGCTATGTTCTTCATAATACAGTATAATCTCTGTAGGAGTAATACTCTGTAGGAGTTGGGAAAAAATTGCTTTGGTCAATATCTGAAATGAAAATTATATCATTAGCTGTGAGCTGTCTCCCAGGGCAAAAATACACTCAGTTATTACTTGAGACCAGGAAAAAAAATTACAATATTCTCCTTATTTTTATCTTTTACTAGATGATGATAATGGCAAATTAGAAATTACTTCCGAGTTCTAACTTCATTTTAACATTCAGGATATCTGCCTGCTGCACATTTAATATGATTTCCAATTACAACAATATGTGAGATATCTCAGTATTTGAGGTCCCTCACAACAGGCCCATGGGACAGGAAAATGCAATTTCTCTGTAAATGCAAACAGAGCTATAGACTGTTTCCCCAGGGAAGTGTGTGATTGATACATGTCTATGTATATAAAATATTGATATGTATGTTTTATATATGTGTGTGTGTGTGTGCATATCTATAGCTCAATCTGGTTGTGTTTAAGTCCAGACTATGTCTCTGATGCATGAACCATAATCCTTGATCCTATATCCTGAAATGTCAAATTATACCCTCAAAAATATATTAAAATTCATTATACTCTAGACATATTACTAAAATATTCCTTTGGGGTATGACTTGTTTGAATAGAAGTACAAGAAATAAATTAGGCAGTTATTTACTTACATATTGCCCACAGTTCTATAGATTTATGAAGAAAACAAATCTGGAGTGCTGCATTGCACAACTTCGTAACACTGCAGTTAGATTTTCCCTTGTATTTACAGACTGGCTTATTTTAAAATCTATTCAAGCACTGGAAAATCATAAATATGCAGCTCCACAGATCTGGAGGCCAGGTTCCTGTGACTGTAATACATTTCTTCTTCGGGCAAAGCTCTCCAATTTAGGGTCAAACTCTGATTGCTTTTCTCACGTTTGATTTAGGATGGAAATACACATGAGTGAAGGAACAGGTTTTGACAGAGTATTGTATGGCTACACAGTGCTGACTGCTCCAACTATGAGCAAAAAATGTACTAAGGTTGTAATCTATGAGAGAATACAATGTTTGGTAGAAATGGATTACAATATTACTAAGAGGTCTATCAGCACTTTCATGATTTCATAGCAAATCTAACTAAAATTATGCCTGATATATGACTATTTATCCCTCCTAACCAGGACTTCTGAAGGCTCATAGTTGAAACCTCATTTTGACTCCTCTATCAATATTAGAATTTTTAAACAAAATGAGTCAACAGATACAAAAGCTGGTATCACTTTTAACATCTTCAATTTCTGATCATAAATGCAATTAAGAATCAGCCCTTTATTTTAAATCCAGACGAGAGCATGACTGAGAAGCTGCAAAGTGGGCATCATGCGACCATCAATGCTCTGTAACTCTCTTGTGATGGGGCACAGTAGAGCTGCCACTGGCATATGTGGGCCTGATACTTCTGAGTCTGGGAGATTTCAGCCTGCTAGCAGTGCCAAAGGTTTCCCAAGGGACAAGTTCTCGAGAAAGCCTCTTCTCAAAACAATCTTGGCAAAACTATCCTTTCTCAGATCAATCTTTCTCCAGGTGGTGTTTTGCTGTTTCTCTAGTTTCACCAATGGGATTAGAGAGGTGTCGTTCCCATTCACCAATCATGTTAAGTCTGTATCAAAACCTTATAAAAGGCGGTAAGAATTAGACAATAAAGCTTTTCTATACCTTTTTGCCTTCTGAAATATATGGAGTCTTTCATCTTTCTTTCGTGTCCTACAGCGACAGGCGTAGTTATTGATTTTTGAAGATTATCTTTCCTGCTTCCAACCTAAGTATGATAAACCCCTCCCCCACCTAAAAACTAGGACACATAGCAGTGCTGCGTTCAGGGCATGACTGAACATTTGAGCAGCTGAAGTGGCACCACTTCATCCCTGGCACTGTTGCCAAAAGAGTTGTGTATCACATCGTAACCCCAGGAAGGAATTTCTGTACAGCTGGAAATTGCCTGTGGAAAAGTAAAGGCACAGTGAACCACGCAGGGTGGCCTATCTCCCACCCTTCTCCCCCAGATATTAACCAAACAAAAAAGATTTTAAAAACAGAAATGTTCTTAGGTGTTTCGTATTTGCCTAGATTCATAAATGTCTTGAGGTAACTGAGAGCAAAACATGTGGGGTTTAGATATTACCTATCCAAAGTTCATATATACACACACACACACACACACACATATAAAATCTACTTCCTTTAATTTCATTATAATACCCTAAGAATTAACACCATAAATAGTTCCATTATCATGTAATCCCCTAAGAATTAATACCAAAAATAGTGATGGCAGAATGAAAAAATTGGAGAGACGCTTGGGATATCGCATCCCTTATGTCTTGGGGCTGAAATGAGTCATACTGCCATTTCTCCTATGGCAAAGAAGACTTTCATAGCTGAGAGGCCAGGCAAGAGCCTTGAAATTTCTGTGTGGCAGTCTTGAGGTCAGTCCAGACACAGATGGTTGAAGGGTTCAGAAGGTGTTATTCCAAGTAACACAGTCCTATGTCTATCCACTGTGGTTTTTAACCAGGATTGTGACTTGTTTATACTCTATTTTGTTGTCTCACCCTCTGTTCAGGGCTGTTCAGAGAAGCTGCATAATGAAACAGAAGAGTTGGTTTGGCTCCAATCTTAAATTGATAGACACTGAATTTCTAATAAGCTTTGCTTCTTGGAAAACCAACTGTCTAAAACCAGCAATATGTGAAAGCAAACCAACCCTTTTTATTTTCCCTGTAGGTACAGTCAGAATCCTATCTCCAAACAACCTTAAAGAAAGTTTTCGACGCTACTTTTCTATTCTTGTTAGTTCAGCATAGCCGACAGTAAAGGCCTTGTTGACATTAGGCAAATGTGCAATGATGCAGCAAAATCAATTTAGTCACACTGATGCAAATCCCTCACACAGATGTAATGCCTGTGTGCAAAGTAGGGCATTTCTGAGTGTACGCAATATTTAAAAGGAAGTGAAAGAGAGAGATCCTATTCCTCCCGACTAATTCTTTAATGTGATCCATTTAGATGCCCCTGAAAGCCTAAGTTAAATGAAGGGGACTTTCTGGTCAAAAATAAGGGTTCATCAGAAGTTGATTGAGAAGGAATATTATGACCTTTAAATTGCAAATTGCAGTAGCTTAACAGATAGAATAATACTTTAGAAAATATCCTTTCCCTTTAAACTGACAATATTTGACCTTAAAATCACTAGGAAAAGAAATATGTGATTGCATAACTCCATTATATGGTTAATTTTCAGAACAGAAGTGAAAATTAATGTGTTTTTGGTCCTGGGCTGTTTTTAGTAATTTAACCTGCTGTCAGCAAGAGGGAAAACAAACCTCTGATACTCAATAAGACTAAGAGAACAAAATGTACCATACTGTGGGTATTTAGTTAAAGTTCTATGGGCAAAAAATGGCACAGCCTGTGAAGGCATTGTTGAAAAACAAGCAGGGTCAGCAAGGGAGGTGGCAGTAGGATGACCAGTAATGAGGTAATGACCATCTTCCTTTGCAGTCTGAAGAGGTTTGGGGACTTTTTTTTTTTTTTTTTTTTTTTTTTTTTTTTTTTAAATAAAAATGCTTCAGCAAACTGTGAATTTGAAATAAAAGTTTCAGTAATTTTGTGTCTTCTAGCTGTTTTGGAGAAAAAAGGTTCCATATGCTTCATATGGCAGTATATAATTTATTTAACATAGTAATAAATGAAATATCAAAATCCAAATAAAATATATGTATTGAAAGCATAGTTTTTAATCAAACACACAATATGTTGCAATACGTTTATTTTAAAAGTATTTTAAATTTGGGGAGACTCTTTCCCAATCTGAATGGAAGCACATTTTGAAACCTGGGATCCTTCTTGTTAAGTGAATCTTTGATTCTCCTTGCAGCTGAAGAGTCATGCTAGGGAAGTGAAAAGATATGCAGGGCTTCTTTTCCATGTACATTCACCCACAACCTGACTGTTAAAGCAACATTTTCCCCCTCCACTCTCCCTCAAAAAGAAGACTAGGAGTCCCCTTTCAGGAGTGAAGTCAGGGCAGGATCTCATCCTGGTAGATTACAGTACCCCAGTAGAGCCAGGTGACTTGAGGAAATGCTGTTTTGTTCATATATTGCCAGGAGTTGGCAGTGATTCTTCTTCTTCTAGCAACAATGCTAACAAGAACCTGCGTAGGAAACCCTCCTGAGATAAGGAATCACAGAATATGCTGAGTTGGGAGGGACCCACTGAGTGCTTAGGCAGGTAGGGAGCTGAACAATCAATTATTCCTGAATTTCAAACTCACAGGCAATACAACTATACACCCTGCTTTATAATTACTGAGATTCATCAACAGAAGCTGTGGCCCCCACTGGGCAATTCCCAAGTTCCTTGAAATGAGTCTAATACCCAATGAGGTTACTTGTGCTGCTGCAGAAAGATATTTCTGACCTTTTACGTGTCAGAAAAGAAACTGGATGTGACAGATTTGGAGCTGGCCTGTGATAATTTAGGAATATGGTCTGTTGGCCTGATTATTTGGTTGAATATCTGGGTTTAACTCATCAGAGATTAGCTTGCAGTTGCATTCTTAAATTATCAGGGCTGATCTGTACTCATTACTCTGGGATGCCCCACTTCCATTGATGCTGCACAGCCAGGGAGCACAGGGACTTGGAAGCGGAAAACATTAAGTTTTGAACCACAGTATCTCTACATGGGCAGACCTAGCATCCCACTCATCCCTAGGAGAGACATAGGGCTCCAAAGGTCCATCAGGAATTAGAGATGGGACCTGAAAGTGTCTGATAAAACAAGTGGCTAGAGCATTGTTAGGAGACATAAACTGGGATATGCTCGTGTATATCTAGGCTGTTTCCATGTGTTTGTGGAATTTTCGAGGAAAGTGAACCCTAAAAAACAGCTTCGTTAGAGAAAGGGGCTGTGAGTACCACAGTCATTTCCATCAGTTTTTATCTAATACTGGGTGTTCAGAACTGTTATGTTGCCTCTCGCCTTAGGCAAGCTCCTTTTCCCTGAAGGGGAATCTAACAGGATGAACCCAGGGTTAATTTACAAAAGCATGAAACCAAAAAGTGTGCAGAGGTGATATTATTCCATCGTTTACAGTGGAGACATGTTGCATGGAGAACTGGAACCATTACATGGCAGCTGGCCCACTCCAGCCTTACCTATGGTGAGCTTCCAGCTGAAACTGGTCAAGCAAATCTCTTCTCAATTGTAAAAGTGTCAGTTGTTATTTGCCAGGTGCTGGAGAAATATTTAACTTGGGTAAAGAGCATATATAATAGGACACAAAAAAGGTTTCCAAGAAACCACCCTCCAGTCTGGAAGAAAAGTTTTATGTGTGTGTCTGTTTATGTTAGGTGAGTGAAGTATAGAAAACAGAAAGTTGAAAATCCGAAGAAAATTATCTGAACCAGGTTTTCTCTCTCCTTACTGAAAGAGCAAGTAAGGAGTTTAATATAATTTGATGGGTTCTTGATTGTGGAGTTCCAAAAAAACAGCCTACATATCTAAGCTATATTCTAGATCAATTCAGCCTAATTCAGCCTTTAGAGCTTGGGAGGCACTGCTCTCATTCACTGTTGTTCCAGATGTTTTAGTATGTAAAGTTCTACTTCACTGTTTCTGGAAAGGTTAGTATATTACATTTCCCTAACCATGAATTCCTAATGCATTCATCTTGCTTTCAGTGAACATATTTTATATTTTACAGGTTTCAAAAACCAACCACACAGTAAGACGTCAATTTCTCCAAAGAAAGATGTCCATTTCTCAGTGGAACACATTCTCCCTGTGACTGCTTAGCGTTGCTGTAATAAAGTCTGGCCAAAAAGCTGCCAGATCTACGTCTTGGATGACTACCATGCCAAAAGCATTTTTTAATGACACAGGTGGAGTGCTGAGTCTCCTTCCCCACTTCCTTCACTGTCACCACATAAAGGTTAAACTGGGATGGCACACTGCAAAGCCCCATGACTTTATTCTGGTCTGCAAAAAAAACTTTGGAAAGAGACTTTGGTGTCACATGGCTGTTTTAAGAGGAGGAAATGCACTGCTGATGTTTAGATGTAATCTGGGAAGATTTGCATCTGTTGCCTTTGCAAGGCCAAGTGACTGCTAGAAAATCTAGAAATACAGGGAAGAAACCAAACTGAACTAGGAACAAAAGGAGGAAATTAGAGCCAGCAAGTAAATTCTAAGTGCAAAAAATTTCTAGTTATGAGATCTCCATAAAGTTCTTCAGTGCAGCTGGCAGACATTTCTTGCTGCAGCTGAAGTTTCTGAATGATAACTTTTTGTGGAGTATATCACAGGAATGTAGATTACAAATTGCAAACATCTAGATTTCAGCCACAAAGCGTATATCTGAACAGAAGGAAAAATGGTTCTGGAATTTGCTTTAAATGGGTTGTCCAGAAGAAGCAGAGAAGGTAGTAAAAAAAAATGTGAACAGAAGTAATGAGTAGCATAGCAAGGGAAGAGAGAAGCAGCCTCAGCTTCTGGATGTTTCCTGCAGCTAGTGGTTTTGATTCCCAGCTATCAGCTTGTCACCATTGTCATTCTTTCTTCATTGGTTTGACTCATTCTAGTGAAACACTGGAGAGCCCAACAAGTTGTCTTCCATCAGAAACTAGACAAAACCATCAGCTGTTTTCAGACAAAAGCGAGTGCAGCACGTATTGCCCTGTGGTGGCCTTGTCTACAGGACCTTTTCCAACAGCCCCAAGCCAGCTCTGCTTGTGTTCCCTGACAGCCAGGAGTGGTGTAGGGGTGGCCAAAAGCTGTGCAGCCAGGTCAGGATACCCAGATGCCACTTCTTTCACTGATCGTTGTCACATTTTGTCTAAACAATGGGGTTACCTTTAAAAGATTTTTCCCTCCCTCCTTCCCTTATCTACATGGTTGGTTATCACAGGAAGGTTTTTCTGTTCCTCCATGCCCTTTTTGTTCCTGTCCCAAGTACTCCTAATATGATGCTACCACTAACACGAAGGCTCTACATTTGTGAGAAATCGTTGTGATTTGTGTTAATCAAATAGCACCCGCCTATGTAGGTGTGTTTGGGAGCAATGTGGACAGAGATCATGGGATTATTATAAAGAAGGGTTTTAAAAATTAGCTAAGTAAGGCGTGGAAGTGGGGTTTAACAAGGCAACTATAAATCAGTAGGCTTTTAGCTAACAGTTTGTTTTAACAATAAAATTGTAATTGTTTGCGAGTAATTAATACAAGCTTTAAACTATTTTGTAGTATAAGCTTCAAACTATTCTTTGTACAAGTTATAAATTGTTTTTTGAGTATGGAAGAGTTTGTAATCACTTAACAAGGGGAAGTAAAACCAACATGAGCTGAAGAGGCTCCTATAAAGACATTTTTAACATGCTGACTTTGGGTTTTGTAACACCTGAGGAAGGGGCCCTAGAAAGACATTTTTAACATGCTGACTTTGGATTTTGTAATAGCTGAAAAAGGGGGTCCTACAAAAGACATTTATTGAGACATTAGAAGATTTGCAAAATGTATGCTGATTAACAGCTTATTTAAGTAAACAACAACAACGAAAAAAATAATGCTAGCGAAAAAACTTATTTTAAACAAAGAAGAATAGGAGGCTGGAGAGACATCAGAGGACCATCTCGGAACACCTCCCTGACAGATCTTCAAATACCACAGCTGCTGATTATGAAAAAAAAACAAGTAGAAAATAACTAAACGTTTGGGGGAAAAAGTGCCTAGAATGGTATAAGAGACTACTGCTGGAAAACTGAATTTGTGCGTTGCTTGAGGTGGAGACTCCACAATGCACCCAGAGCTGGTATTGCTCACCCTTTTATCGAACAAATTCATAAATTGACTATATTGCTTGATGTAATGGCAAGCCTAGCTTTTCATTTATAAAACACATTCAAATTCAAATTATGCAAGTTCAAAATTTCATTTTATATCAGATGCCATGCAACTACAGATTTTACAGCACGATTTGAGTGAGCTTTGCAAACATCCCAAGCAAACAAACTTTGCAGGAAACATAATCCTATTATTTTACTAATCTTTGGGTTGCTGCTTCATGGGGATCATCATTTGAAACAAAGCCTCTACTCAGTTCCTTCACAGGGTGATCTTTGTACTGTTACACAGTATTGCTATTTTCCTGCGTTGACATCTGTTAGAGAAATAGTTCATACTAGTTACAGAAACTACCTAGTTTGATGATCTTATGACTTCCTATTACTCCTCGAAAATGTATTATTTACTGAGTTTCTGACCATGTTTGTTCTCAATACTAAAACTACACTCATTTCTTCAGTTATTGCCTGTTCCTCAACAGACCCTTTCTAATGTCGTTTTGGTAATTTTCACCTTGCAGAACGTGTACCATCCTCCTTAACTTTAATTCCAGAACCCATTTCATCATTCACACTTGGCACGGTCTCAGCCTGCTACCTCCTGCCACAATGGATCATTAGCACATCATCTTGGGTCGTGTGATAGGCAAACCGGAGGGGGTTGAGGAGAGAGGGGGGAGGAAAGAGGACTACAGGGCTCTGTCCTACCTTTTGGTGACTTAGTAAAGGGAGAGAGGCAGCTGGACTGGGAGGCAGAAGCTGTACTTCAGGACACTGCTTCTGGAGGCATTTTCTCCTTACCTGTTGGCAGGTCAAAGGTTGAGAATGTATGGCTTGTCCCCTCCACTGATAATCAGAGAATGACAATTCCCTCTTAACAATTCCTCATTGTAAAGCCGAAACAACCTGTAGTATTGTTCTCCTGTTACCATGATGAATTAATTATGCATGTGAGACATGCTGAATCATGACAATGCTCCTGCATACAGTTGTTCCTTGCACTTAAGAAATTAGTATTTTGTCATGTACAGTTTTCTTATGGTCCTACTTATTATGGAACCGATGTTAGGGTCTTGATGAAATTGCTAGGAACTGGGAAGTTTACTAGCTGCTCTGGGAATTAAAGCATAGATATCTGGAATATTCTGAGGAGCTTGGATCAGTATATGGTTGATCAGCAACCAACGTGTAAGCAATGCTTTGTGTCTGCACGAATACTTCATGGAAGCTCACTGAATCAGAACAGTCTGGGTTGGAAGAGACCGGAACTATTATCTGCTTCCACCCCACCCTACAATGGGCAGGTCACCTTCCATTACACCAGGCTGCTCAAAGTCCTGTCCTGATAGATAACACAGAGAACAGAAATTTTCAGTTACCCTGAAGTGCTGGATAGAGCTTAAAGACAAACTAACAACAACAAAAAAAGATAAAATAATGCAAATGTGTGCACACGGGATGATAAATGTAGCTGGAACCAGTAGGTAAACAGATAATGAGGAGTATGTGGCTTTTTGGGCAAAGTTATTTTAAAAGAAGCAACAGCACATGCCCTAAGAAGAAAGGTCATCTGTAACATGGGGGCACTTGGTGAGTAAAACCACCAAAGACCCCTTCAGACAGCACTCTAGGAACATTAAAGGACTTCCAGTAGGAGGCAGTTGCATGCGAATTAATTCTATGAAAAGTGATGTTTATGTATTAGACAGAAGTACCCTGTAAACAGTCTGTATGATCATGATGGAATAAATACCTTGTTGTACCTTCTGGACACACATCAGATTAACAGAGCTACCCTTCTGATGTGTCCAGCACTGTAATAAAGAATGCCTGGTGTCTGATACTCAAAATTGTGTTAGAAAGTTTGTTGTCTATCCGATGTCAGTATCAGTCCAACATTGCCTTGAACGCTTCCAGGGTTGGGGAATCCACAGTTCTCTGGGCAGCCTGTTCCAATGACTCACCAGCACAATACTTAAGGCCTTTGATTCAATAAAATGTTGTGTCTAAACAAGAATTGCACTTTTCCGTTGTATCTTCTTAATTGTACCGATCACCAATTAGCTTCAGCCAGGTAACGTGGCTGCATGTGGTAGTATTGCTGTGATCTGCTAAGCCAAACACAAGCCAAAACTTAGAGACTCTCACCCCCCCGCACACAGGGTGGGAGAAAGGCGACCTCTTTTAATGCCAAAGAGCTCTCACAGAATCACAGAACGGGTCAGGCTGGAAGGGACCACAATGGGTCATCTGGCCCGACCTCCCTTCTCAGGCATGGTCATTCTAGAGCACATGGCACTGTGTTCAGATGGGTCTTGAGCATCTCTAGGGAGGGAGAGTCCACACCTGCTCCGGGCAACCTGTTCCAGAGCATGGCCATGCACACAGTAAAGAAGTTTTTCCTCATATTCAAGAGGAACTTCCCGTCCCTGCTCTCACCCGGACCTAGCCAGGTAGCCACCCACCTGACAGCGAGCGGTGCCGGGGAAAGGGCGGGGCTCGGCGGCGGCCGGGCCGGTTCCCGCGGGGCGGGCGGGGCCGCGCTGGCCGCACGGCGCGGGGCGGGGCGCGGGGCGGGGCGGGGCGCGGGGCGGGGCGGGGCGGGGCGCGGCGCGGCGCGCGGGGCGGGGCGCGGGGCGGGCCGGGGGCGGCCGTTGGCGGCGCGGCGGGGCAGCCGCTGGCGGGGCGGGCGCACGAACACCCGCGGGGCGGGGGCCGGGAGGCGGCGGCGGCGCGGGCGGGAAGCGGCGGGGCTGCCCCGCCTCCCTTCGGCTCTCCGGCGGCGGCCCGCACAGGACAATGGAAGAGGCGGCAGCGGCGTTAGCGGCGGCGGCGGGGGGGCCGTGCCCCGCGGACCGACCGGCTGCGGCGGCGGCGCTGAGCGGGGAGAACGAGGCCGAGAGCCGGCAGGGCCCGGCGGAGCGCGGCGGGGACCCGGCCCCGCTCAACCTGTTGGACACTTGCGGCGTGTGCAGGCAGCCCATCCAGAGCCGGCGGCCCAAGCTGCTGCCCTGCCTGCACTCGGTGTGCCAGCGCTGCCTGCCGCAGCCCGACCGGTACCTCATGCTGCCCCCCGTCCTGACCTCCGCGGCCGCCGCCGCCCTCAAGGAACCGCCGCCGGCGGCGCCTCCCTCCTCGCCCGTCTCTTCGCAAGCCTCATCCCTGCACTGCACGCCCAGTAAGTGTCCCTCCCTGCCGTACCCTCCTTGCCCCTACCTGGGGGTGCTGCCCCCTCCACCCCGCGACCCCGGGGCCTGTGGGTCGCGGTTTGGGGGGACGGGGAGCTGTCGGGGCCAGGTGCCGTGGGCGGGGTGCGGGTGCCCGGCCGCGGAGCTGCCGGGGCACGGAGCTGTCGGGACGGGCGCTGCTCGCCAGCGCCAAGGCTGGCGGCCGGGTTGTGCTTTGGCTTGGTTTGTTTTAATCGTTATTTTTTAAATTTCCCACCTCGGAGGGAAGGCAGAACTGTTGTGCTTTCCCAGGACCTCTCTGTACGGATGGAAAGGGGCGGTGAGAGCCGGCCTGCCGCTCCGGGCCGTGGGTGCGGGACCAGGCAGCCCTTCTCGGGGTAGCCGGGAGGCTTTGGTCCCTGGCCGGCGGAAAACCCGAACACGGGCTGATAACAGGCCACAAAATCGTAGCGAGAGAACAGTTTTTTTTTTTTTTTTTTAATTTGAGTGATGTTTGGAGTGTGGAGCGCGGCCGGAGGGGAGTCCTGTAGGTGTCACCGCCGTGCGCGGCGTTCGGCCGGGAGCGACCCCGCGCCTGGGCGGGGACCGGGGCGGCCGAGCAATAATAAGAAGACTTGTCCTCTCGATGGGCAGCCTGGATGGCTCTGCTAATGCATTCATGCACCACTTACTTGCTAATTACCGTGCCGAAGGGAGAATGCCGCGAGGAAGTTTTGTTAAGCTCGCCTACTGACACGGTAGCCTCTGTCGATGTGTTTGAAAAGTACACATCGCTGTAGAAGATGCGGAATAAACTCCTCCAGTTTGAAAGTGTTTTCCTAACGTGTTTGTGGGTGGTTGTGTTTTTGTGTGTGGTGGTTTTTTTTTTTTTTGTTTTGTTTTGTTTTGTTTTGTTTTGTTTTGTTTTGTTTTTTTGTTTTGTTTTTTTTCCGCTTGGCCCTTTTAGGCTAGGATCACTTAGTTTTGGTAAAGGCAATTTCGGCTTAGGAGAAAAGTGCAAACAAGCATCCTGTTGTGGAAGCTGTCAAGGTCTTGGGAAAAACTTGTATAGGAAAGAGGAAGTGTGACGGAAATGGAGCTAATCCATAGGTATTAGTGGAGGTTGTGCTTGTTGGAATGTGAAGTGAGAGCTCAAGTGAAAAGTAGTAGTTCCACGTTGACCGTTCTTAAGTCCTTTAAGCGGATTTAGGAAAACTTTACCATTCTGCCAGAGTTCTGACCAAAGATTACCACTTGAATATGTAAAGCGTTTGCAGCAATTCGTAAAGGAAACACCCTCTTCTGAGGAAGAAATACTTGGAACAGTTAGAGATTTGCTTCAGAATATCTGAGAAAATCCAAAGTATTAGCAAACAGGATATGCTGAGCCTCTTCATGTGCGAGTGTCTGTGTTAGTATAGTCATTCAATCTTTAATTTTAGCATGTGAAATATGTCGTAGTCAGACTGCCTAATCAAAAGTTACAGAATGGGAAAATCTGTGAGACCCAAAGCCTATATACTTAAGCTTGATTCATTCAGGACATGCTATTGCTTATATGTTTATGAGTAGAAATGGGAAATTCTGCATGAGAGGAACAGAAAAAACACAGACCCTGGAGTATGATGAAACGTTTCAAGAAGAGATACCTGGAAATACAAAAGAAGGCATAGATACCAGCTCAGGAGTTTGCAAGGGAGTGTAAGAGGCAGTATCATCATTTTCTTCTGAGATTTGAGGTCATGAACAGCACAGGTCCATTCTCAGATGTTCTGTATAAGTATAGCAGAAATAGGGATCTGTAGCTGAATGAGATACGAGATGCATCATAACAATTAAAATATTAGTGCTGTTCAAACATCTGCTTGATAATTACTCAGCAACAGTAAACTTGTAGCTCTGTTTCCTCCTTTTGATTGTGAGCTGGTTCTGTATGACTGACTTTCGCAGTACATACATCTCCTCATTCTACAGATTGGCAGATAAACTGTGTTTTTGGTGACAATTATTTTTATCCTGTTGACTTCTCTCCCAAGCTGCTTTCATGCTTCCATGCTAGAGTTCATTGTCCACTGGGAAGAAGAAACTCACAGTTACCTTGAGGCATTTTCTATGTCATTACTTGTCATATGTTTGTCTTTGTTAAAATGACAGGGACTGTATATTAGCTAGCTATGGCCAGACCTGGTGAAGTTGTCTACTTTCTGTTTTCCAACTGGGTACATAAAAACCCTGTGAATTTGAAGTTAGGATTGGGAAAAAACCCACTTGTTATTGTCCAGAACTGATCATATAGAAGAAATCTGTTACAGCTGGAGGAGTTCTTAATTTCTCACAAGACGGTAGGAAGGACCAAACTGGTGCAAAACTGTCACCTCTTCTGGTAATATGTTGTGCAAAATGCTTATGAGGAATGACATGAAGAAATGGACTGAAGAGTATGATCTTAGAAAGCTGGATAACAAATTACTCTTATGTAAATTATGAATTACTCTGACTAAACTGAAGAAATAAACATCAAGGAAGTTGTTTGCGCTGGAGGGAATGTCCTAAGTAAGGAACACAATAGAGTTGCAAACTATGAAATTGTCCTAAGTGATAAGCAGACAGGTTGCTTCTGCACCTGTGCTGAGTGCTTGAGTTGCACAAAAAGGAGCCTGGAGAAAGATTGGTAGAATGGAGTCTGTCTTGAGCAAAAGAGAGGATGTAATTTGAAAAGTGCCTCACCTAACCAGCCTTGTGTGTTGCATGAATACTGAAATTAGCTGAGAAACAGGTAGCTAAAGAGGTTGAGTTTCAAGTGTAATCTGGAGACACTTTTCTTCTTCATTAAACTGTTTCCAGGAAGGAACATTTGTTCACTTTGCTAGGATAAAGTGTGCCTTCAACTTCCAACATACAGAGGAGTTATTTGTTGGCTCTCTTTCTGTGAAGATTCAAACAACTAATTAAAGAGCTGTGAAAGAAAAGACTTCAAGCTTAAAGTGAATTAAGAATTCTGGAGTTGCTCACTTGAATACATGATTCAACATGGATAACAGCAGACAAGAGGCAAGACATGCAGAGGAGTTTCATGTGATAAATGTTAACTAGTATTCCTCTTGCAAAGGCAAGCTGGTGGAGAGGCCAGTTTGCATGGATATATTCTATACTGCTACATGCACTTAGTATTGAAGTAGAATACTTCTATAGAAAAGAAAATCTGGAGTTTCTGATTTCTCTACTGTTCCTGAAGTTGGAGGTGTTGAAGAATCATCAGTGTGTCATACGCCAGTGGTTTTAGCACTGGAGAGTTCACTGCTTTCTCAATGTTCAGAGGTAGCTTATTTGCTATAAGTGATAATTTTGGTGTTGAATTGCCAAAAAATGGGTTGTCAGACAGATCATTATGAACTGCAGTGAGTGCTGCAAGAGCAGCTCTGTAAATGTTTACTCGCTTGTGAGCAAGTCTCTACAGCCACCTCTACTATTTGGCTAAGTTCATGTGGGTTTTGTTTTTCAAATGGCCATTCTTTACCATCCAATTGTGACTCTCCACTTGTTACAACTGGAGCATACACAAAAAATGCTGTTATTAGAAGTCTGCCATTTGCCCAGATTTTGTCAGTGGGTGAGTAGTAGCCTGTACTTAAAGGGTAGTGTTTGTAATGTGCAGACCCTCATGGTACTCTTCCAGAATTTTCAAATGTGAAATAGGTACACGAAAGCTGCCAAGTTAGAGATTGAAATTCTATTCCTTCTCAAAATTTTGAAGTTGCAAGTAGCCTTGTTTGTTCTTGGTCATAAATCTGTACACAAAATAGTTTTGGAACTGGTGTGGGGAAGTACTTGTGAATGGAAGTGCGTAGTAAAGTTTTATGCAGGTGTCATCATGAAATCTTACTAATGTCAGTGCCAAAACAGTAGATAGAAACTTCTTTTTTTTTTCTGTAGCCCCTCTTTAGCAAACTCGCTAGCAAATAAATTTATATGAAGCTGTTAGAAGCATATAACGATCCCATGATCTAAGTTCTTGGGGAGTGTCTGGACTAACATTTCAAATATGTTAACAAGCTGTTAATTAAGGAATAAGTATTTCAGAGTTAGTAAACGAGGATTCAGGAATGTTAGTGTTTCAGGTTATTACTTCCCAGAAATGCTTGCTTGGCAATACAGTTTAAAGTTCTCTAATGATGGAATGAAGACCTTACCCTTGACTTTCCCTCACATATGTAGATGGCATCTGCATTTTTATTATGTCCCACAGTCAGTCCTTTTACAGATAGCTTAAAATTCTTTCAGATTCTCATCTGATCTTTATGTCTGGACTTTCTGATGTCATCACTTAATTTGACCTTGAAAATACAGCTTTTGATATCAACTTACGTTTTATTACTTGTCTCTTTTCTTACTTCTCTCCTTAAGCTGGATAATGATTGGGACCCTTATTAGTGAGTTTGAAGGATGTAATAGCTTCATTTGAGGTTTCTTATGGTGAAGTTCAATTTTTCTTCCCTGTCTTGGTAGTCTGAGAAGACTTAAGATTCTTTTTCTAAATTCGCTGCTATAAATTATTATTTTCATTTCATCCTTGATAGTGCCACTTGCTTAAAGTAAATTCTCTCCATCTTTGCCATTACAAAGAGCCCCATATTTTATTTGTGTGGCTATATACTCACACTTTCATAAACATGGTTGCATCTATGCATCCTTTTCACAAGGAGCATCTTGTTTCTGCTGTGGCGCAACAAGAAGTGAATTGTTTAACCTCCAACATGAAGGAGATTTGGGAGTACTAATATTTCGAAATAGTGTATGTTTTAGGAACATGTGTAGGAAAGACATGTCTGGTTTTCATTCTGTTTTAGATTTGTTCTTACTTTGAATTGAAAATTCCCAGAGCTGCAGGAATTGCATATGTGAGGCGCATATAGCATTGTTACAAGGTGAAATACAATGTTATTGTTTTGATAGCCTTTAATGGACAAATCTGTTGGTTAAAAAGTTACAAAGCCAGTAAAAGCTTAAAATATTGATGAATGAACTATGTAGAGAAAGTTCTTATTTTTCTAGTTATAATACTCTTCTTTTAGAGAAAAGTATGCTCTCAAGATACACACAGTGGGATATGATACTTACTGTATAAGTGAAATTTGAAGGACGGATATATTTGCCAAAAGTTACTGCTTTCTCTTCTACCAGGAATTCCATAAAAATCTGGAGGCATGCCTATGCAGCCTTAAAGGCAGGCAGGCAACTGCATGTTGTGGAAATAAGCTTGAATCATGCTTGTTCTGATATATGATTAGTATAAGTATGTAATAGATGTTTATTGTTTTATGTATGCAGAATAGTATTTCTAGGGTAGTTTGGATGCATTTATGTTCTTGGTTCTTTCACCTTTAGAGACTGGGAGCTTGAAAAGCTGAAGGCATTATGCACATCAGATGAGTGTTCCAACAACTGCAGTTGCCAAGCTCATTCCAGTTGGAAGCCTTAGAGAAATTAGACTGTACAAGTTATCAAAATAGCTGCATCATTGTGTGAAACTTCTTTTCAGACAAAGATTTCTATCCTCAGAAGCTAACCTAGTTCTGTTTCCATACAAAATCAGCTTATAATGTCTCTGGTAAGCAATTAGTACTTTTAGCAGTGGAAAGAAATTCTAGATCATAAGGTGAAAAAACCATAAGGAGAGCAAATGTAAGGTGAAAGGAGCATAAGGAAAGCAAATACATACTAATGGTATTAAAAATTCTCAGGTGTGTCTCTAATTGAAAGTGTATTTGTTGTTTTAATGCTTATAATTGAGATATCGCTTAAGAAAATATCTTGTCTGAAGAGCAAGGAAAAATAGTGGTGCATATGTTCATGAAGAGGCAAGTGGAAGAATGTTTTTGTGGGCTAGCTGATTCCTAGGAAAAATGTCCTGAAGAACTCACAGCAGCCTTTTAGCTTGGTCTGATGAATTCCATGAGTACTACTACAAAGTGACCATGTTCTCCGAACTTCACCCAGTTTGTTGAATTTGAGAAAGAAATTTTGTTGCAACTCCTGATTCTGAATGTAGTGTTCTTAAAGAAACTTGTCTTTTGTACAGGAAAATCTTTATGCCAGTATTGTGTGTATTTGCTAAAATGCTGTAGGAGGAATTTCCATATTATTTACTGGAATTTCCCAGTAATGGTAAGCTTGTAAAGCTGGTATTTTGCCTGTTTTATCTAATCTACAAACAAGTCAGGGGAAAACCAAAAGGACCTTTAAGTGAATTCTAAATAGGACTGTATTTCAGGATGAGTAACTGGCTAGACTAAAAAATCCATTGTTTCTGAAATTGGGAATTTAGACTTTTAAAAGGTTTTTTCAGCAAAATTAAATACTTTAATACAGTAGTGCAGTGGTTTGACCTTGGGTGGGTGCCAGATGCCCTCCAAAGCTGCTCTGTTACTCCCCTTTGCAACTGGAAAGGGGAGAGAAAATGTAGCAAAAGGCTTGGGGTGCAAGATAAGGATGGGGGAATCGCTCAGCAATTATAATCATGGGCAGAACGGACTCAGTTGGGGGAAATTTCTGAATTTATTACCAATCGTAATCTGAGTAGGATGATGAGAAGTGAAAGCAAACTTCAAAAAAACATTTCCCCCACCCTTCCCTCGTTCCCAGGCTTAAAACTTTATGCCCTGTTCACTACCTCCTCCCCGCTCAGGGTGACAGGGAGACAGGAATGGAGGTTGTGCTCAGTTTGGCGTGTGATGTTTCTGCTGCTCCACTGTGGGGTCCCTCTGGTAGGAGACAGCTTTCCACAAACTTTTCCAAGGTGAATCCTTCCCACAGGCTGCAGTTGTTCACACACGGCTCCAGCATGGGTCATTTCAGCGGGCTGCAATCCTTCAGGAACAGACTGCTCCAGTGCGGGTCCCGCAGGGCGTCACAAGTCCTGCCAGCAAACCTGCTCCAGTGCGGGCTCCTCTCTCCATGGATCCACAGGTCCTTCCAGGAGCCTGCTCAAGCACAGGGTTCCCATGGACTGAAGATGGGTTCCACATGTTCTCTATAGCACACTGCTCAGGCAGGGTTCTTCAGGTGCCATGTGGCCTGAAGTGTGGGTTGTGGGCCAGTGCGGATGATCCCACAGAACTGTTAATAGTATGAAAATCTCCTATTGGACTTACTATTTTATATTTAACTTTTATGTGCTGTAACAGTTTTCTGGGTTTTTTTCTTTGGAAAATTTAAAGGTCACAGAAAAAAATATTTTCACAGAAAAATTCCAGTGATGCTTTTAAAATTTACCTCAGCTATTAGGTAGCTATGGGATTGTGTATGTTTAAAGTACCTACTTGCAGTTCAAATGTGCTTTGAAGGTGTCAGCACCATAGTTGAACCGACCATATTATCTACTTTTTTGCCTACTGGCCAGAGGGTATGTATAAAACCATAAATATTTACCATCAAAGAAAGCATGGAACAGTTGTGTAGAGTAACTAAAAAAATGACACTATTTTTAACAGGAAAGAGTCTTGTAAAACTAAAGGTTGAGCCAAGGAATGTCCCTAATTACTTGATACTGTCTCTCCAGTGATTCAAGTAAATGCTTATTTGAAGCTTTTATGTGGGAGAAAATTGCATATTACCTTACCTACATTACTAACATGATAGAGGACTGATATTAAACAAGGTTTCTCGTTATTTTTGAAGTTTAACACTGGGCTTATGGGAAAAGGATGACAGTAAGCAAGGCTCAGCTCTTTGAACTGTACTCATGGGTTTTGAGGGCCCGTGTTTGTAACGTGGATTTAGGTCATGGAGACATCCTCATTTCAGAAAGGAAATCTGCTACTCTGGTGCTAAATCCTCTGTAAGTGGGAGTACACGGACAGGGGAACTAAGCCATTTGCCTTCTGAATGTAGAAAGATTTCGCCTTCTGATTAATAACTAGTTGCCACAGGCAACTTACTATTAAAATGGAGAGTTTAATTTTCAGCTGTAGTCTCTCAAGTGAATATAGTGCAATTTGAAGAAAACAAGACTGTAGTGCAAATACCCTTTGAACTAAAACGATTGCCTAATTTGAAAAGTGACTGCATAATTTTCCCAATGAGTTAACACATCTGTCTGGACCATAGCTCATAAAAAAACAAACAGGACTATTTTAACATACATATTGACTTGGAAACTCCCCCTGTCTTTTCTAGGATGTCTACATGAGGTTAGAAAACATTTAATAAAACTTACTTGATCGGCTTAATTTGTTTCTAGGCACATGCTCTAGAGTCTGAGCCTGGTCAAGGATGTGTGAGCTGAAGTTTGTTGAACTAAAGCCATAATCCAGCCCTCACACAAGTTCATGTTGTGCTTAGGTGGCTGCTGCTGAGCCTGCTATGTCAGGGTACTTATAACACTGATGCTCTTAAGGCAGCTGGCAGCTGCAGCTGCACAGGGAATGAGTACGTGGAAAGAAAAAGGGAGAGAGCTGCAGCATTGCTGGGACTGGAGAATGAGACATTTTAAAGTGGGAGCAAGGTTCTAATTTTAAATGCAAAGTGCAGTGCCTCAACAAAACAGCCCAGCACCAACAAGTCTGTTACTAGAAATAAGCAGTATGCAAAATTGTCCTGAACAGCTGTAGGAGAAAGGAATACTTGTCCCTGATAAGTAACAGCTGTGTTAATTACCCTATACAGCCTTGCCCCTGATGAGTCACAGCTATGTTCAATAAAGGTAAGTGTGATAAAGGGGAGTGGGTTAGTTGGTGAAGGGAGAATCATGAAGGAGAAGGAACCTTGAGGAAGAGGGAAACAAGAGTATCATGAAGAAAGAGGATCCTTGGGAGAGAGAATCACTGCTGTGAGGTCAGTCTGGGTCTGCAGTTAGACCTGCAGTCATAGTCTAGCCAGGTAAAAGCCTGCAGTCAGAGTCTGCAAACTGATCCCTGCAGTCAGAGTTTAGCAGGAAATAACCAGCAGTCAGAGGCTGCAGGGGAAACCTACAGTAGGAGCTTGCTGCAGCCAGGTCAGTGGATGGTTGGAGTCAGGATGGCTGAGCTGTAAAGAGGAATAAACCAGGATCCTTTTCATGCTGTGGTAAACAAGAACTCTTGTGTCTTGGCTCATTTCTATTCTCTTAACAAGAGGGCTGCTTTAATAAACAGCAAAAGTGTGAATTGAAACACATGTTTTTTCTAACCTGGACTTTGCTTTAAAATGAGTAAACTAGTTGCTGAAATAATGTAGAAATGTAAATTACATGCCCTCCTTGCCAGCTGGTTTAAATAGAAGGGGTAGCAGCTTTGAATCTTCCTTGCTTTTGGAAAAACTTTTGTTGACTTGTAACTATTGTTTCAACAGTTTTCAAGTAAAAGTTGGAACTCGTAGCATTGCCCAGCTGACAGTAAAACAGAACACCATTTTAGTCTGAGGACAGTAGAGCAGAAGAGCACAGCCTTGGAGAAATAGATAAAGGATGTAACTTAGGCAAACCGAAGTCATGCAAAAGGCAAGTAGGGTGCCAGCTTAGCTCTGCAAGGCTGACAAAGCAGAAGTTAGGGAAAGCAATGGTATTGTGCTTACTCAAGAGTGTAGGTTGAGGAACAGCCACTTGAAAAAGCCCCTGGACATTGAAGACCACTGAAAGAGACCCCCAAAGAATCCTGTAAGGACTCCCAATAAGGGGTGTGACTATGTCAAATAAAGTAATACCTATACATCAAGTAAGGGGGGATAGCTAATGAATATGTCATCGGTGTACATGATGAAAACCTGTTTACCCAATGTTCAGGGCACTTGATTAGAGTAAGGATCCTCCAAGTGACCAGTGCACTGCAATAAGGAGTGCCTGCCTTCTAATATTCAAAACTTGCTAGATACTTTCTGTCTGATTTCAGTATCACAGCCCCAAAGTGATAAATTCGAGTAGGAGGCAACTCATCAGTTGGACACTGAAGTAAAGACAATCTGTTTAGCAGACAAGCTTCGTTGAATGAATGTGGAGCTGTATGATGATGGGTAGTGTCCCATAGCAGGACCTCAGTAATGGTTAAATGTCTGGGAACTTTGAAACCCTGGGGGTACCGTATGTCTGGATAATATTTATCTCTTGTGTGTTTATAGATTCCTACCTTTTCTTGCTTAAGCAGTTGGTTTTCAGCGCTCAATAGTTCTGTTCCTTATTTAGTGTATGGACTGTTTGTTGAGCTTACTAACTACAGGTATGGCCTTTAATAGTTCAGTTTTATCTTCCCCGTTGTGAGTAGGAAGAGGGGACTGTGAGGGTATAATCTGGTGGCTAGCATATCTTGTAAATCACTGAACTTAGAGTACTTAGATTGTTTAATCAACTGTTAAAGGAACTTTCTCTCTTTGAAGGAGTTCTAAACTTTTCTTCAGTCCCTTCTGTATGCAAGAAACTCATAATGTGGTTTCAGAGCTCATGCGTTAAATGTTGCACAAGTATTACCCCGAAACAGACATGTAGAATTCTTTCCTTGGATAAACATAGGTGGCGACCATTTATCTGAATGGGTGTCCAGAAATTCTAGCAGCTCTTTCTTCAAATATTGCAGTTCAAGTTGTTAAAAAGAATGTTTATTTTCTGCTTCCTAGGAAAGGCAGAGTCCAGTCTTGTGAAAGAGTGTTCAGAAGTTTCTGGAATGGAACATGTGGGAGGACCTGTGGTCTTCCCACATCTAGCAGTGAATTTTAGAAAAGGAAAGAAAGCAGTCTTTAACTTATGTTTGTCATAATTCATATCTATATCATAAGAATGACTTGCAAGTATTGCTTTTATCACTCAGCAAATAAGTATTTGATATATAGGCTGTTGGCACTGGCACCATCAGTAAAATTGTGTGCATCTTGATGGATTGTGCAGGGAGACAGTACTTGGTTGCCTTTCGCTTTTCAGAAATGGCCTTATATCTGGACTAGATACAAGTTAGAAGCAAAGCCATGGTTTGTGGTAGCTCATGTGTCTTCTAGATTATCATCACAGCTATTGACACTCAACAGGGCCAAAGATCTCTCTTCAAAATTATGATTCCAGAAGCTGTTTTGGCAAGATGAAGATGACTTTGTTTTTGAGTATCCCAAATGGATTCAGCTGACAGTCCTCTTTGCTGCATTCCACCCTTTGTGGAAGAGCTAAATGTAGTCTGGATTCTTTAAGAAGCTACATGCTGATCTTGCATCCTTTAAAAGTCCATTTAGCCTGCAGTATTATTGTATTGTGTTTTATTCTGATAGTATATATTGTGCGGTGTTTTGTTTGTTTGTTTGGTTTTGGTTTTTTTTCCCTGCTCCCAGTTCTATTGAGATGAGGTCAAGTTTAAAGTGGTTTCTTTTACTACCTTTTTGATTGATCTAAATTTTTGAGAATATAGTGTAGGTGTTGTAAGCTGTGGGATTTCTGGCTTTAAACTTTTGCCAGAATCGCTATTATTCTGGCTTAAAGTTGTGGCTGGTTGTTTTTGCTTTTCATTTTTCATTATGCCAGACAAGTAGATTAAGAACCTCAATGCCATGGTGGAACCCTTGTGATTATTCCTTAAAAAGAAAGAAGGAATGGAAGTACAGTCATAGTTCATTCCCAAGCTGATATTGGATGCCAAATGTTAGTATTTCCAGAACTTCATTATCAATCCTTTGAGGCAGTATGGTTGTGAAAAACAAGGTTCACTTTCCTGGTAAAATTTAAAATGTTTAATAAAATGCAACAGAGACAGAAATAAAGTAAAGGGTTAAAATGGCCAGGTGCTTGGCATTCAGCTAAGAGCACACTTACTATCTTGGAAACACCCTTTAAATACTTTTTCTATTGCCTGTTGCATATTCATATTCACAGACCATTATGCATTATTCACACATTCCTTTGAGTTTAGATGTTCTTTTGCTTGGTTTTAACCTTTGACTTGTCTTCATGCCATCCTGTAGATTAAATCAATATATTTTATTTCTCCTTGTGGTTCCATTGTATTGTTTTTACACTTCCTGATAAAGGAGAGTCAATAAATTCTTCCTTTGGGGTTCTGGTTTCTGTCACTGTTATCTTCATCCACATAGGATAATCCACAAATGTGAGGCATCACCTAATTACCCTCATAATTCTTTGAGTTAATTACATGAATAAAAGCACTTTAACATCACATAGTCTCCATTTTAATATTATGCTATGGCCTAAGATATATATTTATCACACTACTATTTCTAAGTTTTGTTAACAGCTGAAATAAAAACTATATTCATATAGCAAAGTTATTCCAACATTATACATATAGCATTAATTTTAATATTTGCAAAAAGCCAATAATATAATATGTATTTATAACACGGTGCAAGAATGTGGAAAGAGATTACGTGAGTCTAAAGGACAGAAGGGATATAAATGGCACTTATGAAGACCAGTTTTGGTAGAAGATTTTTTTCTTAATTTTCTTAAGCTTCATTCTTAGTGCTGAGGTGTCGTCCTGGGAAAGCGCCTCTGAGGGAGTCCTTCTTTAGTTCTAAGAAAATGGAGGAAACCATAGGAAGACTAGATTTCTTCAGTGGATGTGGATGTTCATCCATGTCAGCCAACAGGCTCTGGCTCATGGTTTAGTTACCTACTGCAGATTACAGCAACAGAAGGAGATGCACCATGGGAACATAAGCAGTATCACTGCTGGCTCTGTAACCTGCTGTTTGCTGAAAGCTGTAGGGCAGCTGTTAGAAATCCCTGTTGTTCTTATTTGATCAATTAGTGCAGCTCTTCAGCCTAGAAGGAATATGTTTTATTAGTTACATTCAATAATTCTCATATTAATGCAATGTCAGAGGAGATGATAGCACTGGTTCTTAATTAATGCTGGCTCTTGCAGGCTGCATAGCCATGTGTGAATCTCACAATGCCTGTATTGCTTCAGCTTGATAGTCTTAAAGCTGTGTGGCAAAAGCTGGGTACCTTGCTTTTTGAACTCTTACAAGGGTGCTCTGGCATACTGGGCACATGTAAGAGAAGAATATAAAGTGAGCTGGCTTTTTATTCTTGACCATCTACACCCAAAAGTGCAATCTCTGTACTTGGAGGATATTTTCCTTTCTTAATGACCGGTTGTAGAATATTGGAAGAATTCTTGCAATTGAAGCAGATGAGAGTATTAGTGTAGTTACTGGAAAGAAGTGTATGTTTTTAAGGTGTAATTCATCTGACTAAGTTTAAACATCTGCTTTAACAATGAGACCACTGATGACCTATTACCTATGTCTGCAATGACTATGCAGGGAACTTCATGTAACATTTAGATGAATCCCACTGGATGTGTTAAAACTTGGCAACACTGCAAAGAAGCTTTATCCATCTTTCAGGTGCAAAATTTTACTCTGTAGAGTCAGCATAATAAATCACTATTAGTTTTGTTCTACCATTAAGAGTTGTTTTTTCATAGATGCAAAAATCCTGCCTGTGACGGGCTTTATTGTGGAACAGCTTTTAAATATAATGTGTGGTCAGAATAGACTGGATTTGGGAGTCTTGGGTTATATTACTTAAATAAATTGAATGGCTTGGAGCTTTACTTTTTTATTCCATTAATAGTGTCTTGCAGAGCACTTAGACTTATCTGATGTAAACTGCAGCAAAGAGTTGTTTATTGTTTTCTCTTATTAGAGTGGGAATTTCCATCAAATATCTGTTGTACTTTTGATCTTCTCTGTCCCTATCAACTGCAAGCTTTAAGAAAATAAATCTAGAAAATTTTAAAACACTGCCAGGTCAAAGTATTTGTTATATAACAGATTTAATTGCAGCACAGATTGAAAATGTACCTTTAAAAATACTCAGAATTTATTGATAAATACATAAATTTCTCTTTCTTGCTGTTGAGTATCTAAAGTGTTGGGCAGTGTACTTGGATGGTAAATGTGCTATTACCATATTGTTGTTGAAGAATATATTGAAGAGACATTAATTAGTAAAAAATCTCTTCTTGGTAATAATCAGCCCTTTTTTCCCTGCACCCCCTCTCTCACCGAACAAAATAACCTAAACAAAGGCAGAACCTATTATTTTTAAATCCACATATTATTTCTATGGACTTTTAAACATCCATTCCCTGCACAATTATTTTACAGATAAAGTTGATGGAGTTTTCCATCACTGTTTTTGCATATTTTGCATCACTGTTATCTGTATTTTGAGATAGTTTGAAGGAAACATAATAGAGGTCTTGATGACTTCTGAACTCTGTCCTTGAGGAGAACTTCAAAATAAGTATCTATGCAGCAGAGTATGGACAGAGGCTGTGAACACTGCAGTTAACAAGTGGATGGCTCTGAATATTGACATTTCAATGTTTTAAACCAAGCTTTCCTTTGTAGCTATAGACTGCAGTTTGTTAGGGTGCAAAGATCTATGTGCCTCAATTGTGTTCTCCAACGTGAATTTAAAATTGCAATATCAAAAATACATGGCATAGAATTGGCAGGTACGTTGAAATTCAGCTGTCTGAACTAAATATCTTCTGCCATTTCTGAATTTTTGGGATGCCTGTAATCTTTTTAGAAGGGCTGGTAGATGTACTGCACAATCCACAGGAGCCCTTTTTCCTTCTGGAATAGTAGCTGGAAGCCAGGCATAATATTACCCTCAAATTAGGTATGTCTGTTTAGGTACCTGAATTGCTCCCCTGAGGCTAGTGGCTGGAAAAATAAGGGCCAAGAGGGTGGTTTGCCAAGTCTCTTGGGTAGTTTCCAGTTACTGAGTGATTGGGAATGTAAGGAGACTTGTGAAGGAACAGGTTGCAAGGATGCATCTGAGCACTTGGAGAAGAGAGGGAGTAACATGAGCTAGTCAAAAGCCTTGAGCTGTGTTATCATCCCTGTTTGGATGACATTTATCCTGAAATACTCTGACTAAAGCCTGTTACCTACTGTTACCGCTGCTGGTTCTAATTTGGTTCCACCTTAATATGATCCAAGATACTTAGAAGTTATTTTTTGAGACTTTTTTAACCTCCACATCTGCTCAGTGTTGATGGGAACATTAAGGTAGCTGGGGCTCAAACAGAAATGGGGGAAACACTCAATTGTGTTACATGTTGGAATGTAGTTTTCATCCTTTCAACAACAACAACAACAAATTAAAAAGAACCAACTCCTTCAGTGGCTGAGAAGGGCTTGGTTCTTTGGGTTATGTCTGACTCTTAACTGTGGAAATTATACTCTGCTAACCTGCTATTTTTATAACTATGATTTATGGGAGTAGATGCCTTGTTTTGCAACTGCTGAACTAACAGCTGGTGGTAGATGAGAACTCGAAAAGATGAAGACCAGACTATGAAATGTAATGCTACAAAGAAATGATTATTAGCTGTGTTGTGCTCTAAGGCAGGGTCAATCTTCATACCAGAGATTCTGACAAAATTTTTTTATCCCAGTAATTTTTGGGGTTTTTTTATTATTATTTAATTATAACATGTTAACATGCTGCTGTTATGGAGAAAGGTACTAATTTCCTTGTTCCAGAAACACATGGATACTATGGGTTTAAGCACTGTTGGCAAGATCCTAGAGTATCTGTGAAATGGTATTTCAGTAGAATGTATAAATCTAAACAGCATTAAACCCACTTTCAAAATGTTATTTCAAAATGATTTATTTGACTGATCAGAGAAAATAACGCAAGAATATCACAGAATCTTAAAAATCCTTGCAAGTTATATGTCTGAATTCATTACATACCATTTGGAAATACTTGACAATTTCAGGACTGCAAAGAATGTATTTTAATTTTGATGAAAGAAATGCTCATCGCAGTCAGCAGTGATAATTGGTTTAATTGTTGGCAGCTTCTGCATCATGATTTAATCACGTTCATTGCAAGACAGTGAGACTTTTTGTTCATCATCTTGTACTTAAACATTGTCTATCCCACAATAACAATGTTTCCTTTTGTTAGCACTATGACGCTTCTTATAATTGTGTCGTTGAAGAAAATGCATTGGACAGCATTGGATGTGAATGTAAACTGCCATCAGAATTTCTTAAGGTATTCAGAAGTGGCTGGAGAATCAATCCTTGCGAAATTTACAAATTTTGATGTCTAATATATGCTATCTAAAATGTTTGAAGATTGGGCATATATAGCAAAAACAATGAACCATTTCACAGAGCAGCTGAAATATTTTAATTCAGCTCTGCAGTGCTTTCCAAGAAAGTCAATGTACTGCAGCATAAAAACTGGTCTGTAACACTCTTCCAGAGGGGGGATTACAGCTAATAGTCTTTGTCTGGTTTTCATTTATTTGCATTTTAAAGGATTTAAAATAATTTAAATTAACAATTAATTATCATTTTAATAAACTCTTTGCTAGATTGGTGATTGGCTGGAATGTTTTTATCTTGGCAGTAGGTGCCAGTTTTCCCTGGAGATGTGCCTGCTTATTGGTTTAACCTATCTCCCCTCTACCAGCAGCAGCCGGCTGTCACAACTAGATGGGAGCGGCTTTTTCTGGAACAAACTGGTTTGAAGAAGTTGCCAATTTTGCAGCACCAGTAGTGGCTTAATGAGAAGCAAGAGGAGAGCAGTAATTGTTTTAAAAATTGATTCAGATGTTATTACACATGATATTGCCTCTCAAATTAAGTTTTCTAAGTGTTTGTTCTTAACTGGGAAACATGACCTGTGTAAATATAACCAGTTTAGCCTCAAACCCATGCATTGTAATGAAAAGGCTTGCAAGTATTAATGGTATCTATAGACAAAGCAAGAGGAGAAAAGAATCTGTAGCTCACAGTCGAAACACAAGAATTTTCCATGTAGTTATGTTAAAAATCTTATAACTGGTGCTGCCTTCAATCTTTGACATACCTTTTATTAGTTTTAATTAGTGTGTCTATGTTTTAAGCATTTTAACTGCATGTGTGACTTGCTGTTAATAATTTTTGTTCTGAAATCTGTATAGTTTGAATTTCAAGCAAAACAATCTGTAAAACCAGGAAAGATTGCTGTACAAAACCCTAATTATTTATTTTGTAATGGCTATGTCATTGCAGGTAAAATTGCCAGTTGCTTCTAAGCACACTTTTTAATAAAGAGAGCTCTCTTTCAGAAAACTAGTGGGGTTTTTGACTGATTTAATCTGAAGAAAGGGAACTATTAAGTCCTCCTTTTTTTAGTAAAGCATTTTGCATCTACTAACAAAAATACCCTCTTGGATCTACAGATGATCATCCAGTGGCTTTATTAAATTGGCTCTGAAACCTGTTTGCAGCAGCGAAGACACAAATGAGTCGAAACTGGGGCAAACCAGAGCAGTCTCCTCCTATTGTCTCGGGATGCTTCAGCGGTCTTGAATGTACTCCCAGGAAATTGAGTTTCGAGTTGGAAATAATACTGTGTAAGCTGAATGGCTGGAGGTGCCCTTGTGGATGCAGCATGTAACTTGTGAAGAAGACAAAGAATGGGCCATGATTTTTCCTACTTAAAATTTCTGCCTTGCATTCCTTGAAAGAGGTGTACGTGTTATGAGCCTGTAGCCAGTGGGGGGGAAACACTTCTCGTTCCTGGCACAGCCCCATTGAATCCATATTGCAGTCCCTAATCCAGCTCACTGCGTGGCAGCACAAATCTTTCTATTGTCATGGGATAGAAATGAATGATAAAGGGAGCCAGCATTGCTGCTTTTGTTAGCATTATGGTGTCCTGGCCTGGTTCAAGCAAAATCTGAATGTGAGATTCCACAACTGCTTGGTTTTTGTGAGAATGCTGCTAAGAAGGGTTGGAGGTCTTCTCCTGCTCCAGAGCCGCATGTGCTTGATCCAGCTCCCTTTACAGCTGAAAAAGCAGTGCTCCTGATGCTAAGATCCAGCTACTGAGATGTGCCGCTGCCCAAATGAGGGTTCAAGTAAGGTCATATGCTGAAGTCAGTAATACAAATTTTATTTAACATGGAATGTCAGGGAGAGAGGTAGAAAGAAATTGAAAGGAGACTAGAAAGAGATCAGGTAGAAGATAGTCACCAGCTGTAGGTCCAGTGGTGTCCTTCTGATCCTTCCTCACCCTGGGCTTCTCAGCAGTTCAAATCTCCGGGTCTTTTCACTGTTCAGACATATTAGCAAAGAAACAACTTACTGGCTATTGGCTACACAGTACTACTATTCTATAGCTTCTAATGCTAATTAGTTCTTGTACTCACTCTTCTTCTTTGTTTGAGTTAATGGTCATCTCTCCCTTCGGGAATTACATTTTACCAGGTCCAAGCTGATTTCAGCACAGTTGCTGAGCTGGCTTTCCTTTTGGCCCATAAATTCTGCAGTTATGTCCATTATTGGTGATACATTCTTCTCCCCCAGCTTTGCTAACCTCCCCTTTGGTGTGAGATAGCGCTCAGGCAATAGCACCCCTTTTACCTTATCTCACATTCCAGCTGTGGTGGCTTATCTTACAGTCCGAGTTCCAGGTATCCAGGGAGCCATTTTCAGATGGCTTCAGGTGGTGGTCACATATTTCAGCAGTCCCAGAACTTGGGGTGATCTTTCTTTGACACATACGAGTGATGTGCATATGAGCAGTTGCTTCTTTACACAGGTTTCCACAGTGGGAATTTTCATCTGGATGCATTACCCAAAGGTCTCACCTATGCCAGGCCTGGAGATAGCACTGTCCTGTTACTCCATTCTGTGCTTATCTCATGGCGGTCTTTCTGTGGCTGTAACAATGTTTCAGACAGGCAACTGTATTCTTTAACTCCTTACACCTGGATCAAAGGAGCAGATAAAAATGTGGGATCTACTCACTATCCTCACAATTTAAGTAATATGTTTTCACCTTCTTGTGCTTGCTTCATTAAAAGGAATAAGAATCTTATAGAATTACTTTGACGAATATTAACCCTGATACTTAAGATTTTTTGCTTAAATTCACCATCCTGAGGCTGACTAAATCTAGGTTAAAACTGGTTTGCGTCAAAGTCATCAGTACCAGATTATAACAAAAGCAAGTTTGCCCTCACACAGTGGCAGAAGAAACCTCTGACATAAGGCTCGACAGCAAAAGGAATTCTAGAAAAGAACATTCATGAAGATTTTGAGAGTTGTAGGCAATTTTTCCTTTTTTGTCCCTTTTCCCATCTCACACTAGAAATCTAAGTGATTTCTTGGACAGCTAGTTGGCAATATTCTGTTGGTGAAAAGGCACATGAAACATTTGGTTTATGTTAGTATGTTTCCGAATTTCTTGCCTCCCCTTCCTTGTCTTCCGTATTTTCAACTCAAGCTGACTTACAAACCCTGGTTAGTGCTGCTGATCTGGTTCAGTCGCTCCAGGTTTAAATTTCATGGAGGTGTTGTCCTCTTCCCATCCTTGTGCTGCTTCTCATATTGCTTCACTGTGGTCATTGGTGTATTTGGTCAGTGAAGCAGAACAGGGGATGAAAGTGAAGCTTGGGAGAGCAGGAAAAATACGTCCATGCCTGAACTGGTTTGCCAGTCTCATTCTGTGTCTATACCCATCTCTCAAACACATGCACAGACCGACTCAGACACCTGTGTTGACCTTGATAAAAAGAACAGAACATAACGATGCCTTACTTGTACAAATAAGGGAACAATGTGTTTTAAAGGAGATGAAAGAACATATAAGTAGACACACAGGATGCTCCATGTAGCTGGAACCAGTGGATAAACAGATAATGAGGAATACAATGGGTTTTGTGGTAGTTACGTAACAAGAGGCACCAGTGCATGCCTTAAGAGAATATCAAGGAAAGGTCATGTGTAACACTGGAGGCTCTCAGCGAATGCAATCACCAGACACCCCTTCAGAAGACACTGTAGGAACATAACAGGACTCCTGCTAAGAGGTGGATGCATGCAAATTAGTTCTAGGAAAAGTGATATGTATGTATTACCCAGGAAGTAGACTGTAATCATTATTTATGATCACGGTGGAATAAATACCTTCTTCTAAGGTTTTGCAACAGATCCAATTAGAGGAAGTAGCCTCTGTGTGTCCAGTGTGCTGCAATTAAAAAACCCCTGCTTTTTAATACTTCAAATTGTGCTAGAAAGTTTCCTCCCTAGCTGATTTTGATACCAACTCAGAGCATCGTGCTTTGTCAGGGTCAAGAATGAGCAGTGAGGGAACAGGGAGAGGGTGGTTTGTAATTGGTGCTGTTGAAAAATGTAAAAATCAGTCTTTTTTGGAAAGTGTGTAGCTTGAGTATTAGGAGATGTGTTCACTCTTGACTGTGGTAAATTGATTTGCTTAATTACAGGAGATATTCAGTACTTGCTGTTCTGCTAGCTGCTTGACTTACCAGAACTGAATTTCTCAATTACCCTTGCAGATGATGGTATAAAAAATGTTACAAAAGTTGTAGCCAAAAAATGGAATTTGTATATCAAAGGAAGCTGCACAAATGTGTATTGAAAATGGCACTTAGAGTAAAATCAGGCTTAACATCATAGCTGTTCAGATGAAAGTGAAATGCCTTGATAACAAGTGCAAAACTGCTTGCTGATTTTCCAGAATGAATAATTGCTTTAGTTAAATGGGTGGGCTTTTATTAGAGCACCGCTTTATACTGATATGCTAGTTACATCTTGAGTATCTGTTGGAAGGATCTTATGAAAAAGTTACCTTAATCTTGTATGAAGCACTTAGAGTAAGGAATTAAGTTCTTCTGCAGAAAGAGAAATATTTGTTTCTGTACTTCTTCATTTTATTGTAAAAATGAAAGAGGAACAGCTTTAAGCCTGCACGGGTTTAGTTAAACATGCAAGTGTTGAGTTATGTACTTGTGTTGAATTCATTGGGTTAAACAGATCTTTTTTAATGCCCTAAATCTATGTCTCCTCTCAAATGGGAGCTGAAAGTCTAGAATCTGTCAGGGTAGACTATCATGACTGTTCTACTGTAGGCTTTTTGCATGTGACTTCCATGTCCTAAGTGATTTTTTCAGCCTAACTTAGTTTCAATTGCTTCCTTTTTTGGTTGTAATGACTGTGGTAATTTTCTTTGAGCAAGATGTCAGTGCCTAGCATTTTAGAGATTTTTCTTGGATGTTAAAAACAGTGCTAATAAGACATTCTTATTTTCTGCATCTGGAAGAAAAGGTGTCTGGTCAAAAATATTTGTATAGATATTTTCCATTTCAACCTAGTCTACTCACAGCTCGACCCCAAGTTTTGAACTTTACTTTCTCCTTTTCATTCTGTTGAGAAGACTGATTGTTTAACCCTTTGTGTTAATGGTTCTCAGCTTTCTTTAACCTGGAGCCTAAGTATGTTTCTGTCTTAGAATTCTACCCCATTGTGTTTTGCAGAGGAGAGGAGAGAAGAGAGCCTTGCTTATTTATTCCTAAGTTGTTCTTGCTATCCCTTGCTTAATGTGAAGGTAGTCACGATATTAATACAGGTCCATTCTTCCTCTCTACAACTCACCTCATTAATTTTGAATGTGCTACATTTGTGTTCTCACATGACATGGATGAAGGTGAGTCACGTCACACTGCTGGCGTGTGTGTCCCACTCAGTGTCACTTATTAATATTCCACGCTACTAAGTGTTTAATCCATTCTATAACCCCTCATTATCAATGGGAATACATTCCCTATATAGTAAAATAATTATTTTTTTATAAGATTAAAGCAAATTCCTTATGGCATTGAAACAAGAAAGTGTTTGACCTTGGCTGATAGAATATGTCATCAGGGAAGAACAGGTAAACGTTTCTTCAGTGATAAATGAGAATTTGCTTTTTCTTGCTCTCCCCTTATTGACAGGAAAGTATTAAAGTATCCTTTCAATAATATGTATCCTTGCAAGTTGTCTTTGAAGTTGTTTAATGTATCTTAGTTTGTGCAAGCATAATCAGATATTTTTTTTCTCCCCCAGTCGGTGTTATCCGCTGTCCAATTTGTGGTCAGGAGTGTGCAGAGAGACACATCATAGATAACTTTTTTGTGAAGGATACCACAGAGGTTCCCAGTAGCACAGTAGAGAAATCAAATCAGGTAAGTGCATTAACATGTAATCAAGTTAACACCTTTTGGATGTGTGTGCATATCCTTGGCTTCTTGCTGTGTGGTCTTTTTGATCTTCGTATGCAGACAGAACTTTAACTAAGACATCACATGGGGTAGCTACTCTAGAAAATCAATTAAAATGTATGAAAATGTGCAGGAAGAAAGTGGTTATCTTACCCCAAACTATTTTTAATTGTTGATATAAATTTGCATCTTAATAGCAAAAGATAAAAGTAAGGAATAGGCATTAGAATGGGAGTTTCTGTACTTTGGACAGGGTATTTGAAGCACTCTTGGAAGCAGAGACTTGCATAACACTACACTAGGAGACCTAAATGGACTTTATCACGTTACTGACAAAATATGGCATTAAATAGCTGAAGTCCTATTGCCAAGGAAGAGGCTCAAAATGCTAACTGGGGAGGATGGTATGTTGTAGGGGTTTCTTTTTTGTTTTCCTTATGTAGACTGCCTCTTCTTCCTTTTGCAGTCAAGTAATAGCCATCTCATAGAAGTTGCTTATCTGGAAGAATAGTAATATTGGGGTTTTTTCCTTATGTTTTTTTCAAGAGGCAAGTGCTAGCTAGTGTGGAAGCAATACAAAATGAATAATCACATCTGTGTAGGATCACAATTGAACAATTTCTGTTAGCAAAATATTGCATGTCTTCAGTTTTAGCTAGTAAGAGTCTATCTCATGCATCTCTTTACTCATGAACTTTTTATCAAACTGCAGGAAGTTATTGTAAACAATTCAGCCTCTTTGTGTGTCGCTGCATTCTTCACAAGGATAGTACAGTAAGGTTGCTGTATCAGTGTGGCATACATTTAAACTCAGGCCCTAATATTTGGATGGTGGTCTCCTTTTATTTTGAAAATTCCTCTTTTTCACTTTCCCATTTTAGGGGGGACTGTATCATTGGCTCTTGAGCTGTTTGCTCCAGGGGCAGTGTCTTAGAGGTTGTTTATTGTGCGTTCTGCTCGTTTCAAGGCTTAGCTGGAATTTGTGCTTGCGTGTGTGAACGGCCACATCCCTCGGGAACAGATGACAGGACCCAGTCAGGTTTGTGATACCAGCTCACTGACTATTGAAGGCATAAGTGGTGTCATCATCTCTGAGGAAGAGGACTTGTGTCTTGCAAGCCATTAAACTGTTCAGATTTTAAGGAATTTTGAAACTGGATTTCTGAGAACTGGTACACCTTATCAGAAACTGAAATTGGATTGTGAGTTGCTGGAAGTACAAGCTGTGTTCTTGCAATGTAGGACAGTTTGAACTTGTTTTTTTTTGGATTTGGCAAGGGGAAATGTTGGTTTGGTTTTTTTGTTTGTCCCCTGGGAATTGCAGGACAATATCTGAGTTTTGCAGATGATTGTGAGATTTACACAGTCCCTCAATACTGCACCAGTAAGATTGACAAAATGAGTAGTCCCTGTGGAAAATTTCATCACAGCTTTTACAGGTACTTTAAAATTAGGAAGAGAAGCAAGATAACAAATAATGTTATGCAGAAGCAGTCCTAAATGTTGGGGGTTTTTTGGTTTATTTTTGTTTGTTTCTTTGTTTGTTTGAGAGGGTGGGGCTGTCCCATAGCCTCTGCTTAGTTACATAACAAGTCCTCGAAGATACTGCTTTGGGAGTGGTGATAGAAATGGATTTTTTTTTTTTTTCCCTTGGGAGTACTAACAATTTTTTTTTTTTTTTTTTTAAGTCTCTGATCACTCCCTTTCCCCTCACAATATTTTTTTTGCTGCCTGTGAAAGTAAAGTGGGGAATTCCATTCATTGAGTGGTGTGAGTAGATGTCAGGGAGATTCTTGAAAGCATTTGTGTTTCCTTAAGATCCCTTCTAGACTTCGATCTTACTCTTCCATTCCGTATTTGTTTCTCTCTTTCCCTGACACAAACCAGCAGGTTTGCACTTTGAAAGCGACTCTGTTCTTCACCTAAGGTCCTTGGCTGAACTCAGCACAGTTTCTGCAGCAGTTGAAGGCAGACCAGCAGACTTTGCTGGACTAGGAGAATAAGACATTCATGTGTTTTTTGCTGGCTTTTTTCGAAAAAAATGGAGCTAGATGTTCTGTTAAATGCCTGCTTAAGTGTGTGTACTTTACCTCTTGGAAACGAATGATGTGCAGTTCTCTTTGTTTGAATAGATTTATTTTGGTATGGTAAGGCAGCTTTTTGTACATTCCTTTGTACCTTGACATAGGAAAAAAGCTACACTGTTCTGTAAACTTCTCTGTTGTCGAACAGCAAAGTTAAATCAATAATAGTTAAACGGATTAGTGTACTGTCCAGGGGGGAATATTATGAGGTTTAAGGATGATACAGCCCTCTAATCACCCTGTCTCATTTTGCCTTTGAAGGAGCAAAGAGAAAAGAAAAAAAATTTGCCATTAGCTTAGGCAACAGATCAGAGAAATTAAAGTAGAAAATATACAGAGCAGACGCTTGCAGGAAATACCGCATCAGAGATCATCCAAATTCTATCCAGAACTGCAGCTATTTTATAAGATTTTTCTACTGAGATAGTTAATTTGTCTTCAGTAGTTTTGCAGCTTTATTTGAACGCTTAAAAAAAATAGAATTGGAAGCAGGGCATGGGTTTTGTGCAAATAATGTTGTGGCTTAGAACCACTGGTCTGTATCTATGATTAGCTTTATATGTGTGTTGTCAGGAAGGACTGCTTTATTTCAGTCCAATAGAGACTGCAAAAGACCTCTTGCAAATTAAATGTTTGAATGTTTCAGGTTCAAAATGGTATTAAAGCTAAAGCAATTTTTAGCATACTGAATTAAAACTGCAGGGGTGAATGGCATATCATGAAGCCTGACATTGTGGGAAGAGAAAAATAACTGGAACCCTTGAAAGTGCTATCCATCTATCCGTCTATAGTGATGTTTATCTTACCTGAGCCTGATTTGGGTAATAAAAAATTTGGTCAATTCAGTACACTACTGGCATAGCTGTGCTTTCTAGAAATTACTGCTGAAAACTTCAGGAGCACAAGAAGTGAGCATGAAGAAAGTATAGAATTCTCTAGTGTATGTTCCACAAGAGCTTTCCTGGGTAGCATTAAATGTTTTGTGCTGGCTATTAGCATAGGAAACTTTGCAAAAGAGAAGAAAGGCACAGGAAATACAGCTGAGATCTTCCTGAAAGTAATGGTTTGTGGTCCTGAAAGTTGTAGGTTGTGGGCTGCCGGGACATAAATTTGAAAGAGCAGATATTTTATAATTTTTTTTTTTTCCCCCGCATTGTGATTTATTGAAAGACTTGGCAAAATTATTGGCTTCTAAAGATAAGTTTGAAAATAAAAATCAATTATACTTCATTTATAAGAGTGAGCAGAAAGGGGCTTCCGACCTAAGAGATGTAGCTGAAGCAAGTGCTAGATTTGAACAAGACTAAAGGGTAGACAAGTGAGGGAAATTCAGGGACTTTAACAGAAGAAAATGGTGTATTCAAAGCCATGAGAATAAAAATGAGGAATGTGAGATTGATGCAAGAGAGAAGACCTTAGTGATAATATGGGTGTTGGTGCAGCATCCTGAGCCTCTAGTACATTTTAGTCTAGGTTCTAATTCTCATAGCTTCTGTGTCCAAAACAGAATGTGTGTAAAAACATTTTTGATTGCAAGAATAACTTCCTGTATCTTTACCAGTTACTGACCTGAGAGTTTAAAATACTGTATTAGGAATGAAGAACAGATGGGGTTTATGTGAGATATTGGGAATGTAGCAACAAAGCAAGGTATCAGCTTAGTTCTGATACCAGACCTGATATTAGGAAAGCAAGTCTGACTGCCATAATGAGGTTATTAATGAGGAGAATTTAGAACAATAAGTTTCTTCAAGTTTGTATGGTGCCGGAGGAACCACTGTGTGTTTTTCCAAAGAGCTATTATGCTTAAACATCTTATAAAAGCGGTACCTGTGACCAAAACATCTTTGAAAGCCAGTGGTAATAGACTCAGGAGGAGTCACAATATGATCTTGCATGCTTTGAAGAGATGTGGATATTGATGGGATGGTGGGGTAAGAAGGATATGTTGATCAGATTTTGTGCATTTTGAGTTGTCAGTACATGGTTCATAATTAGAATTACATATAGTTACTGTCTTTGGTGATTTTGTATGTGCTGAGAGATAATTACGTAACAATTAGCATCAGTGAGGTTTGGATCCAGTAGGGGAAAGCATTGCATCTAATTTACGTTGGGGAAGTTTGGAGTTCACTGAAAATTCATCTAGACTACTTTGCTCTCTTCCTTTGAAACCTTTGCTTGATTATTTAATCTTTTTAATTCTCAATGTGTATTTAATTGGAAGAGTGGTTACTTACTGCAGCAGCTGAGAAGACAGGTCTATTACCTCAAGTCTTGCAAGTAAATGTGATTTTTCTGCCATAAAAGCTTGTGTATTTACTTAAAATAGTACTTACCTGCAACATGCTGAGTAATTTCTGCTTTCATTAAATTTGACTGAAGCCTGAATGAACACTTCCCGGGGCTATAAATACTAGAACTTGTAACTGAATTAAATGTAATTACAAGGAAAACTCAATTAAAAATAAATGTCTGTCTGACCAGAATAAGGGCTTACAGGTTAACTAGGGAGAGTTTTCTTTGAAATCACTGAAACACTGCTTGTGTGAGTCACAAAAATAAGAATGAACTGAGTTTTAGGTTTTGTAAGTGCATAAAAAATATTTGCTATAATTATACTTCCATGTACTTTAGCTATATAGCTTATTCTAATAACTAGGAATTCTAGCCAAATCCAACCTATAGCTGAAAATGCATATTTGAAATCAGAAATAGGAGCAGATCCGTTGCCACCTAGAAGGCACTGCTGTTTTGATAACTTGAGTTATGATGTCTATGAAAAGCTTTATGGCTCATGTCCACTTGGTGAGGAGTATAAAGGTGGGATATATATTTTTGATACTACAAAGGAAGAGTTTTGATTCATTTGGCAGCACCTGATTATTGGTTGTTGAATCACAATTCTCACCTCATTCCACATACAGGTCAAAGCAGTTGGAAAAAACTCAACTAAATCATATTGAAAAAAGAAAATAGATGAAGCTCTTGGAATCTAGGGAGAATTAATAGCTTCAAAAACTTTTTGAACTTACCTAAATGCCCTGGCATGTTCATCTGCCTGAGTTTGCTAATGATCTGGAAAGGCTGTTGTAGGGAGGTTGGTTGGTTTTGCTTTGGTTCCTGCTTTTTTTTTTTTTTTTTTTTTTTTTTTTTTTTTTTTTTTTTTTTTTTTTGTGGGTCATTGTTTTGCTCCTTTGGCTTAGAGACTGCCTGAAAGACTTTTGTTCTTTTTCTCTGCTTATTTTGTTTTTACTGCTGTTTTGTTTTACACTAGAAAACCAAACATCCAGTATGTTACTCTCCCCTCTGACTTTTAAAAACATACCTGGATATTTGGGGGCACAGCACAATCACACCTCTCTGGCAACAAGACTGATGTGAAAACTTTCTTGTCCTGCCTATTCAGTTCACTCTCCAGTCTGCATTGCTGATGTAACTGAGCCTTGGGCTAGGATGGTGTAAACAGTCCTGGTTTGCATCCCAGTCTTGCAGAGGGTTGCACTGGCACAAAAAGGAGGAGACAACTGGCTAAGGAGGGAGAGGACTTTTTCCCCAAGAATTGTTAATACTTTAAAATTTGTTTTTCAAAATGTCATTGAATTTAAGGGTTAATGATAGGTGTTATGCTTTAACCCCAGCTGGTAACCAAGCACCATGCAGCCTTTTTTACTTCCCCCTTTCCATTTACTTCCTCCCACCCTCCCCACCTCACCTCCAATGGGATGGGTAGGAGGATCAGGGGGGAAAAAGGTAAAAGTGTAGGTTGGACTAAGGAGAGTTTAATAAATGAAATAAAGAAATATTAAATAATTATAATAGTAGTAGTAACGAGAGAGGGAGGGAGGAATTTGCTCACCACCCACTGACTGATGCCCAGCCTGTCCCTGAGCAGAGATTGGTGCCTCCCACCCAACTCCCCACAATTTATATGCTGAGCATGATATTCTGTGCTGTGAAATAGCCCTGTGGGAAGTTCAGGTCAGCTGTCCTGGCTACACTCCCTCCTTGTGCATGTCCTGACTGGCAGAGAGCATGGGAAGTTCAAAAGTCCTTGAGTTTGTATAAGCACTGCTTAACATGCTGATGTTCTGGTTGTTGCTATCATTATTTTCTTACTAAATCTGAAACCACAGCTCTGTGCTAGCTACTGAAGAAAACCCCCGCTCTACCCCAGCTGAAATCAGAACAGAATGTCAAAATTTTCAATTTCCTGATTTCAGTTCACTTCCTTTGCTAATGGAAATAATTGCTTTATTTCCATTTTCTAGACTTTTTTAATGATGTCCTGGTATTTCTCCCTAATCTACTGGTCTGGATAGGAATAAGAATTTTTATTTTTAAGAGAAGAAGGGGAAGAAAAGGAAAAACGAGGTCTCATTTTTCAAAAGAAACGGAAAAAGGGGCACAAGCCCAATTTTTTCTCCTTTGCGGGTCACCTTTAACGAAAAGAAATTGCATCTATCTCCAAGTGACAACAAGAGGGGTCAACAGCCCTTGTATTGTAACTTCATTTCTCAGAAGATACTTGCTTTGAGAGGTAACATGATCCAGAAGAATAAACACAACATTGGGAATCTGGAACTCATGTTCAAATTCCAGTTCTGTCAGTAACTTGCTATCTGGCCTAAGGCGAGTTTTGTGCTAATTTTCCTCTCTTTCCTGAAAGGGGAAACTGGAACATAGTTCTATGTATATATATTTTATCTGCATAAGATATAAATATTTCCTTCCTCTTTAGCTTAATCTATATTTACCGTGTGTGGGTACAGAAGTCATTTGGTTGAGTTTTTTTAATCAAACTGAAAACAAAACTAAGACCTCACATTTTCTCCTTGTTGCTCCTGCGAGCAGAAATCTGTCACTGTGATCTGTAGGATGTAGCAATCTTCAGACAGATTGAGGCTTTGGTTGGCAGCAGTGCTGAACACTGCCAGCAATGGCTGGTGGTTATCTAGATGAGGATCTGCAAAAGCATGTTCACTTTTTTTTACTACCAAAACCCCATTAAAGGCAGGACTACAGAGGCATTGTAAAGGAGGGGTAAAAAGGAAGTGATGGTATGAACATGTGAAATGGTGCTGTCCATCATTCAGATTTTTCAACCTGTTGTTCAGATTGTGGTACTGTAGCAATTTTTTCTTGTGTATGTATTTACTCTGTGAAGAGAGGTTTTGGTCTGCTGACATACTTGTTTTCCTTCCTTTTTTTTTTTATTTTTTTCCTAGGTCTGTTTTGTATAGTCCAAATAGCCTCAGGCCACAGTTTGAACATTCTAATGCATTGGCTGCAAATCTGTTCTGGGGTAGCTTTTTTGACAAACTTAACTGGAATACTGTCTTCTAAGAGGTGGTGCTAAGGTTCTTGAGAGGAACCTTGCTGCTCAGTATGGTGTGTGCTTCCTGAAACCAAGCAGGTGACCAGAAGCTAAAATTAAAGCTTCAGCGTGAACTGAAGGAGGCTTCTAAAATCAGAGTAGTGCTGCTTTGTGTTCTGTCGTTAGTATATATTTGACAACAGCATCTTGTGGACAGTAAACATTGTATGGCTTCAAAGTGTGCAGGGAATGGCAGAAAGTAGTGGTCTGACTTTTATCACGTCAGGCAAAGATTTTAGGGTAACACTGACAAAATGACCTGTTTCTTTGAAAAGTCACATTCAATTACTTCTGTGCTGTTATTTATAATGCTCCTCCTGTACCTCAGGCAGTTTTCCGTTCTCATTTCACTGTTTTCAGAAGACTATGAAAGTGCACTGATGATGTATGAAAAGTAACCTGTGTGTATATTCCAAACTTATTTTAACAGCTACCTTTTCTTCCTCTTGTCAGGTCTGCACAAGCTGTGAAGACAATGCAGAAGCTCATGGGTTTTGTGTGGAATGTGTAGAGTGGTTGTGCAAGACCTGCATCAGAGCTCACCAGAGGGTTAAATTCACAAAGGATCATACTGTGAGGCAGAAAGAGGAAGTATCTCCAGGTAACATATTTATAATTTCACAAAGAGTATGTGTCTGCATTGGAAAATTATGTTGGAACAACACACTTTTTTAAAAAAGTGGTAAATTGAAAGCTGGTTTTCTGTCAGTTTTTTGTCTTGGGTAAGCTAAATAGCTGTACAGGTTTTCTTTTTTTAAATTTAATATGTTTTAAAACAATAAATGCACATAGATTTTATCTTTTACATGGATTGAATGCAAATTATTGTCTAGACTTTAGAGAACAGCTGCAGAAAATACTTTTTTAGGCATTTGGCTCCTCTAGTTTTACTAGAGGTCTAACAAATTAAACATTAGTTTTATTTTTGTATACAGCAGGAAAAGGAGCACTAATTGATTATATTTTTTCAGTATTCTGATAAAAAGCCAGCCAAAATTAATGTTTTAGATAAGTATATTCTGAGCTTGAAATGTTTTGCCTTAGAAACGTAAGGGCAGTATGTTATGAATTGGGGCATTTTTCCTCAGTAGGATCTAGGATAATTTGGGCTAGAAGGGACCTCAGGAGATCCTAGTCCAAGCCTCCTGCTTCAAAGCATTCAGATGAGTTCCAGTTGTTCAGGTCTTTATCCATTTGGGCCTTATGTGTTGTACAGTTCAGCCTCTCTGAGAATTCTTGACTCCTCTGTGGTAGAAAAGGTATTTCTATTCACTGAGAACTTATTTTGTTTCAGTTTTTTCCCCACTGTGTCTTGTCTTTTTTAGTGTCATTGTAGGAGAATAATAAACATTCTAGGATGCTGACAAGCATTCTACTGGTTCCAATACATCCATTGGACTTGCATGACTTTTCTTGTAAATATATAAATTTAAATATGATTTTTAGCAGTTGTCCATGTTATTTTAAATATACGTATTAGAATAGATATTTATTTTCATTCCACCTTATATAGTATTATGAGGTAATCTCTTGCTCAAAGGGTAACTTCCACCATGATACTTTGAAGATACACGCTGTATTCTGTGTCCCACTTTCACACATGGTTAATCCAAAGTGATTACTGAGTGTACTTTCAAGAGAGGACAAAACTGGATGGAAGTGGCTGATGGACTGTTAGGCAGTGCATGGCTTGGATGTAGGAATGGTCTCAGTGCACTCAGGCCTCTTTGGGAGGCAGTTTGTTGGTGAGTTGGAAAGAATTTTGACTGAAGGATACAGACCTGGAAAAAAAAAACCAAACTACTTCCAGATCTCTTGAAAATAAGTAAATGAATAGGTATTGAAAAGAGGCCTCATCGATCTGCAGTGAAGGTTGGGCTGCAGTGTGAAGCCCGTTTTCATTGCAGGCTGTATAATCCTTATGAATTCAGTGTCCAGCCTAACTCTTAGGAAATCAGGCTTTGTCAGTTAAATTGTTTAAAGAAATAGATTTCTGTGATCTGGTGATGTTTCCTGCACCCTTTGATATTAGTGCAGTAGAAACTGAAGTGAGACCTCTTACCCATTAAGAACGGGGTCCTGAACGGACGTTCGTATCTCCTGGTTATTACATCCTATATGTTCTACACTTTAAATGCCCATGTCTTGATATCCTCAAACCCCTTTCCACCAGGTCAGCTGAGAAAGAAGACAGAGCATGAATTAAGTCACCACCTCCTCATCTCCATTTAAGAAAGGAGCTTGCTGATTGTGCAATGTCTTTTGCAGCCGCAACAGTACTGGCTACTCCTTTTGTAAATAGTTGTGTGAGCCATAAGAGATTATGTTAAAATAGGCTCTAGACATTTTCCATTAGAGAGGGTGCTAGCCTCATGCTTGCTGCAGGAGTGAGACGTTGCAGTTTGAGCTTATGGCTGTTGCAGTGAGTGACCCGATACTCGTACATCTAAGGAAAAACAGGAGGATGCAAATCTTGAACAAGTTCAGTAGACTGTACTAACATCTTGCTTTGTTCCACAGAGGCAGTTGGTGTGACCAGCCAGCGACCAGTGTTCTGCCCTTACCATAAAAAGGAGCAGCTGAAGTTGTATTGTGAAACCTGTGACAAGTTGACCTGCCGAGACTGTCAGTTACTAGAGCACAAAGAGCACAGGTATCAAAGCAAAGTTTTATCCATCTCACTTACAGGAGTAGATTGTAGATCTAGCTGCATGGAACACAGCTGCATGGAACACAGTCAGGTGGAAAAAGTGCAAACTAAAATTTTCTGCTCAGACATGAAACTCACAAAAAACCAGAGATTGTATCCCAAAGAATGCGACTGATGAGTGTGTGTTGTATTTAGAATAAAATCGAATTCTTCCAGTTGTTAATCTGGTGACTTAAGCACAAGACCTTTTTTACAGTCAACCTATTTGGTTAGAATTTGTTGCTATGCAGCTCTTCAGAGAGTCCTCAGAAAACACAGGGGCTGTGTTATGCAACTGTACACTTACATGTAACTTCTCTGTTTGTCCTTCAACAAGATTATATAACAACATTACCAAACAGTTTCAGAATGGAGCAAATGGGGATTTTTTTTCTGTGAAGAGCCCTTTCAAAGGAAGAGTTAACCTACAGTTTGGCTAATACTGTACTTGGACAACAGTATAACACTCAGATCTTTGTGCTGCTGTTCTTTTGATCTTCTCTTACTGGTCACTGAAGCTGAAAAGCAGAATTATATTCAACTTCTGAGTGCAGGGCAAAAATCTTGCTGGTTAACACATACAGTAGTGTTTTGGGACAGATATCCTCTGGTTAAATATTAATATGCTTGCTATACCTGATGCAACCACCCTAAGAGCTTCACCTGACCAGGTGAAGAAGTGTTGGCTGCTGTTGATCCTTGGAACAGGCTAAACCTTGCTTTTGTAGAGTTGCAGTCTTCCTCTTTTATTCTCCTTTTCTCAGGATTTATAGCCCTTTTATAAAGTACCACTTCTTTTTTTTCCCCAGATTGTTAAAGATTTTGGTTCCTTGATTTAAAATGTTGCCAGCTTCTACCAATTCAGGAATCTCCTCCATTTCTGCATCCTTGTCTTGCATGAAGTAATGGTTTACATGCATTTTCACATTCAAAGTGACGTACCTCAAAACATTAATTTTTCTTTTGCTAAAATTCAGCTATGGTCACACAATATCCTTTTGTATTTAAGAAAATCGTAAATTCTTCCCCCAGTGTGACAGGAAATGGACTATAAAATTAAATATACTGTAAAGGAAATGTATGAGCATTTACTGACATATGCTTCCATAATGACAGTTAAATTTCAGATTTGAGCATCCCCTTTCTTAATTAAAGAAATATTACATTGTAAGTCACTCTGCTTTTTAGCAAGTATGTCACACTTTTACATGTGTAAATCCTCACTGCTTTTTACTACAGGTACCAGTTTATAGAAGAAGCTTTTCAAAACCAAAAAGTTATTATTGAGACACTAATCACCAAATTGATGGAGAAGACTAAGTACATAAAATATACAGGGAAGCAGATCCATAACAGGTTTGTATCAGATTATGAAGTTAAAACTGACAGAAGGCAACTTCACATATACAGTAGTTTCTTGAAATGTTTAAAGTAGTGTATTTTGTACTTCTCTGCTTTTATTCTTCCAGAAAGAGGAATTCTAAAGTTCACTGTAGTGACTGTTGCCTGTTCATTAATGCTTGGTTGTGTTAGGTAATTCTTCTGCTCAGCCTGCGGACTTAATGGTCAGCAATTCCTTGGGTGCAACAAAACAACTTATGCAATAAAGACTGCAGAAGACAGTCTTAAATGCTTCCTTACCATTAGCAGATTAATTTTCTTAGGGTAGATCCCTCTTAGAAAATGAAAGGTTGTGACTCATGTTTTCATAATGTTTGTGACATGTATTTGAAGATTTATGTAGTACTTTTATACTTGGGGCTCCATTCACTGGGTATTACAAATCTAGGAGAAAAATGAATCTGTAAAATGCAATCTTGTGGCTTCTCCTTCAGCAGCGTTCAGGGGCAGCAATACCCAGGGAGATTTAGCACAGTCGGGGATGCCAAGTGTGACTTGAACTTTTCCTTCACCTTTGCAGTAGAGGTTTCCCCAATGTAACATTAGGCTTTGCTGTTATGAGTTTGAGCACTGTTGTTGAAATGGCTAAATTAGTGACAAATCTACCTTAGATGGAAATTAGACTTAAGCAGTTTTGGTTGGCATGGACTATGCCAGAAAAGTGCTGGAACTCTGAAAATCAACAATTTCAATTACAAAGAGCATTTAATTTTTTATCAGTGACAGATGTCAGAGTTACGACATTAGAGTTTTACCACCAGTTAATAAATTTTATCATTGGTCACTCTTACTTGCTCTATTTCTCCCAGTGATTTTCCTGACTATAACTATCTGATGGTACATGTATTAATTGGTGCATTAAGTGCTAATCTAAGCAACAGATTCTCTTTTTAATATTGTTTAGAGCATGGGTTTATGAGCTAAAGAACATTATTTTCTATACTGTCTACTTACAGAATTCTTGAAGTGAATCAGAATCAAAAGCAGGTGGAACAGGATATTAAAGTTGCCATATTTACACTGATGGTAGAAATAAATAAAAAGGGAAAAGCTCTGCTGCATCAGTTGGAGGTAATTTCATTTCTATCATAAGAATGAAAAGTTTCAGTCTTAATATTTTTTTTTTCTTTTATGTATTCACATTAAAGTAAATTTCTAGCATTAGTCCCCTGTGTATGTCCTATCATGATTCCAAAGTGGAGAGATATCCTATACAGGGACATCTATTTGAGCAAGTGGGGTTTTTGGCGGAGGAAAGTTTGGTTTTTGAGGGGTGACTAGTTTCTTTCTCCATGCTTCTGCAATTCATAATTCTACACATCATGCATGAAAAGTGTTTTATGAAAATTTTTCATAAATTCAGTAATCCAGTAGCAAATCACAGGAGAGAATTGTCTAGACTGGCTACCTGGAAAAATATTATCTCCAGTTGGGTTTGAAAAAGTGTGTGTGTGTGTAGAGAGGCACACACATACATATATATATATAAATATATGTAAAAATGTGTTATTGGCACAGAAAGTCCTGATATCTTGAGTAAATGTGTACTGACTTCTGTTTGGTAGCTGCATCAGGGGGCCTTTTTCGAGGAGCTAAGAAACCACTTGATCATTGTGAGTTACCAGTATGAAAGCTATGCCTTTTGACTGCAAATTGAACCTTTTGACTGGAACTGCTTTTCTGCTTGCAGACTCTGGCAAAAGAGCACAGGATGAAACTCCTGCAGCAACAACAGGAAGTGGCAGGTCTCTCTAAACAGCTGGAACACGTCATGAATTTTTCCAAATGGGCAGTTTCCAGTGGGAGCAGCACAGCGCTGTTGTACAGTAAACGCTTGGTAAGGTCAGGAAGAGGCTCTCCATTCACCTAGAGACTAGAGTTAAGTCAGATATGCATGCACGTGCTTGTCAGGGGTACTAGGCTATTAGAATCTTTAATGATTATCTACTCGTTGGAATATTTATATATAGTTTTTGTGGTTTTCTCTTAAACATAAATACAGAGTGTTTCTATTAATTTAGCTCTCTTGGCCGTGCTTCTGTCCTGTTACAATACCATAGAACTACTGTAGATCTGCAGAAGTAGGAACAGCTCCCTTTCTCTTGATTGAAAACCATGAAGCCATGAAACACTGGGAAAAAATGTTCTGTGTCTTACATCATCATTGTGCTTCTTTACAATACTTGCTACAGTGTCTGAGCTCATGAAAAACAGTATTTGTATATAATATACAATTGTGATCAATATCTGGTATCTAGCATTTTAATGTAAATGTTATTGTATGTCTTTGTTCTGTCAGGTTCATCTCCCACTGAAAGTCTTTCAAAATCAAAAATTAAACTAAGGTTTTTGTTTGTCCTTACAAGCAATTACAAAGCTAAATATTTCATTGCTATAATGACCCTAAAGATCTGAGTGCACATTGTCTCACTAAGCAGACTGTTCATGATGAAGAGAAATCCTAGCAACTCTGAAAGGAAAAAAAAGCCCAAAAACTTACCTTGATTCCTCCAATGGTTACTAGATTACACTTGCCTGATGGCAGAAATCTGGGGCAATGTTGAGAAAAGATGCTAGATGCCTTTTTTTTTTCAGTTCCTATAAAGTGGTTCACAAAGATTTTTTTCTTCATTTTCTCATTGGTTAGTTGAGAGCCAGGGTATTTGGTTTGGGTTTGCTGCTGGTTTTTGGTGGTGTTTTTTTTCTTTTTTTTTTCAATACCTGTTATTGATACTGCAGGCTATAGCAGAATATTACTTGTTTTTATCAACTTCAAATAGTTAAATTCATTTGGTCTGCCTTGTACTGCCTCAGCCAGTCATATTTTTTTTTTAATTGAATAGAGAAAAAAGACGTCAAACTGAGTCATGTTGTTTATAATTGCTTAATGTTGCCACCAAGACTCTGCTACGTGAGTAAGAAAACAAGTTGAGTTTCAGGCATCTTAATCATATAAACATTAGGCAGCTGAAAGAAAGGACCATCTAGCCCAGAAAGCCTCAGCAAATGAAAAGTATTTTTCAAAAGGACAGATTGAGCTTTAGAAAGTTGGCTGCTTGGGAGTTCAGTAGATAACCTATCTGTGGGCATTTGGAAAAATCCATTTCCAAGCAGCTTTGCGTAGAGGAGCATGTGAGACTTCGTCTCCAGCATATCCAGGAAGGGCGAAGGAATGCCCATCAGACTTAAAGGCAGCATTAGAGCTTGGGGGCTGTACTCTCAGGCTGTACTTTTCACTACTACCAACACAAGGTAACCAGTCAGGATTTTATCTACAATGCACGTGTGTGCACAATAGTAGGAAAATAATGGAGCAAACTATGACAGGAACTGCGTGTGACCAGTACTGGTAACAGGGCAAAAGTCTAGAATTTTTGTGCTGTCATCTGCTTGATGTACACTACGTTCTGGTAGTGCACACAAAAATCCTAGGGAAATCTCTATCCAAAATAGTAATAAAGGACTTAAAAGTTTTTCCATGGTCATTTAAAAATCTTGAGTCACGCTAAATGAGTATGGTCCTAAACTGACCTGCCTAAAATTGAAAAAAAAACCTTGTACACTAGAAGCTCTTAAAAAATTCCTCTGGGGGAAAAAAAAAAAAAAAGCCAAACGTCTATAATTTTAAACAATTAAGATGATTTCACTGAGTATATTTATTTTCCAGGAAATAATCTATCACTCAAAAAAACCAATGGTTGAACTCCCTAAGTTTTTTTTCAGGATCTGCTATGTGTGATTCTAAAATTAGCGCATGTTATATTTTGGTATATCAGTTCCTGACATTTCTAGTGAAACAACTGCAAGACAACATTTTCTTCCTAGGAACTAAATAAATTGTGAGCGTTTTGTAGAATATTCTCTTGTGTAATCACAGTCCAGTTCTTTGGAAGCAAGGCATTGGAAAAATCTGGAAATAACTGTGAATCTGAGTTTTCAAAGACATTTTATAAAAATCTGCTCTTTGGCTGTCCGAAGAAAACTTAAAATTTAGTACAAAAGAAAATTCCCTGTGATTGTACTTGTTGCCAAATGAATGGCCTACTGAGAAAGAAAAATGAATGGGCTAAAATAGATTTATGGGGAAAAAAACATCAATGATTATGTAAATCTGAACTTCACTTGCAAGTAGTTAAAGTCATTGAATATAACGGCCAAGTTTTTAGAAGGATATGTATTTCTACAGGGAAGAATTGTTAGTTTTGTTTAGGGTGTAGTTAACTTCTTTTAAAACTACTTTAGGAATAAGGGAAAGATATTAAAAATAGCTCTTTATTTGTAGCTTGGACAAGTTTCTGTATCTTTAACCTCAATTCTCTAGGGGCTTGTTCAGGGGAGTTTTGTTGGTGGGTTTTTTTGATTGGTTGCTTTGTTTGGTGTGGGGGGCTGTGTGTGTGTTTTGGGTTGTTTTTCTTTGCTGTTCAGATACATGGCTCTGGCCCCAGAGGAAAAAAACCCCGTTTTTGTTCTTGTTCTAGATTACATATCGACTACGGTATCTCCTCCGAGCAAGGTGTGATCCTTCCCCAGTAACTAACAATACCATCCAGTTCCACTGTGATCCTAGCTTCTGGGCTCAGAATATTTTCAATCTAGGTATGATAAATTTTTATTAGCCCTTTGCTGTCTTGATCCTATTTTGAAAGCAGCTTTCTTTTTGTGATGATAGCCTCTGTGCTATTCATTTCTTCATTTACTCTGTTAAATGTATTTCCCTAACTGTGAAAAACATTCAAAGTGCAATGCATGGGGAAAAGTATTATTTATTAATACTATGATAAAGTATTGACAAATTTACCTTGTTTGAATGGTATAAGTGATGGTGAAAAAAGGCAGCTTTCAGTTTTCTGGTCAATACTTCTAACTTCCAGCTTCTGGAACAGGGAACACAGTTTTTAATCCCATTTCATGTCCAAAGAAAGGGTTCCTGCTGTCAACCAGCGCTCCCAGGTCCTTTCCCATGGGACAGCTTTCAGCCATGATGATAAGCGCCCTAAGAACTCAACACCTTAGCGGGAGGGCTTAAAGGTTTTAGAGGTCTTTCAGGATTTTGACTATTGTGCTTCCTTTCTCTCTCCACTGTTATCTTGGTGGGCATTTTTGTTTTTATGTCGTGTGCAGAAGGCTTTGTGAGATATCTGTGGGATATTTTCTGCTGTTCATCAGAAAGTGCTCTCTCTGTGTACGGAAGTGCAAATGTATGATTCTCTACGATATCAGAGGAAGAAAGTGTTATGGCAGTTCTTTAAGGCAAACTGAGCTCCTTTTCCCAGACATGGGGACACTGGATGGTTGCAAGGAAATTCTCCAAGTTCCTTCTTTATAAATAATTTTTTTAGAGACAGGAATTGAAAGGGAAACACATTTCCAGAAACCAGCTGTCAGGTTGTGTGGTGGTAACTCTGAACTGCTGCTCAGTTGAGATGTTTGTCATGAGCTTTTTCCTGTGTTTGGTGGGCTCTTTTTCTTATGTATGTTTATTTAATGAACTTCTGAAATACAGTCCCTTACATTCTGAAGAGTGCTACAATAGAAATAGCACCTGTATAGACCAGCACTGGGATTCTTGTGAAAGTTTAAGTGATTGATAAAACCAAATCATGTTTATCTATCTAGTTTCAGAAATCACAGCCTTTAGGCCATTTTGTTTTATGATCAGACATGTTAAATTTCTGTACATAAGCTGGATATAAGAACCAGTGAAGAAAAATAAAATAAAGAGTTTTGAGTGAAGAAACAAGTTACTTCAGAAATGGTTTGAGTTCTAGTCAGACTGCATGTTGCTGACAGTGTGACGGCATTCCTGCTAACTGCCACACTTCGGTATTGATTTTATTTATTTTGGTTAAAATAGGTTCTTTGGTAGTTGAAGACAAGGAAACTCCACCACATATGCCCAAGAGCCCTGTGATGGAACCAAACTTACAGCCACCAGGCAGCTTACCTCCCAACCAGCTCTCCAAGTTCCCAACACAGATCAGCTTAGCTCAGCTCCGCCTCCAGCACATGCAGCAGCAGGTCATGGCTCAGAGACAGCAAGCTCAACGCAGGGCAGGACCAGCAGTTGTACCAAACCCAAGAATGCCAGGAGCCATGCAACAACCTCCTGCTTCTCATCAGGTAAGTTAGGACTGTTTTCTGAGTCTCTTTTTCCCATGGCACTGAAGGAGAAAGTAAAGTAAAATAGGAAAAAAAGGAAAGAAGATAAATCTAGATACATAATTTAAGATATCTTCATCTTCAGCACATGGCTTTGTAGATGGTTTAGAGGACGTTTTCTTTACTGAGAAATGAATGGGCATTTTAAACTTGCCTTGCAAAATGCGTGGTAGTACGCAGCCTGTATTTATTCTTAAAAAAAATAAGATCTTATTGTATCCATCCATATACAGAGCTTAGCACATTTTTGTGGTTTTGTCAAGTATCAAAAAGTTAACTTCACTAATTTTTTTTTGCTACATCTATTTTGCATAATATCCAATGATTCTCTCCCATATCTTTCAAAGTTGGAAACACTCACTGGTTCTTGTTATGTCTCTTCATATATTAAAATAAAATCAAAACTGTCTACTAGGTTTTAACATTGAAATTCAGTGCATTTGATCATTCAGCTAAATGGTGTGGTACTATTTGTTTGCATATAATTTATGAGACGTTTCAGAAGTTTAAAAGGACTATTTAGTAAAAAATGTGTGAAATATAGAGCAGATCTCAGCTTACTTGCAGAACTCTTCTTATTGTTTTTATACAGGCACCTCCGCGCTTGATTCATTTTCAGAATCATAGTTCCAAGCCCAATGGTTCAGCTCTTCCTGCACAACAGATGAGATTTCCCCAAAATCAGAACCTACCAAGGCCAGCAGTAAAGCCCAACCCATTGCAAATGGCATTCTTGGCGCAGCAAGCTATGAAACAGGTAGAGGGTTGTTCCCTTTTCATTCTCCATTTAGAAATTAAACATCAAATGTGCCTTGTATCATATTTTATACTGTACCTCTAAAGTGCTTTTCAATTAAAACAGACTGCAGTGTTTTCTATGACAAGATACCCATAGTTTTCTTAATGAGGTGACTGTCAAGTTGCTTTCATTTTGACAGTTCTAAGCAGCTGAAGCATTAGGGAACACTGCAAGTGTTGTGTAGGTGTTTCATTCTCTTACTTGCTCTTGCTGTGGTTTCTCACCACTTGTGCAAAACTTAGCATGGCCAGAATCTGCACATTGCAGTCAGTGAGGAGACAAATCAGAAAATCCCAGTTTAGCTTGATGATAGTGACTTCACCAGGAACCAGGTAAAACCTTGACTAAAAAGCTAGAGCTTCCATGGTTCCCAGAGTATGGCAAATCTGAACTCTTACAGGTGAGGGGAGGAAGGAGTCCACAATTGTGGGACCTCTGCTGAGACTGATCAATGCCCAGCTGATCAGCAGCTGAACTGAGGCAAAAGCAAACACATCATATGTGTTCTGGATGTTTGGGAATGCTCATCTTTATTAAAAAGTGTATTATTACACAAATTGCTGGGTGCGGGGAAGCAGGAAAGAATTGAACAAATATGTGACCTGAAAAATGGTGTAATACCAGTTATGTTTGCAATGCTTATGATGTCAGAGAACTAATTTCAACTAAATGGATGAAAGCTGTACAATATCTAGGAGAACTTGTGAGAATAAAAAGTAAGTCACTTCTGTTCTGTCTCTGAAAAGAAGACTGGCCTGTCTACAAGCCTTTCTTTCAAGATTCCTCATTATTCAGTGATGTCTGTCTGAAACTAGAGGCCAGTAAATAGAATGGCTGACTAGAAGGGAATTGAGCAGAGTCAGGTTTTGTCTGCAGTTGCCAGGAAATTCCATTAAAGTCACTGAAAACTGCATACATTTAAATGAGAAAGAAATTTGGTCTGTCTTGACTGTGCACTTCATATCATGGTGTTAAATGTGTATGTGGATGGAGATCCAGTCAGCATTTCAAATTCTTAATGACTTTATGTTGTTAAGGGAAGCACATCGTCAAAGACTTCAAGGCATCCAGGTGACACTGTAGCCATTTATTTGGTGAAGCACTGGGAGCAGCTGTACATTCAGCCTATTACCTGTAATGCTTTTACTTCACAAAAACTGTTACATTTCTTCCACAACACTGTCAATGCAGCATGAAATATTAATAGATACTTAACGCTGAGGTATGGCTTTGAATTTAAGAATTTGCATTAATTTCTTCTATTCATAGTTTTCAACCATGTGTCATCTTCCATTGTCTTGTGAGACTGGTTCTTCAAATGAGACAACTTCAGAGTAAAGCAGGATTTTATGTTTGAATTCAGCTTCTGGAACTAAGCTGCTGGTTTTGCCAGTGTATATTCAGTAGATGTGAACTGTTGCAAAGAAAAAAAATGCTGAATTGTGGATTATGGTCTCTTGTTTTTAGTGGCAGATCAGTAGTGGACAAACTTCAACCACCCCTTCGACTGCAAGCAGCACAACATCGACTCCATCCAGCCCCACAGTCACCAGTGCTGCGGGGTGTGACGGGAAGAATTATGGTCCCCCTGTGATAGATCTGAGTTCCCCCGTGGGTAGCTCCTATAATCTGCCATCTCTCCCTGATGTAAGTGTAACGTAGAGGCAATGTTTTATGGATTCTGTTTTTAAGTCTTAATGTTTGTGAGAAATAGAAATCTTTTAGACTGGAATTCTGTTTGTCAAAATGAGACAGATCTAGGAAACAAACAATGCAGAGTTGCCTGCGTGTTGCTGGAAATACTCAGAACTGTTTTGGGTGACAGCTGTTAGGACGACTAAGAAAAAAGGGACTTTAAGTTGTAGTTGTAATTTGACTTATTTGTATGCTGCATTTTTTTCTGCAGCCCCATAATGGTCCTTACAAAAATGTGTTAGCTTAGTTTGTTTACCAGTGTCCATAGATAGCAGTGGTTTGCTGCTGGTAGATTTCTGGTAGATTTTTAAAATTTTTAAAATCTATTTTTAACTTATTGAAAGAGCAGTCTTGGGTAGGTAATAATGGTCAGCATACTGGATATATTCCTTATATCTTTTCTTCATATATTCTCTAACATGCCTTTGAGCTGGTGATAGAGCATGGTAAGATCATAATTTCTTAGCCTTCTAAGCTTCTCTTTTATAGTTTCTTCTCAGTGGTACATGTTTGCTCCAAGTCCACATGGGAGTTAGTGAGTTTTAGTCAGGTGACTTTATTTTTCCACATAACTGCCTAACCTGTTTTTTGTGGTCCAAGTTTCATAGAAATCTGAAGTGTCATGCTTTCCTAGTCATAGCTTGCTGTTATCTCCTATCTTTGCTTTGTTTTTACCTATATACTGGGTGTTCTCTTTATTAAAATGGAGTACATAGACTACAGAATCACAGTATCTGTCAGATTTCAAGGGGGAGCTACACAACATGGTCATAAAACTACTGAGTCTGTGAGACATCTTAGCGTATTTATTTCTCTGCACAGTATTATGGACTCTTCTACTTGTGTGTAATTGAGTTTATGCTTTTAAGGTACATGGCCCAAATCATTGTAAATGTGCTGACCTTGCCAAAGCTGTTGCATCCACTTTGGATGCACATTATCAAATATTTTCTTACATACTGAAAGAAAGCAAACATTTCAAAAAGTCATTCCTCCTTATCAAACCAGATTGTGTAATTTTTACAGAAAGTTAGAATGCTGCATTGGGAGCCACTAGAATAAAGTTCAGTTCTCTGGTTTGAGCCATGGTGGAAAGAATAAATGTTGGTTTGCTGTTTCCATTTTGAGTCAGTATGCATGGCTCCTGTCCAGAAGGTGTGTGGGACAGATGGTATTCAGATTCCTGTGAGTTTCTTCCAGTCCTGTTAAACACCAATGGATTAAGGGGTAGTTTGTGTATAGCATGTTTTCTTTTCAAGAGTATTTAATATGAACATGTCCAAAGAAGGTGTGGAGATAAACTTACTTCGATGTGTGAAAACTCCCTGTTTGATTTAAGCCTTCTCTGTAGCCTGTGGAGAAAAACTGTCACTTACAGAATTATCTGCTCTTAAAATAATCACTGTCTGGATTTGGCTATTTCATTTTCTTTTTAGGGAAAGCAAGATGATATGTTTTAAAGTAACCATCTCACTTTTTGGATGGGTAAACTTCGGTGAAATGCATTTTTGTCTTCGCTTTCAAAATAACAGCACGGCAGAGGCTTTTTCCTTTTGTTTGATCTTTTGTTGTTTTTGGGGTGGGGGGTTTTCCCTTCCTAACACTAACTGCTTCCCTTTGCTTCCCCACCTTTTAGATTGATTGTTCAGGAAACATCACACTGGATAATGCTATAAGGAAGGATGGCATTGTAGAGCAGAATCAGCCAAAACCCCCTTCAAACAGGACTGTGCAGTCACCAAATTCCTCGGTACCGTCACCAGGCCTCTCAGGTAATTGAATGTGATGCAATTTTCTATATAAGTGGTGCAATTGAAAAATCTAGTGTGGCAATGTTAACACTTACATCAGAATTAATTCTTTATATTAAAGATGAGAATTAAGGAAATTAAGGCAAAGTTGTACAAAACATAGTAGGAGGTAGAGTTGAGATAATATTTTAGCATTGTGATCAAAAGTATCCAGATCTTAAAAACAGGGAGGGGAAAAAAAGGGTAGATTTTATCAAAATGGATAGAAATCCATAGGAAAGTGACACTCTCAGGTGTACACCAGATTAAGACCTAGCAGCTGTGGTAAGAGACATGTATTTGAGAAAGTGAGATAGGATGTAACAGCAGGCTACAAATGTTCCTTGGGTGGGTAGTGCAGCACTGACACACGATGACCAGAGGAGTTACTGTCATGGGTGGCTGAGTGTGGTGGACCTGGAGGATCCAGGGGAATCCTGTCACCATGCTGGTGGCCCACAGCAGCTGTTCCTTGCTCCCATTTTCTGACCTGAGCTGTGGGAAGGCTGTGTGAGCGGGAATTCCCAGCGAGCACTCGTGCAGCGGTCCCACATTCCAGCGGGATAGCAAAGACGGCGGGCAGCCTTCACAGGCAGCACAAACAGCCCACTCAGGCTTCTCAGGGCTGCTGCTCAGCAATCTGCTTCACAAGGCTTTCAGCTCTCTGCACCCCAGACCTCTTCCTGCTCGCCACCTCAAAGTTTCCTGGCAGTTCTGAGAGATCTGCTTGAATTTAGTAAGACAAAACAGCCTGCAGTGATCAGGTGGAGAGGTCAGCCAGGCAAAGGTACTCACCCATCGCCTGCTTGCATGTAATGGCCCTTTCCTTAGTCCTCTCTTTCCCTCTGTTATCTCATGCCTCTCATCCTTTCATGGAAATGGGTTAAATGGAATATTTTGCACTACAGGAGAAAATTTCCCCAGGACTTGCGTGTACTTCTCTGAGTCGTATCTCAGACTTGGCGCAGACCTGTGTTCTGTTCTAATCTGATCGTTCTGTCCTAGGAGGAATCAGTGTGACAAACGTACACCCTCCCATTCGTTCACCCAGTGCCTCCAGTGTTGGGAGCAGAGAGAGGTAAGGAAAGAGTGTGAGAGGGGAAAATGTAACTTCCACCTCCACAGAACATGCCTCAGCCTCTTCTCTCTTTAGTGCATAAAGATGTCGATTTGTCTCCCCTTCTCTGTTAACAGGTCGGGCCTGATGGTTGTTACAGCACTCTTTGCATTCTGAAAGCAGTAATTTCATTTGTATTAATAGAACATCTAAAGATGTATTGATTCTGTAAATGATGGCTAGGTTGGTGTTATTAAAAGAATACCATTTATAAATGAGGGTTTAAGTTCAGAAAAATCCACTAAAGGAAAAAGCTGCGTATTGAAAGCCCTCGTGGAACTATAAATTACTTCAGATTTAAGGAACTGATGTTACAAATAGGGTTACTAAGAATTTTCTGCTGCAACACAGTTAAGTGAGCACTAGATATCTACTGAGAGTCTACACAAATGTTTTTATCCCTTACTGATGGAATATTAATGAACAAATATATTTACACAGTGTTGTTTGAAGAGTGCAGCTCCGTTAATGCGTTGCAAAAAATTAGAGCGTACATCTGACATGAGATTAATTTTTCATGCAGAGAAAAATCAGATGACATTCATCCTACTTGAGTTGGAAATGCAGGTGGTTTTTAATCTGAAATACCTTTTGCTCTATTCCATTTACATGGTAAATTCTCTGAAGGACTCTTATGAACAGTTTAAATGAACAGTTTAAATGGTTGTTTGAAGAGTTTTTACTTGCATTTAAAAATGTGATTTGATATGCTGCTGCTTGAATTCATTTTGTTAAATTTAAATTCTTCATTTTTCTTTAAAAAGATATGCAGGTATTTTGAAGTTTGATTGTCCACTCTCATCCTGTTAAAGACTAAATACATGAAAAAAGATCTAGTTCTAAAAGTAGGGTCCAAGTTTTGGTAGAGCTGCAAGGCTCTAAGAATGTGTTCCAAAATAATGTAAATATGTGTTTTATCTGCTGTATTCGGTTTACAATGTTCAGTGGAGGTGCTTTTTTGTGTATAACCTGAAAGAGACCGAGATTATTGGTAAATTTTGCACTAATGGGTCAAGCCATGAGTAATTCTCTAGTTTTGGGGCTGCACCATTAAAATTTTCCCATTTGGTAATGCTTTTTCAGTATACATCAAAAGAAATAAACCTGAGTGTTGCATTCCGTAAGGGGAATACTACTCAGGATTCAAAGAAACAAATCAGATTAACATCCTGAGATCATGGAAAGCATCAGTGTACAAAAGGTGTCCAGTTCTGACTCCTAATTTCCTTTTTTTTTCCCTGCCTTTTCTGTCACCTACAGTTCTGGCTCCTCCAGCAGGCCACCAGGAGCTGATTCTACACACAAAGTCCCTGTTGTTATGTTGGAACCAATCAGAATTAAACAGGAGTCAAGTGAATCAAACGAGAACTTTGATTTCCCAATTGTTGTAGTGAAGCAAGAGATGGAGGAGGAATCCCAGCCTCGGAATGTAATATTTACAGCTAGAAAGTTCTCCTTTCTCATTTGGGTTATTTTGTATTTACGGGGACTAAAATAATTTACTCATATTCTGTCGGGAGCTGTTCCAGGGGAAAACTAGAAAACTACATAAAAGGAAGAGGTGAAATTCAAAATCAAACTAGCCCTACTGCTAATTAATTTAACTGGTGTGATCAGACTGCTTTTATCCATTGAAAACCTGGGAAATCCAGAAATAGCTTGCAGAGATGAAATTTTCAGGTGCTGCCAGGATGTGTTTCCAGGAATATCCATAAACAAGGAACTAGATTTTTGGGCCGTCAGAGATTAGGTTTTTTATTGGTGGAGCAGTTAATAGCCTTTCATAGCTAATTTCTTGTGTTCATTTCCCTGTGCCATAGTGTGTTAGTAATTCCTGCATGTATGTTGCAAGTTGTATGGCTGCTGGCATGTAAATCTGTTATTCAGGTCAATTTGCACGTTGTTAGGGTCATGTAAATTCACATAAATACTGTCATCTGACTTCCTTTGTTTCTTCCTGCAGTCCATACTTACTTCCTTGCTCCTGGATACCAATCACAATTCCACTTCTGATGAAGCTATGCTAAGAACAGATGCACCAGACAGCACAGATGACCAGCCAGGGGTACTGCAGAACACATTCCCTGGGAAAACAGGATGGATGGGATCCTCCCATGCTGGTGAGGGCAGAAAAGAGGACGATCCCAATGAAGATTGGTGTGCTGTATGTCAAAATGGAGGGAAGCTCCTTTGCTGTGAGAAGTGCCCCAAAGTATTCCATCTTTCTTGTCATGTCCCTACACTGATGAGCTTTCCAAGGTAATTGACTCTTTCAATTCCATCTAAAATTGCACTAGAAGACATTAGACTTGTGTCGTGAAACCCAGGATAAGAAGTTTCGGTCTCGGAGAAAGAGGGGTGTCTTTTTTAAAGTCTTGTATCCAGGAGTTTTACTAGTTGGAGAAAATCTGAATTTTCATGACACTTCAGCTTAATTGTCTATTTTTTTACAAAATCTAGTAAAATTCTTATTTGACAATTAAACAAGATCACATTTAGGGCGTGTGTTATTAAACTGGAACACAGAATTACCAATCCGTCATAAAATGTTTTAAGGGTGACTAAAAATAGTTTCTTAATAATAATGATTAAAACAAAAAAAAAAAAAAAAAAAAAAAAGGAGAAATGTCTACAGGAAAAATCTGAATTACTATAGTATTAAATAGATTACTTCAGTGCTAAACATGGCTACACTCCAAGCATGGGATGTGTGGTGACTGACATCTTTTATAACATCTCAGTGTTGAAACAAGCATTAAGCTTTCTTGATTGGCTGTTCCAAAACCATTGCTCAGTTTCTTGCCTTTCAAAACAGAGTCTTAAATAGATTATTGTTATAAGCATTACCAGCGTTTGCTTCTGGAATTAGTGTCTTTGATGAAAATAAACGACATTTTGCAATGCCCCAGCTTAGAAATGTCATGCAATAAGCTTGTTTGCATTAAAGGATAAAAACATGGGTCATAACATGCTCGTTGGTTAATGCTTTTATAAATATTGGGTTTTCTGATTAAATATCAGCATAGTTTACTGGCGTAAAGCATTTGGACAATAACTTAGATTAGCACGTTGATATATCTGTGCTCCTCTGAACATGTATACTTGTGGAAGTATCTCTTTCTTTTAAACTTCTTGAAACTTCAAATCCCTTTTTGTTTTTTTTGTTGTTAAAACAATGCTATGTTATAGCTTTATGCCATAAGGAAAACACAGTAAGGTTACAGTAAGCACTTTTTTAATGAATATTCTTTCTGGCAAGGAATCAAAAAGTAATCTTGAAGCAGGTAGATAACTATGCATTACAAGACTTGGTTTCCACTAAAATTAAATAGTCAATAACAAGTCTTTAAAATGCTTCATTTTTACTGGATCATTCAGTGGAAACTGAGGTAATGATGTCTGGGGGCAAGGGAGCCAAAAGCCACTTTGATATGAGGTGTTCAGATCTGTAAAAGTGTGTATTACTACAACTGCATTGTGTTCCTGGGATCCAGAGCACACTTAGCTGAAGTTTCCTCCTGACTTCTGATGTATCAGATTTTTGTTCTCTTCTCTCTGGGCTTGCTTGCCTTTTTTTTTTTTTTTTTTTTTCCCAGCTGTAAGTCTGCCAAAAAACCTTCAGTCTCTTAGCATTGCTTCCTTCAAACACACATAATAATTTTGTTATTTTTGTGTCAGTCTGCTGCTTTCATGGTTGCTTTTTGTTCCTGTTTCGGGTGGGTAGAGCATTTTCTTAGGTTCATAGAGTCACAGGGTGTTTTGGGTTGGAAGGGACCTTTAAAGGCCCTCTGATTTGAACCCCGCTGCAATGCTCAGGGACATCTTCAACTACGTCAGGTTGCTCAGAGCCCCATTCAATTGAATGTTTCCTGGGACAGGGCATCCACCACCTCTCTGGGCAACCTGTGCCAGTGTTCCACAGTTCTCACTGTAAAAAACTTTTTCCTTGTATCCAGTCTGAATCTACCTTCTTTCAGTTTAAAACTATGTTCCCACATAGATTCGTCAGGCCATGACATCTTTTTTCTTCCTTCATTCCAACCTACCACATTCTTTCTGATTCTTGGATATTTTAATGCATCGTTCCTCTATCTAATTTGTTCCTTGTTTTCTTGTATCACCTAGATTTTTAGGTCAGGGCCTGTATCAATTTTTTGCGTATCTGCCACATAATTTCTGTAAGGCTAGTCCAGGCACGCAGGTGACACTGTCATAAGTTAAGACAGTAGTAAGAAAAACTTCTTGAAGCAAGATGCCACCATTCACTACTGCATGCTAAAACTGGCAGATGGTGAAAATCTTCAGATCACTCAGAATAGAAAACAGTAAGAATTTCTTTTGAAATTTGTGAAGTCTTCTGCCTTACTATTGAAATGAAGTAAAGGGTGCTGCATAAACAGTTTTCCGTTTATAAAGACACTGTTTCTAATAAAATGCCTCTGGGTGAATACATGCAGTTGATCTCATAACTGGTTAGTGCTGGATTCTGTCTATTGTGTGACAATTCAGCCCTCTGGTGGTTATCTGCAGGCTTGCAGGTTTCTTTTTTCTGTAGAAACTATATTGAAAACATAGACTCTTCGTAGTGTTTTCTAAAGTTTCAAGTTCATAAATTGTGTTCAACAATCAGTGGACATAGCTTGCAGAACTAATTATTTTATAATCTTATACTGACCTTTAAATCTCCAGTATTGTCTTATACAAACTGGTAAAATCATGAACATCTGAAAGCTTTACAGAGTGAAATATTTTCAGTTTTACAAAGAATCTTGTCTACGGTAATCTCTGTAGATTAGTAATATGCTGTAGATAAAGCTTGTAGAGGGTTTGTTGTTCTCAGTATCTAATGCTAACACTTTTCCTTCTTTTCAGCCCATATGACTCCTTCAGTCTCTCTGTAGTTCTACAGGTTGTACAGGTTGTACAGGGCTCTCCATAGTGCTATCCTTAAATCCTGTGAGCTCAAGTGAAAAAAATCAGCACTGACAAAGGTAGAGGCCATCTGTCTGTGTTTCTGTTAGGACACCGTTAATGACACCAGTGCCACTAAAAGGAAACAAAGTTGTAGTATACCTTTTTTGCCAGCTGTCACAGCCTTTTGTACCACTAAGAAAGCAACAGAGATGCAGAGAAAATCCACCCCACAGATGAGGAATTTACCCAAAAATATGTGGAAAGCCTTCTGGCAAAGGAGTGCTCCCTCACTGAAGTTAATGTGTCTGCTTGTCTTCTTTAGTGGAGAGTGGATTTGTACATTCTGTCGGGATTTGTCCAAGCCAGAAGTTGAGTATGACTGTGATAAACCTGCTCACAGCTCTGAAAAAAGAAAATCAGAAGACACCATGGGTTTGGCACCCATAGACCGCAGGGTAAGGATAAAATTATTATTTAAAACTTCTAAGCTGAAGCAATCTTGAACTGTTAGAAACTTTTGTCAGTATTTTACCTGTTTTCAGTTGGCAACTTGTGTAAATATGTTGAAGTTAGTATTTTCTTTGGGGTCTTAGTCTACATGTAGAATTTATGGAAGAGTAGTAGAGAGAAGACTCTGTCAGGTACAAGCAGTATGACACTGATTACGTGGATGATGAGGATGAGATTTATTGCTAACACGATATTTAAATATTGCCAATGCAGTGTATAATACAAGCAGGTCTGAAGGGTTATAACACAGGTTCAGCTGGAAACTTGCAGGTTTGCAGAAAGCACAGTTGCAAAGCACACATGGAGCTACTTTAGGATTTTATCTCCACCTGTTACTCACCTGTCCAAAACTGAGTGTTCCCATCCTCGGGCTGGCTGTACCCTGCAGCTGTCCCTGCTGGGGTGGGATCCTCCTGGAAGCTGCTCTGCAGCCTCTGGAGATCAGTTTGCTCAGCTGGCCCAGTCTCCAGGAGCATTCTTTACCCTTCTGCAGGCCCATGTGTACCAAGATCAGTCACAGCCATCACCACTCCCCCCTCGCTGGAATGCATTAATTATGCAAGCATCCAGACAGTTCCTCCTGCAATTCCCACCTGGTGTTCTTATCTTTGGACAAATCATATTGCCCATCAAGAGTAGTGTATGGGTGTGGAGGACAGACTGTCACACCATTATTGACATGTGTTCTATTTGTATTTTGCATTAAATTGAAGTTATAAAGCCCTATAAAGATTCTGATAAGGAATCAGCAAGCATAAAATCACGAAGAAGTACTTTCAGAATCTCTTTCAAGGCTCAAGATCCAGTTTGATATATTTGTATAAACAAAGAAAAAGGGGGAATACTGAGTTCTGTATTTTCTGTAGTTTGTGATTTTAGAGTAAGCCGTGTAGGATTCCTGAATTACTTGGGTATCTATTTTTCTTGACACAGAAGTGTGAAAGACTGCTGCTATACCTCTACTGTCATGAAATGAGTCCTGCCTTTCAAGATCCAGTTTCTCCCACAGTACGTACCTCACTTCTTTCTGTTTTATGTCAGCAGCATATTTGCCACATTTCTAATGGCATTCTAAAGTCCAGTATCGTAAGTGAAATTCCACAGACATTCAATGCATTAAACATGTTTAGTTTTATTCAAACTGTCTGAAAGGGGAAGTTAAAAGTTGAAGCATTGGGTTGGCAGGGGATTTAAAAGTAAAATTCCACAGTAACTGATTTCACTTAATACTTCAAAAATAGTTACAAAAAGTAAATTCTAACACTGCTAACTTCATACCCTGAGTTACATCACTGAGAAGATAAATTGGGATATATTTGGGGGTTTTAAATATTACCTGATTTTGGGAATTGAGGTACTCCAAAGTACTAATATGAAACTCAATTTCTTATTGACTTGAAATTTTCAGTTTAAAATGGTAAACAGTACCTGGGTGCATTAATTAGAAGTCCAAGGATACAAACAGCTACTACTGTGGTCAGATGAAAAGATGTTCTTCAAGACAAGTCAGTGGGGAAAGAGTTCATTAAAAAGTACTGTGTCCCTATGCAGCTTTTATTCCATTTGAATAAGAATTCTGAAGAACATTCCGCAGAGTTTAATAGTAAGAAATATCACATGAGATTAACTGATTATTCATATTATGTTCACGTGTTAATAAATTCAGGTATTAAAAATGTACATCTAGTTAGGAGAAAGTGGTTTTCATTCTTACTTACTTTCTTATTCTTTCTAAAGAAAAAAAATCTTAATCCTACAGCCACAATTTGCATATGAAAACCATTGGTATCTCTGAAATTTGCCACCATTTCAAAGGACTTATTTCATATGGTGGTCTTGAGAATAAAACTTAAAAAACAGCTTGTTTGACTAGACCTGAAAATAATGTCCAAACCAACTCATTGACTCTATGATATTGAGTTAGTGGGGTTTTTTATGTGTTTCTCTTTGATTTTAAAATAGACATTGGAAAGAGTATATTTTAGCCAGCAAATTGTCATACATCACTGTTAATCCAGAAACTGTCTGCATGTATGTTAAAAGTGCAATTCTTCTATCTTTGAGTTGTACTTTGAAGATGTACAAATCTAAAGGTTTATAAAACAATAAATTATGAACATTGCATTTTGGACTTTTTTTTTTTTCTCCACTTAGGTCCCTGATTACTACAAAATAATCAAAAAGCCTATGGACTTATCAACTATCAAGAAAAGACTTGAAGTGACCAATTCATTCTACACAAAGCCAGAAGATTTTGTGGCTGATTTCAGACTGATTTTCCAAAACTGTGCTGAATTTAACGAGGTCAGAAAAGTTGATACTTTATCAGGTTTTGTTGGCTTACCTGCTTTCAGAAAAATTGTGATGGGGGTAGAACTTACAACAAAAGAATTTATTGTATTAAACTTACTTTGATGATGAGATTGCAGTGAAAACAGATCAGATTTGACACTGCTGTGTTCTGAGATAACTCTGCAGTGGAGATCTTGCCATAGAAAGGAGGAGGATGGTAACAAACATAGCTGAATGGCAGGACAGCAGCTAAAGAAAAGGACAATTTTTTATCATTCAGGTTAATGGGGTGGGCATTATGATCTAAAAATTGGTTTACTCCTGCTTGCATCAGATCTTAAATTCAGTGTGATTTTCATCCGGGAGCTCTCTTATGATTCAAAGTTGCATGTCAAGTAGTTGTTATTGTCCCCCACTGCACATAAGGGAACATGTGGTGAAATAGGGATGCAGGTTCTGAGTGGACCACAAAATGAGAGAGAATTACAATGCATATAAAGGCTTCTCTGAGGGGTTCTCATCCAGTCACCCTCAATAGCTAGGAATTACTCCTACACTGGTGATCTCTGCTTCAGGAATCTGATAGCTGTGGTGCCTATGGATGACTTTAGGACTGCTCAGTCTTCCATGTTACAGTCATTGTCTACTGAGTAGTATTTTCACTGTTACTAAAAAGATCTGTAAGCTAGAGAAGTTTCTAATACCCTGAGGGCATATCTGTGTTTCACAGCACAACTCTGTCCCCCAGCTCCCACCCCTGTCAAGATTTAAGAATTCTTAGAACCTTTATGTAGCTGTGAGAACCCAGGCAGTGTGGCTTTTGTGAGTGGCTTCTGTGGTCAACTTGTGTGTCAGAGAAAAAAATCATTGGGGGCTGTTGGCTGGAAGATCTGCCCTCGCTCTGTTTTGTGCTACTTGGGGCCCTGTGCTCCATAGCTATTCTTGCTGCTGAGTGATGGATTTTTGTAGTTTGTACCTAAAAGACCTAATGTCATCTAAGTACAAAGCTATTTCATGATGCACTGATGTTGTTAATTCACCCAACAGCCCAATTCGGAAGTGGCTGATGCTGGCATGAAACTCGAAGCCTACTTTGAAGATCTTCTAAGGAACCTTTATCCTGATAGAAAATTCCCTGTACAGCCAAACAGCCAGAGTGAAAAAGATAATCCAGAACTTACTGATGACTCGGATGATGACTTTGTACAGCCCCGGAAAAAACGCCTCAAAGGAGAAGACCGTCAGTTGCTTAAATGAGCCACATGTGTTACTACAGAAAGTTTTTTAAAAACTGAGAATGTTCATCACTGGTATCACTGTTTTGACTTGTAGCTTTGTGAATATTTACTAGCCTTTCTACCCCATCTGAAACACAACTCTAATGGAGATCAAGGCATGTGAAAAGCTTCTCTGAAGTTCAAACCTTTTATCTCTTTTCTGGAGCAGCTCAGAAATTGCCCTTTGTGTGGGGTGACAGCTGTTTAACTTTGCTTTGAAGAAGAGGTTTGTATAGAATTGAACTTCAAACACGACATGGGTGCAACATGTGGCTTCCTGAGTTTGAAGAAAATGTGATCTCACCAGACTTTTAATTTTACCAAAGGCATGTGGCTGGCCGTAATTTGATCTCTCTGTACTGTATTTAATACAAGCCATGGAAAAAGATGGTGTGATGTTATTGTGCTGCAATACTAATGGGTATAATGAAAGTGTAGTTGCCCCCAAGGAAGTTATTGGAAATTTTAAAATGTAAGGGAGAGGGTATCAAAAATAACTTAAAAGGAAGATGAATTTGTGTGAGAGTTTCTAATGGCAGAAGTAAAGGGCAGAATATTTTGGTTTGCACCATTTTTCTCACCAGCAGGAAACAATGTATCTGTACTATTTTGTTTAACAGGTGTCTCAAGTGTGATGTACCTCTGTTTAATGAAGTTGGTGGGAAAGTCTTGAGTGGAAAAATGTTTGTTTGCAAAACCAGTCATTTTTGTGAATTTTTAAAGAAGGGAGAAAAAGCATCCTTTCTGTCCCCACCTTCCACTATGCCAGCTTGCTCCAAGTTCTGTCCAGCCTGGCCTTGGACACTTCCAGGGATGGGGCAGCCACAGCTTCTCCAGGCAGCCTGTGCCAGGGCCTCACCACCCTCACAGGGAAGAATTTCTTCCCAATATCCCATCTAATAATCCCATCCCTCTGGCAGTGGGAAGCCATTGGCCCTTGTCCTGTCACTGTTCAAGCTCTTCCCCCAAGTCCCATTCCAGCTCTCTTGGAACCCCTTTAGGCACTGGAAAGGGCTCTTAGGGCTCTCCAAAGCCTTCTCTTCTCCAGGCTGAATATTCCCAGTTCTCCTAGCCCTTGGAGCACTTCCTGTCCCTTCCTGGCCTCCTCTGGATTCCCTTGAGTCTCTCTCCATCCATCCCAAAGCCCCCACAGGTTGCACAGACAGAAGTTGCCTACAGGAGGAATCTGGCCTAAGGGAAGAGCACACACAAACCTTGCCCTGTTGGAAACGCAGGGCCAGGGAAGAGCAGCCTGAGCTCCCAGTGCTGCTGGAAAACATTTCAGGTGAGGAAGGAGACAGCAGCTCCTCCTTGGCTTTAGACACAACCAAAGGCAAACTCACTGATTAGAGGCTGAACAAAACAATATATTCCAGTCCTGCAGGGAACTGACAGGGTGCCAGGTTCAGACAGCTCTTCTTAATGAGACAGAATTCTAAAAAATGAGGGAAAATCTCTCTCTTTTCTTCAGAAATCTTGGAAAGTTCACTTCCAAACCCGGAACCAACCAGGCCACACCAGTTTTTTTCCAAGACAAAGATGGACCTTTTAACAGCCTCAATGCTCATTTTCCACCATCAGTTACTCTGTGGCACAAAACCTTCATCAAAGTACTTTCAGTTCAGAGGCTCGATCTGCTTCCTTGTTTACACAAGCTCACACTTTGGAAATTATCACATCTCGAAGTTCCATCAAGTTCTTCCCAAACTCCACATGAATCCTCTGCTGGAGGAAACACAAAGTTTTCAGCTTCTAATCTTTCAAAACTGGAAATCCTGACCAGCAAAGCACATGACCATCCAATCTTCTGTAGCTGGCTCTAGTCTGGTAAAAACCCTTCAAGCCAGGCTGTTTTTTCATGGTTTTCTGTTCTAATCTAAAAGATTTATAAGCTTTACTACAAAAGAGTTCAAATCCACAGCAAAATACCTAGAATCCAATTATATCAGCAAAATAACTTATTATTTTCATGCAGCCCATCACAGGTCCTGGTGGGACCATGAAGTGTGGAGCAGGGAAAGAAATGGGATAATTTCTCTTCTCCAATTCCAATGTTCTTGGTGAGGCTGGGAAAAATAAGGAGAATTTAGTTTACATGAGAAGATTGGAGACTGTTTTTAGTGACTGGCAGACAACACTCATAGGGGAACATTTCCACCTCTCTCAGCACTGGTAAACCATAAATAGCATGATGGAATCTTGGAACAGAAAAGAAAAACTCCAAGTGAATTGTTAATTTGCCAGGTTGACAGCCCTGGGGCAGACATTTTCCCTGCTGTGCTCCTGCTCTTTTCAGAGTAGCCTGAAGAAGTTTTTCAGCCAGAAGAACCCATATTAGCACAAAAAGCCACCCCTCAGTACTACAGTTATTTTCACCTCTGCCCTTTGCCGCAGAGAAGAGTACTGAAAGCCCCAGCAGGAGCACAACCTTCAGCACAGGTCCCTTTGCACAGTCCAGGTAGACACAAAGGACACACGGGCCTCAAGCTCCTCCCTCCTGACACAGTTACCTTCTGGAATAAAACAACAAAAACAACAACAAAAAAAACCACCAACAAAAAATCCTGACCTAACTCAGTCTTTCCTCCCCCTCCCTGCCTTCAGGGCACTGCTGGGCAAGGGCAGTGCTCCCTCCCTGGCCTACTGGGTTTGGTTTGACTGCTCCAAGCTCTCCCCTAATGTGGAATTACAACTGAAATATTACACATACAGCAAACCCTTCTTGAATTCAAAGGATAACGCTTCACTTGGCTGGAGAAGAAAAAAATGTGAGATCTGTTAAATTTCCCTAAGTCAGGCATCACAAAACAAAATAAAAAAGCTTTTCAGTTGGGTCAAAAAGAACCCTTCATTCCACTTTTTCACCATTTTCAACAGTCTACCATAAACATTTTGTCTCTTTTCAAACAAAAAAGCCAATTCAGCTTTGAGAACCATATATTCTGGTGTCCCAAGCTAACACATAAATGTATTTCTCACTGTGCCCCAAATACACCTTAGAATAGAAACATCCAAACTCACTTTTCCTGGGAACCTGCAGAATTCTATGCCAGCAGCTCAGCACTACCTGATGAAAACCCCACAGATTTCCAGTGGGTTCTGCCTGCTCGAGTTTTCAACTCCCCTTCCCCGGGCTCTCCCTGTCCTGGCATCTGGGGCAGTTGTTTCCAGCGGGCAGGACAGGGAGGGGTTCACACCTCATCTTTCCCTGAGCTGCCACAGGAGTCCTTGGGTCCTGCTGTGTCAGCCCCTCGGGCCCTGCAGAGCAGCATTTCCTTCCTTCCACCCTTCCAGAGCTGCCTTACAGCCCCCAGGAATGCCCCTGCCCAAACCCCACCGCTTTGGTTCGCCTGCTTGTTCCCAGCCCCAAGGGATTTCACTGAAACAAGGGCTGAGAGCCTTCCTCAGAAAGATTTAAGTGCGTCTAAGCAACCCCTCGGATCAATCCCTTTCTCTCCCTTCCTTCTGCTCATCTCCTGCCCCACACGCAGTGCCCGCCTGGCCAGCTCCTCCATGTGGTTCCACAGAATTCCCAGCCAAACAGGAGATCCTCATCCCTCCCTCGCTGTGCATGTGCTGTGAGCGCCACAGAGCAGGAGAGAGCACACCTGGAATGCTCAAAAACTGCTCAGCTTTGCCGCTTCAAGGACTTTCACACCCAGGGAACTGAGAGGTCCCAGACATGAACATCACATTTGATACAAATCTGATAAAGATTTGATTTGGCTGCCAGCGCTAGAGCTGGTTTCCCACACAGACACAGGAGGCTGCTGTGAGCTGCCATTTCAGCAGCTCCCGGGGACACGAACACCACCCACACCTCCCACCTCCTCAGCCCCGAGTCCATCCAACACTCCCGGAGAGCTGCTGGGAGCTGGAATTCTCCCTGCTCCCCCCGCCTCCGGCTGCGGCCCCGCACCTCTCACCTCCTGGAAAGAGGAGCTGCATCCTGCTGGGCGCTCCCAACTCCGCTCACCCCACAACTCCTTCTCCCACATCGTGAAATGCCACAAAGAACCGCGCTGAAAACGCTGGGTCGGCGCTGGCATCCCGTTCAGGCAACCGAAAGGACAGAGCACGCTCCTTCCGGGCCGCCATTTCCCCGTACGCAAGGCGCATGCGCACGATGCCGCTAGCTTTGGAAGGGCATAAGCGGTGTTCCAAACCGCCATCTTTGGTGTGGCATCACATTCTTCTGCCTTTTGTCGCCATCTTGGGCCCTGGCGGAAGCTGTTTTCGGCTAAGCTGCCAATCTTTGGTGTGGTACAACTAAGGCCCCCACGCCTCACACAGGCGTCTGTCTCAACGGTTGCCTGAAATTCCTCCACCACCACCACCACCACTCCCCCGACTCCGACCCGGCGCTTTCAGCGTTATTCTTCGCGGCGTTTCCCGGTGTGGGGACACGGATGATGGCGTCAATGGCGCCGGGGGCTGGCGGGAGCCGCCCGAGCGCCAGCAGGCAGAGACCAGCACGCCTCTGTCACGGTCCCGCCATTTTGAGTGTGGCTCCACCCCGACCGGCCATATGCGGTACTGTCACGTGATTTTTGCCACTTTCACCATCTTGGGAGTGGCACTCTGCGGGTCCCCGTCCGCGCTGCCATGTTCAGAGTGGCACACTCTGAACACACAGCTCTCTCCAGACCGTGCCTGCCCCGTGTCCCTGGCCCGTCCCACGGCTGTCACTCTTCTCAGTCACCGCCCCTCAGGGCGGCCGCTCGTTTTATCGCCAGGGCCTCGCTGGTGACCGTGAGTGTTTGCGTTCCTAGCTCTCCTTCACCCCTCCACTCTATTTACAGCGATCGCCTGGCTCGGTCCCGGCTCCTGCCCTTCCCAGCCGGCGGTGTCCGGTGTCCCCAGCGGGGGACAGCGGGGAAGGGCAGCGAGGGTGAGGGCGCTGTGCCGCTCTGTGTCACCGGGCAGCGGCGGCGCCGCGCAGCTCGGCCCAGGGCTGCGAGAGGGAGGAGAGGGAATCTGGGATAGAGCCCTTTTTATTTCTTTCACCCCGATCATATTATGTTTTCAGGCACTTGATTGTCTCATTCATATAAAAAAAAAATGTTTTGTCATTACTTTCAGACCCTACAGATCTCTATTCAGTTTCTTACATTCCTGTACATAATATAGTAGATAGGGTTTATTTCGAAATGAACTTGTATATAAATTAGTATTACTTGTCAATATACATATAAATGAAAAAAAACCTGAAAGGTTTTAGTATTCCTCACACACCCCCTCCCTGTGAATTTCCGAGCAGTTCTGGGTCCCTTTGGGGGAGGGCACGCAGCATGACCCCCCTCATTCCCCCCTCACCTGCTCCTGCACTGCAGCGTGGCTCTCCCAGGGACACTGGGGTGCCCCAAATGACATCAGAGCCCCCAAGTCCTCACCCCCTCCCCCAGCCTTTCTTTCCTCACCCCCAAAGAAGGGTGAATCAAAACGAGTCAAACTGCCCTGGACTGCAGCAGGTTGCTTTAACAAAGCCATTTACACGTGTACATCCCCCCAAAAGGGCTCTGCTGCAATAATAAAGGGTTGAAGTTCCTCCCCAGCTTCGGTGTCACAGGCTGGTGGCCACCCCACCTGAGCAGGCAGGGAAAGCCTGGGCTGCCTTGGTTCAAATCAACCTAAACTCAGGCCCTGTGCTCTGAAGGGGCAGAGAAGTTCCCCCACTATGGATAACAGGTTGATCTCCATGCAAGAATTAATGCATCACCTGCTCCTGGCTGTGTTGCTTGCCTGTCATGCAGCATTTTCACTGGTCATGAACAAATGCATTTCAAGAGTTTTTAACTATTACTGACCACGTATTTTTGTTTTGATAAACAACCAAGAAAATGCCATGGACAGGAGACGATTCCATTTGCACAGTCTCTGAATTTCCAGTATTTGAAAGGAAAAATAATAGGATAAGTGCAGGAGTATATAGCCATTACCAATACAATCAGTAAGTTTCCCAATATTGCTTTTGGTATTTCATGGAAATAAAATCATTCAGCCCAAGATTTCTCATCCTTATATTCTTTCCCTAACAAACACAATTTCACAAGAAAATAGCTCGATCTGGGTCACTTTCCCCTAATTTCCACCTGTGTCCACAATCCTGGCAGGAGCCTGGGGAGCAGCAGAGTCCCTTTGTGACTTTGCTGTGTTCAGTTGTTTAAATCAGACCAATCCCTCTGCCGGTTCACATGTAGCATCTTTGGTCTCCCTTCCCCAGCAGCGAATCCTCCCCTGCTCTGTGAAGCTGCACTTCCAGCAGAAACAGAAGGATCCACCCAGTGCTGTGCTGGGAAGGCCGAGACTGTAGAGAAGGATAACAGTGTCAGCACTTGTGGTTAAAAATAAGAAAAACAAAGTGAGGAAATGACAAAAAATCCAATTTGACTTGGGCTCCTGCAGGTGGCATTTTATGGTTCTGCAGTGTGTACTTCCTCAGGGTTCAAAAATAGCCCCCTCATAGGATTGTTAACATCTCCATTAAGCCTCTTGTTATTAAGATTTAGGGATTTATTACATCCAGCTTTAGTTCCTGTAACCTCTGTAACCTTCCCAGTTACTCCTCTGTTTAAAAAAAAAAAAAAAAAAAAAAAAAAAAAGGTGTAATAAAGAGAGACCAACTCAATTATAACCCTTTCCCTGCTTTTCAGTATTTCCTAACATCAAGCACCTCACACTGGAGAAGAAGGAATAGCTTGTTTCTATACATCCAAATTCCTTCGAGTTTTAGTATCATCTGTTTCCTGGCATTATGAGAAGTGTTTTGCACAGCACAATGAATAAAATGATATAAATTTCAGAAGACACAGTTGCACGAGAACAGACAGCAAAACTGCCTCAAGAAGCAATTAGGGCACACATTTCCCTTTTCTGCACTCTGAGCTTTCTTTTGTGTCACATCTGAAACTCTGAGTTTTTTAGTACTCTGCCCCAGTCCTTCCCTCTCCTGTCAGTGCTGCTGTCACGTGAAAAGAGAGGAATTTTCTTTTGCACTGGATGTCAGCCTTTAACACCACAAGAAGTGGTTCAGCAGGCAAGAAACCTGCCTGCTGCTTCCACAACTGCTCAGGCCAAGGATGCCAACTCAGAAAGAGAGCTGGCATGTCCTTTCTTTGCTGAGGGCTTGTAGTGGGACAAAGCAGCACAAACCCCAACAGATCAGTCACCTATACGTGAAACTTTCCAGTGTGAACCATTCAAAACAAAAGAGCATCCCCCAAAACCCACAGCACACAAGATCCCCAATTATAATTCAGAATTGTCCTGTGCAACACTCACCCTTTACAAAATGAGACACAGACCTGTGCCAGGGGTCTCAGGTCCATGGCAAAGTGACACCATGGGCCCATCTCCGTAAGGATAATGCACCTTTGCAGGCAACTCCCTCGTGTGACACTGCTCCCAGCAGGCTGGGGAGACCCCCTGTCCCTCCTTGCCCTGGCTGGGGTGCAGAGTGTCCCCTAAGCCCTCGTCTGGCTGGGACAAACCCACGGAACACTTGGGTTCAACACCGGCTGATCTCCTTCACCACTTTCTGCCAGGAGACTGAACCAGCGGACTCATGGATTTCAATCCTAAATTAGGTTCTCTACATTCTTTCTCTGCCCCTTATCTACAACCTTTCCCTTCAATTTCCTCTTGCAGCCCCCTAGTTGTGTCTCAAACAATGCATCTAAGCAATAATACAGATAACACATCAAGTTCAGATAAAGGCACTGAAATCGGAAGTTCCAGTGTTAACCTTCTTACAGATAACAGAAGTTTCTTAAGAGCTCTCCTGGAACAGAGAAAGAGGAGAAACCACATTGACTTTCAATGCAATACTCTAAAACCAGCAAGAGATTTAGTATTCTTGTGTATTGGATGTTAAAAAAATCACAGGCATAATTATAGAATACTTTATAGTTAAAAAAATATTTCAAAATCCAACCCTAACAGTGTACCTGTGTCCTGGTTTGGGACAAATTTGGGAGAAAACCCCTGTATAGGATCCCTCCAAGGAAGCAAACCCACGTGGCCCCTCCCTCCAACCGGTCCGGAAAAAAAACCCAAAACCCTCTTTGGAGAAAAGTGGAAAAAACTATTTTACTAAACAAATGAAGTGCATACAAGTATAAAGAATGAATAGTATGAAACAATAAAACCTCTCCTTCTGAAGTGAGATGGCAAACTGAGAAAGTCCTTGCCGTGGGTGTAGCTCGGCTCTCTCTCAGCGTCTCCTCAGTCCCAGTCCCTCCGGCGCTGCTGGAAAATGCCGAGGTCCAGGCCCCGGTGGGCCGCAGGTGCAGCCCCCAGTGCTCCCCTGGGTTTTCAGTCCAGAGCAGGTTTAAACAGTTCCAAGAAAAAGGAAAAAAAAACAGTCCAGGGAAATTCTCTGCCCTAGCTAGCTGAAACTAACTAAAAGCAAAGAAAAAAAAATCTCCGTCCTGCAGTCTCTCCAAGCCTCCGCCGAACACCCGGTCCGCAGAAGAATGTGGAGGAGTCAGGCAGTTTTCTCAAAACAAACTCCGCGCTTCTCCTTGCTCTTAGAACCAGTCTTAAAGGCACAGGACTCAATATACAGCACAAACAGAACAGACCATTGGGGATACAGGCATCATAAAGTTACCCTAGGACAACCTGCAACTGCTGTAAAATATCTACTTCACATCTATCTATATATGTGTGTATACATGTATATACACATATACGTATATGTACATGATGATTTTCTGTAATCTTCTTACAGGCATTTTAAGTCTGCTTTGCTTCACAGGTGCTTTTCTGCCAAAGGCCTTCCCATCTTTTTTTATCCTAAATAAACTGTTGGAAGGCTCAGTTTCATGAGAACTGATTTGTATTTTGATTATTCTTAAGTTGGAGTTTCCCTTGAAACCAAAATCAGTGGGTAAACCCAACATGGCCTTGAAGGGCCATAAGATCCAAGATATCCAATCCCCAGTTCCCTCAGGATTTGTGTGCTGAAGCTTTTCGGGGTTAATTTAGCAAACATAAGGTTTTGGTGATTTCATGATCAAAACAACAAAAAATCTGTGAAAAAGAAACTTAACTAAAGCTGACTAAAAGTGGTCCCTGCTGATGACTAATTAAAACAACTCATTAAAAAGGAGGTAGGGTTGATTCAATACTCACAAACCCATCTTGTCAAGATCAAAGTTCTCTGCACACCAAGGACCCAGCAACCAGCAGGGACATTTCTCCCACTCTGCAGCAGAGATCCCCTCCCTCCATATCCAGGGAACTGCAGCCACTCAGGGAACACCAATTTAGACCTGGGCTGCGAGCAAGAGAGGGACAAAGAGTAATTTTAAGTCATTCCAGCCTCAGTGGTGTCCAGACCTGGGAAAAAGCACTTCCCACACCACTCTTGGAATTTTCCTACCTGTCCCTTCCAGATTTGGAAGGTTTCTGGGGGAGCTTGACTTATTTGTGTGCTTCAGAAGCTGTACATCCCTAAAGCATTCTCTTGGGAACATGAAGCTTCCTTCATACCTTTCAATTCTTTATTCTAAATATTCTCCCCAGTTATCCACAATCTAAAAAGAAAATAAGGAAAAAGAAGGAGGACCAGTTAATTCTGATACAAGGAATGTTGGTTATCCCAACATACTTCCAGGTGAGAAAACATTTCTGCCGCTCTAACAATTCCACTTTATATTGTCTCAATTAAATATTAATGATTTAAATATTGTATTAAAAATCTTAGGGACACAACACTTGGAATTCTCAAAAGTGGCTCAGCTTTGCGACTTGAAGAATTTTCACACCCAGGGAACTGAGTAGTCCCAGATACAAACACCATACTTCATACAAATCTGATATAAATTTTATATTGTTTGGCTACTAAGCTTTTCCAAAAGCTGTGTAGTCAAGGCTGGAAATCCTTGCTGAGGCTTTTCCATGTCATATCTGGATTTACCCGGGGAAAAACCCCGCTCCAAGGACTTGGCTTTAAAGAGGTTTCACTTGATGTTACAGACACAGAATTCCTTTGGGATTTGGCATTTCCTGCACCTACAAACTCATAAAAGAATGAAGTGCAGAGTCCTGAGGCTCAATTATTCCCATTCTCCTCATACCCCTTTTCTCAGCTCCATGTGGATTTGGCCTCCTCTGAAAGTCTGGAAAACAATTTGGGCATCCCCTTCAGTTGGTTTGGTTTCCAGCTTTTCCTCTGAGGTGGCCCAAAAGGCAAAAAAAAGGAAAAATACCTCCAGAACAGCACAAAATCCCAGCCCCTCCCAAGATGCAGCTCCTCACACCAATCCTTGGTTCCAGCACTGCTCTAATCCCACCCTGAGCTAAGCTTCCAAGGTACTCTGCCTAATCCATGTCCAAGACTGGACAGCCCAAAGCCTGCAGGAAAAGACGAGACAAAGTGAAAGGGAGAGGGGAAAAAATGAAGTTTTGGCTTTTTCCTCTGTGCACAACAGGATTGAAGGGTGGGATGGAGAGGTTTTATGTAAAAGAAGTACCAAAGGCTGCTTAATTCCCAGCAATTAGTGCTGCTGAGGTTAAATACAAGAGGACAATCCACTGGGATCAAACAGCAGTGGCTGACAGAATGGGTTATGACACAGACCTGCAAAGCTGGAGCCTTCCTTCTTCTCTGGGGCTCTCCTAGAAATTCTCCATGTCTGGATGTACTCCCCATCTCCCCACTGGGGAGGATGGACTTAGATATCCCAGGTTACTGGTTAGGCTAAAACAATAAAGTTAGGCAAAATGCTTTTCCCAAGGAAATGGCATATTCTTTGAAACTGGGATAACCTATCCCATGGCTTCCCCCAGGAACGGTCACAGCTGGATATTGTCTCCCATAAAGGATTCCATTTGGATTCACCTTTTTCTTGGAGTCTGGCTGAATTCCTCAGCAATGCCAGGGAATGTGACCATTTGAGGGTTTTGCAGATTTGGCTCATTTGCCTTTTTAGGCTTTGTTTTCTTCTCTCAGCTTTCCCACTGGAATCCACCTCTTCTTGGATTGAAAAACAAGTGCATCTGTGTAAACAGTAAGATCTGTTCCATGAGAACCCATAAAGAAAAAATGTAAACAACCTGAATCTTAGGCCGTACACACAAATCACCTTCTGACCAAAAAAAATGAAGCAGTAAGAAAACTATGAGCCAATAGGTGTTTAAGAATGTACACTGTGAAAAATAAAAATAAAGATTTATTTTTTAGTGTAGATTGTTAAATAAAGAAAACGCTTGTAATTCAGAAACAGATTTTATGTGGAAAAAGATACTCACAGTGTAATATTAAGCAACATCATTTAACAGTTCAGTAGCATTAGTTTATTCCTCTAGACTTCAGTTATTCATCCACAAGGGGGGGGGGGGGGTGGAAATCAATGGTAAATAAAACCAGTTCTTGCCTAACATTAAGTGAAAAAACGACCTCAAACTTATCAGATCAAGTTTAAATACCCATGCGCTGCATCCAGCTGCCCCGTTCCTCTTCCCACGGCCATCTCCCTTGTCTCACTACTCCTCAGCTCCTGTTTCCCTGGGCGTGCTCAAGAGCCTGCCCTGCACCCATCCCCTCAGGCAGGCGTTCCTCAGCCCCGGGCCGAGCAGCGGAGCAGGGGCAGCTTCCCCGGCCACACACGGCTCGGCCGCGGCCCCGTGCCGGCTCCGGCGGGGCCGAGCCGAGCGGGCCCCGCCCGGCGGGCGGAGCCGCCGTGACCCGGCGCAGCCGGAACCCCGTGGGCGGTGTGGCCCCCGCGCTGCGGCGGGCGGGGGACGGCGGCAGCGCCATGGGCGCGGAGCAGAGCGCCGAGGCCGAGAGCCGCCCCGGCGAGCCCGGCGCCGCAGGTCGGTGCCCGGCGGGGAGCCAGGGCGCGGGGCCGTGCCCCCGGGAGCGGCCGCGGAGAAGGAGGGCGCGGCTGTTTCCTTGGGAGGGACGGCGGCTGTGGAGAAGGGAAGGGCTGTTTCTCCGGGAGGCAGCGGCGGCGCGGCCCGGCCCTTCCTGTGACGGCGCTGGGGGCACCGCCCGGGCCGGGGGAGCGGAGCCGGGGATGGGGAGCGCCCTGGGAGCGGGTGCGGAGCCGGGGGAGCAGGAGCGTGTCAATAGTGCAGGTGTTCCGGAATCAGCCCTTCCCCGGTGCGCAGAGGGAAAGGAGCTCAGAGCCTTTCAGTGATCTCGGCAGTGTGCTATAAAAAGCATACCTGTGCAGTGTTAAATAGAGCGATGGTCGCGTAGGGTCGGATTCCGGTGGAATCTGCCTATAAAGCTGTTTGTTCCTTCTCCCTCCCGTATCCAGCATCTCCGTTGCCGGCCAAGCAACGAGCAAAAATGGACGACATCGTGGTCGTAGCCCCAGGAACACAATCCTCACGGAATGTCAGCAATGATCCAGATGTCATAAAACTGCAGGAAATTCCAACTTTCCAGCCCCTTTTGAAAGGTAAGTATTTGTTCTTCCTCTGATTTTAAATGTCCTTTTTTTTTTTTTTAATTATTAAATCTAATGGAGTTTGTGTATCTTAAAGTTTTCACTTCTCTTGTTTTAAACCTTACTCTCTTTTGTTGTGCCATAATTAATCCCAGCCTTCTAAACAGTGGGTGAGCTGGTTTAGAGGTGTGCTGGTAATGTTCTCTGCAATGGAACCATCTGCTGTGAAGACAGACCAGCTCTAAGCGTACCATCTTGCCCTGTACCACTGGTTGATGAGAGATGCTGTGTTATATTCTAGTGTATAATGGGTGACAGTCTCCTGTTCTGCTCTAGTCTTTTAAGAACAGTTGTTACTCTCAGAGTCATAGCTACCTGTGTGTATGTTCAGCTGCTTAAAACCAAGGTACCTTGTGGGAGTCTCCAACACGGAGCAGATTTTATTCTTGTTTTTCTGCAGTGGGGTAGATGGGCTGAGACTTTTCTTTGTTTCTTTTCCTCCTACTCTTTTTTCCTTTCATCGCTTGCATTCATTCTTTGTTTCTTCTGTTCTGTTCAAAGGGAAGTGAAGATTTCAAAGCTGTCATGCCTGCAGTTTAACAAAAACTGTTAGTGTGTTTTGTCGCCTGGCTCCTAGCTATCTCTTTCTGAGGAGAATACAGGGTGGCCTTAGTATCTGAAAAGGCACCACTAGAGGTGACCTACTAGAGGTTGCATCACGCCTTTCTTTTTGGAGAGAAAGTATTTACTTTTTGTTTTGTTTGTGTATGCCTACTGCGTGAGGGTCCTGGAATATGACTAGAACTTGTAGATAGCCTATTGAGCCAAACATTTAACATTTTATTGGGCATTTGGTTTTGTGAGAAAGTTCTGGATGTGCATGGCACTGGCTGCTGTTTCCTGCAGAAGGGGCAGAAAGATAGGGAGGCCATGAAGAAAAGCAGAACACACTTTGCCTGCAAAGCAAATGCTTTGTTCTGCTTTGTATGTAAGGCAGAACCAGGGTCATGCTAGTGACAGCTTGAAATGTAAAGGCTGGAATCCAAGTCCCTCAAAGAAATGAGGAAGTTTTAATATGAGAGAAAAAAATGTAGATGCTACAGCATCTGGTACCAAAGTTGTTGTATGTGTGTATGTAAGAGTGTGATGACAGAGAGTTTCAGTTCCACCCAGCCTAAAACTCATGAGCAAACCTGGGTTGCACAAGGCCCGTGGAAGGAAGTCCTGGGATGTGAGACTGGTGGTCACTTCCAGAGATGGTGTTCCTGTGGGCTGTTAGAGTCTCAAGGGTCCAGGGCTCGAGGTGGGAAGTGAGAAAGAAGATAGAGCAGCAGCCATGTGGCTGAGATGGAGAGCTTGGAAGGCCCTGCCTTAGATGACCAGTCCAGGTCCTTCAGCTCCTAAATGTGTACACTTTAAGTTGTCTTGGTGACTGAGTTGCTTTTTCTGGCCTTACTTTGGACCTGAAGCTGTGGATGTATGATAGAAACATTCTCTTGTGGTTTTGTCACTTGGCTGCTGCTTCCCTAGGAGTCTCTTGAGATGTGGTGACATCTGGTGACTGCTCAAAAGTTTTGCATGCTGAATCACTTTTGTGAGCACCTTTTTCAGCTTCAAGGACTTGTTATTACTTGAAGAACCAGACTGTGGTACTTGTGTTCTCTACAGAGAGCAGTGTGAGCCTATTGAGTGAGTTGACTCTTGAGAGATGGCAGATCTGCCACAGGCCCACTTCAGAAACTGTTCTGTTCTGGACTGGACTCTTATCTGTATTCTTCATGCAACATTATGCTTCTGGAAAGGTCGAATAAGTTTCAAGATCTTTTAGGAGCTCATTCTAAAAACTTGTGTCCTGTGATCTGCCAGCTTGCAGGTGGACTTACAGTCCCTGTGGACGTCATTGTTCTATTCAGTTTCTCCTTGCCTAAGCAAAGCCAAGGGGGTTTATTTTGCTTTTAAGTTTCAAAAGGGGAATAATAATTAAATAAATGGACTGGCAAAGTACATGGTCATGTAAACACTGCAAGTTCTTGAAGAACAAATCCCTTTGTTCCTCCTAGCCACACTGAGTTGAGCTTGTGATCTGTGAACCTGGAAATCTCTACCGTTGTGCGCTCTCACTTGGAAGAAAATGCCAGTGTTCTGTCCATTACATCTTTCATGCCTTCCCTTGATTTCTACAGGGAGAATTGCACCTCAGAGTTACAGCTATGAGCCCTTGTAAAAAGTCCCTCTCCATCCTCCTTCTAGGTGCTCTTGAGGTGCTGGAAAGCTCCTGTGAGGTTGCTCAAAGCTCTGTCCAACTTGACCTTGACGACTCCTTGTGATCTGGACAGCTTGATCAAGTGTCTTGCCATCCTCATCATAAAAAAAATAAATTCTTCCTTATGTCCAGTCTAAACCTACCCTCTTTGTTTTAAAACCTTTGTCCTTGCTCCTTCATTGCAGGCCCAGGCAAAAGAGCTGTTTCTTAAAAGCTTTATTTGTCTCTGGAGGCTTTTTGTGGAAAGAAGCATTTTCCTGCTTATGTCTAGAATTGTGCACTGGTAAGAAGTATTCAGCACGAAGGAGCAAAAGAAACAGAGGTGACTATTTCACTGCAAGGGCACTCTGTGAATGGTAGAAACGTCTTTACATTCTGTGCCTCCTCCTGTTCCCGTAGGATTTTGTGATTAGTTTGCTCTCCCATCTCATTTCATGGTTCTTCAGGTCAGCCTGGTGTTATTGTGACCATCTGAGAATGCTGACTGGTTGACAAAAGCTGCCAGATAAGCAGGGACTGTCTGCTGCTGCTGGCATGTCAGGGAGGACTGTGACCTCCCTCTGGGTGCATCTTGTACATAAAAATTGTACATTAAAATTAACCTGTAACTGAAACAGCACCTCTGGTAACTTGAAACAAACTTTTGGTAACTTACTCCCCTGTGAGTACTGGTTGTTTTTGTGCTGACCTTTCACTTGTGGTTTTCTCCTTGTTTGGAGGAGGCTGTTATGGCAGCATCCTTTGGAAATGTGATACTGAGTATTGAGCATACTGTGAGTTCACTGAATATGGGCTTGTGGTTATTTAGAGATCATTCAGCAGCCCTGTTTTGTGTTCTGACTTATTTCTGGAGGAAGCCTTAATACTAAAAGAAAAATTTTAATGCTAGATATTTAACTGTTGAAGCTGTTGGTGGTGCCTGCTTGGCCTGCTGCAATAATGTGATGATACTTTCCGTTCTGTTTTGTTTTGTCTGGTCTGATGGTGTTTGGATTGTTGTGTGCAAGTTCCCAGGAGAGCAGGGATTGTTTCTGTGGATCAAGCAGTGTGCTGGTGTGCTGCTGGAGACTGGCCTATGAACAGTTCAGCTATGCCACATGCAGATTGTGATTGTCATGTGCAGCATGTCTTCTGTCATAGGAACTCCTGGTCCTTCAAGCACTGAGAGAAAAAGGTCAGCAGAGGCTGCTGACGCTCTCCTGCATTCCCAGATGTATCACACAGATGAGAGGTGTCTTCTTTGCAGACATTCAGCAGGTTACTTGTGCACTCCATTCCTTTCTCAAACATAGGTGGCCTTCATCTTAGGGCCTTGTGAAGGGTATTGTGTGCAGCTCATCAGCATCCTCTAGCCCTGCATAACTGGATTCTTGTCCTAGGAATAATCCTGCTGTTTTTCTAAGAATAGCAAATAGTGAGAAGAGGTTTCTCAGTCAGGTTGTGGCAATTCTGCCCATAAAGTTTTTAAGGGCATATTAAACAAAGGTCTATCAGTCATGAACTGGAAATAAATGAATATATTAAGGATTATACAGTGAGAACTTTACTTACTGTGCTGCTTGTTACCTGTATTTATTATTGTTATTTATTAAGAAAGACATTTCATAAGGAACACAGTGAAAAGTCAAAGCTATAGTTCACCTGGAAGTAATGCAACATGGAAACCCAAGTTACATGGCAGAAAGAGTAGGGCCAGCGTAAGGAGTTTCCTCTTAGTCTCAATATATTTTGAAGTGGAAAACTTGTCATATATTAACAGCTGGTGTATGTCTTCAGCCAAGAAGCACAGAGAAGTGCTGAGAAATCTGGGGTGAAACTTCGGATGCTGTACTGATGCTCCATGGATCTTCCTTGTCCTCCAGGGACAGGAAACAGAAGCTTGTGTTACCTTGAAAGGATTGTTTATAACTTTATAACTTCTTTTATGAAGTCATTTTTCAAGCAGGAAAGCTACTTCTCTAAAAAATGCCAGTGTATTTTTCTTTCTGGCATGGTGTATAAAGAAAGGATGGAGGTTTAGAGTTTACTGCATTTAAAGCAAGGTTTTGTCACGTCTCACTCCTCAGCATTTTCTTGCATCCTCTTTCCTTCCCCTTTCCCCACTGTATGCTCTTCCTTAGATTTATAGTGTAGGGAATTTAGCTAATAGCACGTCCTGTAATTCTCTACACATGGTACTTGAATACTTTTATAATTCTGTCCCTGTGCCTTACAAGGAGGATCTGCTGCTTGCAACTGCTGAAGTATAGGCTTCTACTAGAATTCAAAACATGCAAGTTTGTTGGATAGACCCCCATGCCTAGTGCTTGTAACAAAATGTGCATGTTGAGTGGAAAGAAGTACCAGGAATGTGAGTACATCTGCCTGGTGAGTTTGAGTTTTTTAATTGTTGTTTTGTTTGTTAGTGGGGTTGTTTATTTGGTGTGGTTTTTTGTTTGGTGGTTTTTGGTTTTTTTAAGGCTTATAGGGCAACATTCTGTATTGTAGAGATCTGTCTCTCCATTTTGTAATTCATGACTTGAAAGTAGCTCCTGAAATCAGAATTTAGAGGATGCTTCAGTTTCGAGGAAAGGAGCTTTCCCTTCAAAGGACAGCTGAAGGAGTGGATGAAGATGATGTCTGATTCCATGTATTCCTCAGCTGTTTGTTGGCTGTCTGGAGACCTGAACTAACTCAGGTTTCTGTGTGAGAGGATTTGAGTCTGTGGTTAGACATTATCCAAACAATGTGCTCAACACCCATAGGGAGAGCATTAGGGACTGCAGATATTGCGTTCTCTGCCCTTCTGCCTTTCCCTTCCCCTTTGCCAGCTGTTCCACAGCCCTTGGTGTAGTTTGTGTGTTGGCTGATGAACAGACGTCTGCCTAGGGGATTAGCCTGGCCTTTTCCCTGGCTGAGGACCTTGGGGCTCCAATTTCTACTGAACCCAATAGTTGTGACTCTTACCTGGATTTCCTCAGGCACATCCTGCTCCTCCCCACCGTCTTGCTGCATGAGAATAAGCTTTGGTGGTCGTCTCAAGTCACCTGCAGATCCTCCTTCCTTTACCTTCATAGAGCCTATGTGGCAGAGCTCTTCAGCTGGCAGTGCAGCCCTTGGGGTGCAGCTACCCTTGGGATACATTAGAAGATGTGCTGAGCAAAAATACCACGTGGGAGGAGTTAACTCTGTCCGGGCTTGTCACTTTGCCACACACTTTAACAAGGAGTATCTGCATGCTGGCCAGTGGCCCTTGAAATCACTATTAACAGGCTAAGGTGAAAGGCAAATAACTGCTTTTAACATCCAAAATGTCCAAGTGTAATTATAAATGCTTACAGAATGTGTAATCTCTTTCTGATGGGAGGAGACTGGAAATCAGATGCATCTGATTGATAGGCAGAGGAGCTAGTGAGTTCTACTGGAGTGTAGGTGGTGAGTCTTTCCAGACAAGGATAAGCATGTAATTGGAAAGCATGTGGAGAATTCTTTTTTGTCCTCAAGGGTTTTAGGCATCAAAATCTGGACAGAATTTTTTCTTTTTTCTCTCACTCCTTCACATTTGTGTACTTTTATTCAGCATTACAGCTTTGTTCATAAATTAAGACATGACTGAGTCTTTGAATGAAGGGCCAGTTAAATTTCTCACTTTTTCATCTGTCTGTTGTCATCTTTCTCTGATAGGTATCCATCTGTTTTATGTGATGTTTTCTAGCAGTGAAAATTGCGTGCAGTGAGATGTTCCTGGTAGAAACGTGTCTGGGAGATACATTTATGCCCTGTACATATGTACTGCCCAGATCTGTTTGACTGTATATACCAGCTGTCCATGCTTCATGTGATGCTGTGTGACCCCTCTGTTCATATTCTCTCTCTTGACTGGTGGCCGGTTTGGGAATGTTTGTGTCTTTCTGCCGGACCAGCAGCAGCGTTGCGTTGCATCACTTTTGAAAACTGATTGTTTCTGTTTGATCTTAGGCTTTATAGGAATTAATAAGTTTATCCAAGTCCAGAAGGTTGTTTGGTTTGGGGCCAGTTAGTTTATTGAGAAATATTATGCTTACCCAACTGGGTGTATATTATTGCTCCCTAATTATTGATTTTTATTTTCCTTGTGGGTGCTGATTCAGTGAAGTGGCTATGGTAGAGGTAAAGGATGAGGGGATGCTTCTGTATGTACTGCCTGTCTGCAGTTACCCGCATTTTCTGTAACATCACATCATTCAAAAACTCTACTCTTGTCTTTATTTCCTGCCCAAACACTATCAGCAGAATAAAGAGCAGATTCCAGAAAGTCATATGTGTAAAAAATACTCCCCTTTTTCTAATTAGTGTTTGACTTACTAAAATTGTATAAAAATGAAAAGGGTATTAAGGTACAAGTGAAAAAGCAGGTCTGCTCCAGCCCTAAGCCTTGTTAGCAAAGCAGTGTGGTGGGAGCTTGGCTTTAACCATGTTCTCTCTGGATAATTGTGTAAGATGAGATCGACAGCTGACCAATAAAGCCACAGGTCAGCAAGCTCATTGTTATGAAACCTTGAAGTTTAGAATCAAATTTGATCTGCCTCTATTCCTTTCTTAGGGCATCTTAACAAAAGGGAAAATAGGAATTTTGTGATTCATTTGGCTTAAACAGTGAGGCCTGACATACTGAATATTCCTTTTTTTTTCCCATATGGGGCTGGCCATGGTATGCTTGGCTTGTTGACACCCTTGCATGAATAAACCAGGAGATGTGCAATTGCACATTGAACCCTGAGACGTAGATGATTTCCTGGACATCCTGATTTTCAGTTTGCAGTAGTAACAAAGTGATTAGTAGTAATGTAGGAAGTGGAATTCCTGTCTGTTGTTGCTGTGCAGCTCAGCTCAGGAGCCTCCTTCATCCTGAGGCAAAGAAGGGTAAGTTAGTCAAGGACAGTGGACAGGAGGAGATGTACACGCTCTAAAGCAATAATTTGTAGCAGTAATGGATGTTCAGGGTGAAATTGTGACTTTGCTGAAGTGGAAGGCAAAGCTCCTGTGAGTTCCAACTGACTGAAGATTTTTGTCCCAAAACAGTTTGCATTTCTGTGTAGTTTAAATTTGCATGGTAGAATGCTAAGGTTGATATTTAAAGTTTTAACAGTAGGGAACAGGTTCTGTGTGGAAAGTTGCCCAGTAGCATTGTTAGGATTGATTCTCCCTCCCACCCTTAAACTGGATCCACAAGGGCCTTGGTTGTTCAAAAGATGGGAACTTCCTTAGAGGTTTTGTGCTCACCTGTCTGTTTTATCCACTCTATATTAAATAACTACAGGGTAGAGGGCGTTTGTTGCTCGGAAGAAGGGACTGAAGATCAGGATTCACACTTCTGCCTTCACTCTATCTCACCCCCTTTTCTTTGAGAAACCTTGCTCTTGTCGATTCCTTGACCATGCAGGCTGAGCTGAGGGGCTCCAGGCAGCCTCTGGTGGGAGCTGCTGAGACTTTACTCAACGTGTGGTCGTCCTTGAATACTGTAATGCAATGTGGAGGTGCTTTTCTTTTTTATGGTGGAAACTCTTATCTTTCGGCGATCTTAAGCCACTTGAGGAGTTCTGAAGATGGCACTGCAGCATTGCAAGCACCTTCTGTGTGTGAGCTGGTATCTTGGAGCTATTGTGTGAGGTTTTCCTGTGTGTATGTGTGTGATTGTTTACATGAGTGCTTTCACCTGTGTCACATGTCTATTTCTCTCATGTTTCAAAATAGTTATAATATTATGATTATGCGTGTAGTTGTGGCACATAATTTCAGAGAAGACACAGTATGCTCAGGCTGCCCCTTGATGTGTTCATTAAATGCAAAATGTGCAGTATCTCCTGCCTGCCTGTCATATTAAAGATCCACTATGAGTAAGTTTCTTCACATGGTAAAGAGCTGAAGGGCAAAATTAAATGCACTTGCTATTTATGAGAGGTTTTTTTATGAGGTTAAGGGCAGACAGCAAAAATACTAGGCTGCTGTTTGAATACACTTGTGTGTGATTTTTTTTCTTTTTTTTTAATATGCTGATGCATATAGAAATGACATTCTTGAAAAGGTAGGTGAGTCTCTTCTAATGCAGTGAAAACCAAGAATTTATGATCCCATACTGCACTTGTTAGTTAGGATATCCCCTGGAAGTCCCTCGTGTAATTTAGACAGAGATATTGCAGCGTGAAGTGCCATTCAGTGTTGCAGTAAAAGACCTGAGAAGCTCAGGCATGAAAATGAGATTCTTTTAACCATGTTACATCAGCGTGGCAGCGATGTACTGGGGGAAAGGTGTAGCAGCGCAGGCTGCTGGTGGGTAACTGCTGTGCAGGAGAAACCTATGCATTTCATGCCTTGCGAGTAAGGAGGTACACCTGCAGTCCTTCAGCTCAGGCTTGCAATGTCCTTTCTCTGTTTTCCGACTTGCTGTTTTTTACCCCTGCGGTTAAAAATACAGCTGTTGAGATTGAAAAGCCTGCAGTCTAGGTAAGTGCCACAGGGTGTCACTGGAATACAAAAGAAGTAGCAGATGTGATTGAAAAGGAGTGGAAACCTTGCTGAAGCAGCACGCCGGAAACTGCTTTCTCTTCAATCTCTTTCCATGAACATTTGTGTTCTGTTTGCACTGGTGGCAAGTGACCAAGGTCTTGGTGACTGACCTTGCTGGGTTTGGTACCCGTTGGACCTGTGAGCTGAGACTGAGAGCTTTTTACTGAGAGGCAGCTACCGGCTGAAGCAGTACTAGGTCTGTGAGGAGGAGATTGTGCAGTGTTCTTTGGCTGAAAACCTTTCAGAAGGCTTTATGATCTTGAAAAGTAGAAATATTGGGTGCCGCATACTTTCAGTTGTTTTTACTAGCGGGTTTTTAAGTGTGTGTGGTAAGAAAATGTAGATATAGATCAGTAGTAATTCAGGTGAGAGAACTTGAGGTTCAGAGGTCATCTGTGGCTCTTGATCCTCACCTCAGTACACCATCTGTAACATGGGGTTTAATAGGTTTTTCTTGACGACACTGTTTTGATCACAGGTGTGTTGAAGACCAAGGTGTTCTCCTGCCAAGAGTGATGCATAGTAAGTTCTTCCCTGGTGACCCATTGTGCTGAGAAAAAATGTTTATTCAGCATGGGGGATGGAACGGGGGAGCTGATGTGTCTGGAAAATGCTTGCAACACTCTTTCCTTCTGCCCATCTCAGAAATGTTCAGTTCAATGAGATCTTCTTTCCAGTTCATCACCACCCCTACAAGCCAGCATGGCTGCAAGAGTGTGGAACTTGGGATCAACTGGTTGAGGGGGGAGACACAAAGTAAGAAGGGGAAAGGGGAAGAAATAATGCGTCTGTTAAGTGATAGCCTAAAATGCCAGGCTTTTACCCCACATTCCTCGTGTGTGAGTACAGGTAATCTCACATAAACGAAGACATTTGTTTGGGAGAGTCTTCACATTGATCACATGTGTCTGCTCAGCTAAATCCAGTGCTTTGCTAATTCCTAAGTTATTTTTAGGAGATGGAGCGTGGAAGAGGAATGTCTTGAACCTTAATCTCTCTTGCCTTGGAAATGTCATGAAGGTATCTTGTGTCCAGTCTGTTGTGCCAATAAAAGCCCTTTGAGTTTGCAAGGGATTTATGTGATTCTCTTTTCATCAATGCACTAATGGGTGGTCTGTACCACAACATCTGGACATCAGCTGGAGAATATTGTCCTCTATATGCTGCCCAAACCTTTTGGTGCTTGAGAAGGTGTTGGTGCACACCCAGGAGCTTAAGATGATAACCTGTTTGCATGTAGTCATTTAAAAAAAATAAAAATGCTGATATAGGCAATGTTACTGCTTGCCTAAACTTGTTCTCAGTGAGACACCATGCAAAATTACTTGCACAGGTTCTACTCCCCCTGGTTTCACTGTCCAAAGTAAAATCCCTGGCAAGGCATGCCTCATCAGCACTCGGACTTTGGTGTAAAAGTACTGGAGTCTGAGCTTTCTCATTTAAAATTCACTGTTTCTGCAAACTTTTTCTAAACTCTTTGCCAGCTGCCATTGATGGGAAGCCATGTTTCAAGTTAAAACAAGAAGCACAGTGCCAAGGAAAACCCTTACCCTAAGGAATCCCTTTCTTTTGTAGATGTTAGCTGGCCAGACAAGCGATCATCTCTTCCTGCTGTTTTTACTCTGCTGTGTCCTTATTGTGGTGGGTTTTCTACTGTGCATCCTCCACAGTCTCTGACTGTTGTGTGTAATTGGAGGCTGACCTGGGATCTGCTGGACTGCAGATACCACTTGCAGTCATAGTGCTGTAAGTGTGGTGTTTCCAAAGAGCTCTTTGGAAAGTGTGATCTTATGGACCGGGGAATTATAAATCATAGTCATCAAGAGACTTCAAAAACATTATAATTTTCATCTGGTGGTGTTTCAGTGAGTAACCCCTTGCTTTTAGTTCTTAGTCAAACTGAGAGGGTGTAGATGAGCTCCAGGAAGAACAAATCCTGGTGATGCGTCACATGTTCTGGATAAAATCAAAGTGTTCCCTTTGATACTGTATCAAAGACAGATAAAACTGCTGGAAAGGCACTACTGACACTCCTGTTGCTGGCTGATCTCTGCAAGGAGTGGCTCAGGATTGGCCTCAGCTGGCTCAGGAAGAGGTTGGGAAAAAGGCTGGTCAGGATTTTATCCATTCTCATGCTCTGTAATAGGAGTCCTGGAAAGTTTCTGTCAGCTAAACAAAGCTTGAACCTGAAGGGGAAGCTTGATTTTCCTTTTAACCCTGAAGTCTTGACTTTGTCTGATTCAACAGAACCTTTACCTTTTATAGGAAGTGGAAGAGATACTGGAAATGAAACTTCTTAAGTACTGCATACTGCTTTGCCTCCCATGAGAGAAAATCTTATTTTTTCTGTGATGGGAAAGTAGCAAGATGCAGGTGATTGAAATGAAAGTACATATTTGCATTTATACATTTGCAGAAACAGGACAAATCAGGGTAGAACACTTGATTTTGGCTGTCTCCCTTCAGAGAACATATCACCAGTTTTAGTGTGAACTGAAATTTGGAGTCAGTTTGGGTGGTGGCTGAATTGCTTTTTTTTTTGCAATAGTTTAAAATTCTCCACTGTTGTACATTCCCTCAGTTATTCATCTGATTTATTATGTTCTGTGGTAGAGAAGACAGAAAGAATTTGTAGATTAATCACTTGGCATGTAAATGATTTCTTTTGTCTAATGATCTCTCGTATGACAAGTGATGATTAAGCTACAGTGGTGTTTCAGACTCACTTCTTTATTTTAAAGGCCTTTTATTACTATCTGAATCCAATGTTGTGGTCAATGTTTGTAAATGTATTTAGATGAGGAATGTAAAGGCTTGGCCTAGCTTTTAATGCCAGGCAATGGGACAAATGTGGTAGGAGCAGAATTATTTTTCATGTCATATCTCTTGCCTTTGCAAAGGAAATGGTGGTGGTATGTGAACCTTTGTACCACCTCAGCTTGCAGAAGGCAGCATCTGAAAAGGTTAAAGCTTTGATTGCGTCAACTATGTAAGATGTAAGTACAAATAAAGCAGTTTTCTGTGCTGTGAAACAGCAGGAGTGAGTTAGGTACTGAAGGAGCTGCTGGAGCAGGATTGATGTGAAAAAGGGTGGTCTGTCCATAAAGATCCAGTGAAATGGTTGAGTGAGTTGGCTGAAAATGGGCTGTGCTGGTGTGCCATCACGGTCAATGTGCAACAGGGAGAGATAAGGGTAGTGCATGCAGGACAAAAGGAACGGTAGAAATTGTTAAATATTAACAGATTTGGTAGAGTTTTGGGAAAAGGTGAGAAACTGAGGATGTGTGTTTTCTGACCTCCAGTCAATTAATATTTAACCAGTGGTCCCGGGTGACTCATCTCTACTCCTTGTAAACGAAATTTTAAGATGAAAGGAGGATAGGGTGATCAGTGTAACCAGGGAATTAACTGGGAAGTAAAAAAGGAAAAACGCTTCTGGCAGGCAAGGAGCTTGATTTGGCTCACCATGGGATCTGGCAGGCACTTTGGCTGCTGTGGGGAGAAATCCCAGGTGTTGTGGGCTGAGGTCATGTGGGCACCAGCTGAGATCAGCTCTGCCAGCTGTCCCAGTTAGGTACTTCAGGACTAAGGCAAGCACATATCCAAAATTAGCTTCTGGACTCGGTGCAGGAGAAGATAATGCGTGCAGGATTTATTGAGGCTCTCTGGCTTCCCACAGAGTGCCCCTTTTGGATTCATTGCTGCTTTGCTGACCAACTTACCCCTCAGCAACGTGGGGCAGGGTGGTTATGAAGCACTGGGTGGTGATGCTGTGGCAGGAGCAGAGACAGCTGGACTGGTGGACTTGCACCTTTGGGGCTTCTGTACAAATATTTTGTATTCTGCTCTTTAATTCTCTGGTTGGTTTGGTGATTTTTCCATGAGCAAGGGTGAGCAGGACAGGCTAAACCTAATGGCTTGGGGCTCTTTTCCCTAAAACCAGCAGAATTGGTCTTTACTTTGGAAAGCTGCCATCTAGAAGGAACTGAGGTTGGAAAAGATAAAAAGTGCTGAGACTGTTCATGAACTTTTTGTTTAGAAACTGTTTTGATGCCAACTATTTTGATGCTTTTAGATTATCTTCTTAACTGAAGGGGCTTAGTAAGAAAACAAAACCTGTACTACTTCTAATTTTTAACCCCACTGAAGTTTTGTTCAGAAGACTGATCAAGTTCTGTACTGTGCTAAACCGCCTCTTTATTATCCAGATTGCTAGGCTTATTTTTCTTGCTAATCAAAATAAGGTTCAGTGAAATCAAGATAAGAATGTATTACTGTATTGTTCAAACCCTGGATATCAGAAAATAAAATGAAATAAATCTTACTATGCAGCTGAAAACCACAGTAATCTCTCTCTCCTCTGTCATTTCCTCAGCTTCTAGTCAGTACTACCATGCCTTAAATGTAACTTGGGAGTGTGTGTGGGTTCTTGCCTCTTTGACTGAGGCCTCTGTGCATGTGAGAGCAAAATTAATGTGACTTATTCTCTATTGCTTTTCACTTCCTGTGGCCCACCACACTGATTACATCCCCTTTGAAATATTTCCTTTGCAAGATGGGGCCACAAATGCACCTCTGCGTGAAGTAGAAGGGATTTGAGTTGCTGGCATTTGGTTAAAAAAATAAAAAGATATTTTCTAGTATGTGTATTTTCAGGCAGAGAAATTGCTCAGGCATGAGGTGATTGAGTGGGGCTAGACTAATGAATGGATAACGAGCTAAATTAAACACGTCAGGGTGCACTTAATGTTTTTGTCACGTAAGACTCGATAAGGGACTGTTTCTTGAAATTAAAGGCAAGTTGTCCGTGTTGCTGTTATTGCTCATTCTGTGGCAGGTGTAAATGGAGCTGATGCCTCAGTAGGATGGAGGCAGGGAGGGAGGACTGAGTTTAGCCTGGTATTTACCAGTGCCCAAAGGGTGTTGTTCAGTCTCTATATTCAGCTTAATGTCAGGCAGCAAACCAGGTACAACCTTGGTGCTTGTGGATGGCTTATGGTGAAATGGGAATTATTTTGAATGCCTTTCAAATATATGGTAAAAAGTCTTTGAACCTCAGTGTAAGAGTATTTATATGAGCACGTGTAATGCTTAGATAACTCTTTTCCTGAAATTTTAATGAAATGGGCAATTTTCTCTTAAGCATTTGACAAATTGCTATTATCCATGAGCAAGTCTAGGATGTATATTTGTTGCCTGTTTTCACTCAGCACTGATATTTACTTTTAATGCATCCTCTCCAAGCTCATTTCACTCTTTTCATTAATAGGGCAGTTTCTGGAGAGTGTCTGGGACTGTTTGTTATGAAAGATTGGATAGATTGATATGGGGGTTGGACCCAGGCTGGAGGCCAGACACCCACGAGAGCCACACTATCACTCCCCTCCTTGACTGCACAGGGTAGAGGAGATGCAACAAAAGGCTCCTGAGTTGAGACAAGGGCAGAGAGAGATTACTCATGGGCAAAACAGACTCGACCTGGGCAAATTAATTGAATTTGATACCAATCAAAATCAGAACAGCATAATGAGAAGTAAAACGAACCTTAAAAACACCTTCCCATCACCCCTCTTTTCTTCTTGGGCTCTACCTCCTCCCTGCCAGCATCACAGGGAGACTGGATTGGGGGTCGTGGTCAGTTCAGCACACCTTGTTCTGTCACTGCTCAGGGAGAGAGGTTGGAGGCCTTTTCACGCTCCACCACGAGGTCTCTCCCATGGGGTGCAGTCCCTCAGGAACATTGGCTGCTCCAGCCTGGCTCCCCCAGAGGGTCACAAGTCCTGCCAGCAAACCTGCTCCAGTGTGGTCCCAACACAGATTTCCCAGGGGGTCACAGCCTCCTTTGGGCATCCCCTGCTCCATGTGGACTTCTCCAGGAGCTGCAAGTGGATCTCTGCATCCCCACAGACCTCCGTGGGCTGCGGGGACATAAGGGAATCTTCTACCTCTCCTTCCTCGCTACCCTTGGTGTCTGCAGGGCTGTTCCTCTCACATGTTCTCACCCTGCTCTTCTCTGGCTGCAATTGCTTCTGCCCAGTAACTTTTTTCCTCCATAAATCTGTTATGCCAGAGGTGTTAGCAGCCATCCCTGGCGGCCTCGGCCTCCTGGAGCCTGTGGCATTGGCTTTGCTGGACGTGGGGGAAGCTTCCTGCAGCTTCTCGCGGAATCCGCCCCTGCAGCCTCCTCTGTCCCGACCCCTGGCTGGGCACACCCCCGGTGCAGCCGAGGAGCAGATGGGCTGAGGGGTCACTGTCCCCTGCTCAGCCACGGAGCTGTGCGCCTCGTGCCGCGCTGCGGTGGAGCAAGCCCAAAAAGCAGAAGTAACGCGGGGTGAGATGCGCCGAGCAAAGGGGCTGGGTCCCCTTTTTGAGCACCAGGGAAAGGATCTGTGCCAAAGCTCTAGGTTTTAAAATGCCTTTAACACACTGGTGTTGGCTGTTCTGCCAGTATGTTTCTCCTCCCTCTGTGTGGTGGTAAAGTGAGGTGGCCGCAATCACAAACTCGCTGTGCCGTTGACTCTGTTGTTCATTTTAGAACTGTGTCTGTAAGTTCAGGGAGGAGTGAGAGTTCTGCTGGTGAGATCTTAGGTGCTGTTTCAATTAAACTTTGGTAAGAGCTATTGCTGTCCCACTTTGGATTCTCAGCTGTGGGGTATTTTCTCTTGAAATTAAGCCAGGATGTGCTCACTTGCTCACAGTTGTGGGCAAATGCCTTTTTTCCCCCTTGAGTCTCAGTTATCAAAGTTTGGAGTTTACTGTACCTTGTAACTAATTTTATTCATTTAACACGCTAGGCTTGTTCCAGCCAAAATGTTGGTCATGAAACAATGATTAGAAATTTTAAGCTCGAAAGAAAATTTTGTGTTTCTTCCACAGGAAATGGAATAAATGACCTTAAAATAGCTTCTTATCTCGTGTTTATACTAAACTTCAACCCTTGTTTATCAGGCATTTTTTATCAGGCATTATTGAGGCATTTTTTTCTTACGAAAGGAATGAACATTCTTTCAATCCTTAAGGACCAGAGAGCTGAAAGAATCCTGTGTTTGTGTGTTGTTCTTCTTCCTTTGTATTTTTTTTCTTCACGGTGACATTTGAGGACTTGCTTACCTGAAAAGCCTTATCCTTAAAATAAGACTGCATTAGGATGTGCATTGGTGAAGGAGCAGCTGCTCCTTTTGGAGTTCCCTGTGGTTCTGGGGACACTCAGAGCCAAGATTGCTGCAGCTGGAGGAGGCCCTCATCTGAGCTGCTCCCTCACAGCTGATGGTGTAGGTATTGTTCCTATAAAACAGGTTAGGAAATGGAGATGTGCTGCATTACTGCCCTAAAAACCTTAGTTTTGCTGATAGTTTGGATCAAGACAGATGACTTCTCAACAGATTAGGTGCCTTGTTGGGTTTTGTTGAGTTAGGTTAATTTTTTGGCTTTGGTTTCATCAGTGAGCCTTTGCAGTGAGACCTGGGATTTCTGCCTATAGTAGAAAAGCAAAAAAAGTTAAGTAGCTACTTTTGATTTTCATAAATATTTACCATTAGGCAGAAATGGATCATGAAGATGTCTACACATTAGGAAGCAGTATGACAAATGACAGTGCCAACATTTTTTTTTCCTTATTGTTCTTTACCTATACGCTCCATGGGACAAAAGAGCCGCTTAACAATAGGCTCTGATGTTCTAAATGGCCTCAAGTTTCATTGTGGCAGCTTTTTATTTGGAGCTGAGCTAGGAAGATCACCTCAGTATTCTTGTCCTTGGAAGGACACTGTTGTACCTTCACTGAAAAGCTCTCACAGGAGGATGATTCCATCAAAGACTGTGAGATTTTAAAGGCATTTGTTGTCTGAATGTAGGTAGAGGTTAACACAGATTAGTTCACTGCCTTACCTTCTTATTCTCTTGTGAGGTGACGCTGTAAATATACTGAGGGGAATCTCTTCTGTCCAGGAGGACATGCTGCCCAAACCTGGAAAGGGGGGAAAAAAATAGGTTGATTGATTTTTTTTTTTTTTTTTATGGTTGGTTTTTTTTGTTTGTTTTTGTTTTGTTCTTACAATGTAGAAGACAATTAATTGCTGTAGCCCCAGAGAGCTCTGCTCTTCTGAGGTGTCATCAAGGAGTTTGGCATGATATTAAATATGCTTGCCCTCAGGCATGTTCTTGTTCTATAGTTAATGATTCTGTCTAAAGGAGATGCTGTTGCTAATGGATTTTTTAAAAACTGTGTGAAGTGGGTTGTACTTAACTCCTGTGCCCCTGCTTTGGGATAATAACCATAGGTTTGTGTTACAAAGCTGCTCTGTATTGAGAAACATGATCCTCAAGTGGAATAACTTACAAATCTTTGACATATCTCTGTTTAATTTACATATATATAATTTTTTTTTTGTTGGGGGGGATGTTGGCATCTTGCAGTGAAACACATAAAGGTGGCTCCTGTGATGTGCTTTGCCATCTCTGCTTCTGATAACAGCTAAATTCAAAAAAACGAAAACAAAACACTTTATTTTTAAGAACATCCTAAACCACTGCAGTCTTTTATTCTGTGACTATCTGTCCCTTTTCAGTGGATGTTAAAAACACTGTCACAAAGTTGAATTTTCACTCTCCGCTGCTTCAGATGCAAATGAACAATCGCTGCATACTTGTTTTCTGATGTCTTTGAACGGAAGCTATTTCTGCAAAGTGAATGCAATCTCTCTGTTATGTGAGTGAGCAGCTATCCCAGTGCATGGCTGAATCAATCCCTGCACAGAGAGGATGCCTGGAATATAGTTAAGAAATATTCTGGACTCATCATTTCTTAGTAGAGGGATCAAACTGATGCATTAGTTTTCCTTTTTGGCCACATCTGGCAAACTAGTCCTCATGGAGGATACGGAAAAGTAAAATAAGGAAACACACTGTTTTTATTTTTTCCCTGTCCCCCACCCCCTTTTTTCCCCTTCTTGAAAGAACATTAGATTCCTATCAAAATGGCATTTGTTGCCCTGCAATCGTATAGCCCTGTATTAAAGTGAGGCTATCACTGAAGAACTGCAGGTTTAAAGGGTATTTGCTCTGAAAGCTTGCAGAAAGCAAAATTCCTCTGGCCTGCGTGTGGAAGGTGCTTGTCTCGGGCTGCCCCTGTAGGATGGGTACCATGGGGAGTGTTGTTCACTACTTCTGTAGGTTGTACCTAGGGTTCATGGGGTTCATTTGCCTGTGCTGATGGGTGGGAGAACATTAAACTGGTGCTGTACATAACTGCATGGAGGGGCTGATGTCCCCTCCAAGGCAAAGTGAGGCAGTCTGGCTCCTCAGGGTATGCAGTGTAGCTTGAGCTGATGTGATATCTCCCTCCTGTCCAGGGAGGAGAATACACCCACCCGCATTCGTCCTTGGCATGTTCCTCCATCCTCACCGAGTCTGACTTTCATCTGAGCCCGTGTGAAACTGATTTGTGTTGCTAACGTGGCAGAGGGCTCCTTTTGTGCCAGGTTAGTTTTCTACCCTTAATAAGCTGCTTTGGTCTGTTACTCCATCAGACTGGCACAAGAGGTGGATGCAGGGCCACCACCCCTTTGTGACAGTGATGAACCATTAGGAGGGAGCTGATGGAGCTTCATGCCAAGGCTTTGCTCCTCTGGTGCTGAGTGTTGCTGATTGATGACCCAGTCCCTCCCGTTTACTTTGTGCCGGTGCCAGAGCTTGTTTGGGTGATGTGCTGAAACACTGTGGCACCTAGCCTGCCAAGAACCCGTGGTCTCCAGGTGTGATAACAGAGCTTTCCTTGTTTTTCACTTGGTGGGAGTCACATTTCACAGAGGACTTAGCTCCCTGATGGCATTAACCTGGCCGGTGTGTTCAGGTATCCTGTGGCACACGTGCTGTTCCTGCTCAGAGCTTCCATACCTTTAGATGAAGTCATGGCTTCCACATCTGATTGAGGCATTTGCTGAGTAAAATAGGTCTAGTAGATCATGCTTCTGCCATTTATATTGTCAGCCACATGTATGTTGTCCATTTCAGCTGAACTGTTTATTTTTTTTAACAAACTACATGAAGAAATTTGGACCCAACAGTAAGTCCCTGGTGGAATAAAATTAGATTTTTTTTTTTTTTGGCCACGACTGCAATTGTTCTGGATATCAAAGACTCTTTTAAATTCTTTTTTGTTTTTAAAGACATTGAATATCCTGTTCACTCTTGGTTGTTTTCTTCTATTTCCCCTCCTGTTAAGTGATTGCACAACTTGACATTAAAATCAATAATTCCTCATTGATAATTGCTCTCAGGCTATGACATCAGGATTTTCTGGAAGTACAAATTCCTAGTGCTGATAGCAGACTATATGATTTCACTCTGGAAGCTGGCCAGTACAGTTGGATTCCCTGATGTGCAGGAAGCAGGGGAGGACATGATACAACATGACTCTGTAGATGAGCCTGACACATTTGGTCTGTGTCTTCGAGGACTAATGTGTTTCAAGAGCACAGTCTGTAATTCAGGTGCACTCTGATGAAACCAGAGCATCTCCTTGCTATAAACGGCTCAAATATTTTGCTGTTCTTATTCAGCTGTCCTGTGTTCTGCTTTTGCATTGTTTATTTTTGCTTAGCAGAGTGATTAAGTGCTTCTTCCAAATGTTGCTGCAGGGATTAGTCTGCCATAGGCTTTTTCCTTCTGGCATTCCTGCAGTTCCTGGCAGTTTCAGAGGCCTGGTGCAGACCTGCATTGCTCTGGAGCAGATGTGTTCACAGGGATTATCAGGAACATTCTTCACTTGCACGTGGGTGGAGTGGGTTTAGTGTTTAAGTGAGACAGAGCGCGGCAGGCGGCTCCAGAAGTTAGGAATTGCAATTAGATGCTGGAACAGTCAACCACAGGATGCTGCCGGGGCCAAGAATTTAACAAGGTTCAAAAAGGAGTTGGATGTTTGCTTAGGGGTTAGGAATAGAGGGAGTTGTCAGAATAAATGATTACCAAACGTTTTAGAGGGAGACTCAAACCTTATGTGTTTCAGTCTGTGCTGTTTTCTAGGTGTCAGGTGAGGTTACCTGTGTTCTGCTGATTCCTGGGCTCCTGATATTTGTATTAAGGAGTATTAATGTGATTAATATTATTCATTTCTCCTAGGGTGTGATGCAGCACTAGTCAGTCCTCTAGTTATGATCCACTTTGGCAGGTCTCTTTTTGAAAACTACGCCTGCGGCTTTTGGGGAACTCGGAAAATTAAATTTGCAGGTTTGGCTTGCAATGCAGTTACAACCTCTTGGTTTTATGCATTTTAGGAGAGGCCTGCTTGTGGTAGGGGAAGATAAGTACACCCTCAGCAGTAATACCAGTGAACACGCAAACTGCCTTGGGAAGGAGTAGTTTTGGGTGTTAGGGACTAACTTTTAGGCAGTGTGAGACAGTGTCAGGCAGCCTCAAACCAGAGTAGTGGGGCAGAATAATTCTCATTTAATAAAAGTTGTTAAGTGTGTCCCCAAGCTCGGGCTGTGCACTTTCCCCAGCCTTTCCTCAGGCTGTATCTTTTGCAGTGGGCTCTGTAGCTTTGCCTGCTTGTTCGGCATTGACTCGTACCTCTCCACGAAGCTTTCCAGTTTTAAACACAGGCATTGTACATACCTCAAGCACTGCAGTGGTCTTTGGGGAGTGGCATGGGCTCGGCAGGTTTCATCTCCTGACCTTCCAGCTGGCTCGCCGAGTTCAGTTGCAGCTTAAAGCTGGTTGAAGGCAGTCTTGTTTTCCCTACTCCCTTGTGTTATCCCTGCCTCTCATGCAGCCAGACAGGGAGCTGAGCCAACTGAAAACTTAACCCTACCCTCTCTAAAATAACACTGGTTTCTCTCAAGCTCATTTCCCTGAACTAGCTTTCCACCTAGCTGCAAAAACAGCAGTGGTGTAAAGGAGAGGTCAATGTAGTGTATTTGGGTTGTATATGGGGATGTAGGACATCAGCTTTGGTTTAAATTGGCTTACTTTGATGCTGAAATACAGGGTTTCTTCCAGAAATCCTGAAAACAAATTCAAAGCAGAAACAAGTTTGGGGGGTTATACCCTTACTTTAAGTGTTTGAGCTTAGATTACTGTGAACTGTCCTCATCCTCAAGAGGTCATTTATTTATTTATTTATCTATTTATCTATTTATTTATGTTGCTGCCAGTTTAAGAGAAAAGAGAATAAGTAAAAAATGCTATGGGTTAATTCCATTGCTTTTGGATAAAAATGAAAAAGACAGAATTTTCATCCTCTTCCTATGCTTGCTGGAAAGACCTGTTGCAAACAAGGGCAGTGATATTGTCAAGGGCTGCTCATTAATGTTTTCTATAACAGCAATATAATTTCTTGATAGTTAAATGGTAGGACTTTACACTGCTTCCCACCAGTTTCAAAAATTTTCCTTAGAAAATAAGAATAGGATGGAAAGGAACTTCAAGGATTTCAGGGTGTACCATGAATGAAAGAATGAATGAAGCCTTGCAGCATGTGGTCTCATGGTTGTGGGGAAGGTGGCATTTGGCCGTAGGGAAAGACACCGTTTTTAAAATCATTTCAGTGAAGTGAGTCAGAAACATGGTACCATCAGTATAATGTCATTAAAGAAGGAAACTTGAGTTTCTTTACATTGTGATTTTTGTGCTGCAGCCGTAGTTGAGAAGTGATTTGTTTCTCTAGATTTAGGGTTTTCTGCCCTGTGTTTCCAGCCTGTCTCAGTGTCTGGCAGTGGCTGGGTGAAGATTAACATCTGGGATGCAAACTGCTTCCTCTCTTCCAGGCTCTCTGCTGACATCAACACCCTCTCGAACCCTTGCAGTGAAACCTGGAGGTTGCAGACAGAGCTCCTCAACTCCTGCCCCACATGGTTAAACCAGGACAGATTGGTTAAAGCATGCACAGAAATGATGGTGCTATTGCGAAAGGTTCAGACCTTGCTTCTCCTTTTTAAATCATACTGAGACATGACAGTGTTCTGGTCTCAAAACCGGTGGAGTCTGCCAAGCATGTTTTGTGGTGCTAGTCTGGTGGACAGGAGAGTGCTTTCTCAAAGACTGAACATAGGTGGGTTGGAGATAAACAGCTGTGAAGTTTGGTGTGCTCTGAGAGGGGAGAGGTTGGGTTAAATGAAGCAAAGGAGTGGCTTTCAGTCATAGATCTTGGAATACTTTTGATGAAGAGGACCAGAGCAGGGCTTCATGCCCTTCGCTTGCAGGAGAGGTGGGTGAAGCTGCTCCTGTTGGAAAGACAAGCTCTGCGTGATGTTTGAAGCCAGTGGGTGCAGGTGGCAGGAGGTGCATGACTCATGCAGGAGGGGGTGTTGTAACTTGTTCCTCTGTGACCTCGGGGGAGTGTTCCTGTGTACAACAAGTTTGGATGATAGTCATGCATGATTTTGAAGAACTTACGTGGGCATCACAGAAATTGTAAGTTGAAACACCTGTGTTTGCCTTCATTCTCTCTAAGGAAGGACTTGATGTGGATTGAAGTGTTCTGGTTGAGTGACAGTTGCCTTTATCAGCCACAAGCACTGAAGAGTTGCATGCTAGCCACAGAAATAGCCACTTAAATGTTTTGCTCTGTAGACAAAAATCAGAAGGCAAATGGAGAAGTATGGGAAGGACGTGTTTTTGAGCTCTCTGAAGCCAGCATGTCTAGAAGTACAGGAGATAGTCCTATAACTTTGCTAACGCTGAAAGCAAAAATACTACACTTTCTGAAATTTGCAATCCAGTTATGGAAGTAGCACTGGGTCTCAACGTGTGGGATGGGTGCATGCACATGTTCACATGTACAGTAATTACAATAGCCTGAAATCGTGTCCTGACCACAGTGAGCTTGCTCCATTTTTCAATATAAGAAAGGAATTTGGCCCTGCGAATGAATTTGAAATACTCTCAGAAGAACTCTTTCATGTTATAAGAAAGGTGCATTCTGTGGTCACAGGCGCTGATGGCCATATACCAGAATGTAAACGATGTGCTCCTTGCTGCTGCTTCTGCAACCCCGGCTGCTCTTGACCAGTTTGTGTCAACCAAGTGGGAGAAAAGAGGCAGAGTGCAAACACTGAGTTAGAGCTCATTGTAAGTTAAAAGTTCTGTTCTGGTGGCATTTCTGTGTAGCTCTTTGTTGGAAGGATACAGAATGATCTTACTGCAAAGGAGTAATGTGCTGAGAAGTTTTAACATGTTCTTTAAGAGATTACATAAGCACTGTTCACAAGCCATCAGTGGCCCTAAAGACCCTAACATTTGTCTCTGCCCATTGCTCAGAATTGCTGAAGGTGGCTGGTGCCTCTGGAGACAGCCTAGTGCAGTTTCCCTGTACAAAGCTAGGTCAGCAAAAGTGGATTGCCCAAGACACTGGTTGTGTATTGAGTATCTCCAGAGATGGAGACTTCCCAGCTTCTTTGGGTACCTGTTCCACTGTTGGATCACCTGCATAGTAAAAAAAAAAAAAAAAAAGCTTATATTTATGTGTTTCAGTTTTTGCCCACTATCTCTTATCCTTTCACTCCATACTTGAGAAGAGCCTGCCTCGTTTTTCTGCCTCCCATCAGGTGTTTGTCATAGATGGGATTCCCCTCCAAGCTTTTTCCTTCTTGAGGATAAGTAGTTCCACTCAGCCTTCCCTTATGGGACAGATCTGTAGCCCCTTAATGATCTCCATGATCCTTCACTGGACTTACTGCCAGCATGTCCATGTGCTGGGAAGCCCAGCACTGGACACAGCCCTGGACTTTGCTGGGCAGAAGGGAAGGACCACCTCCCTCCATCTGCTGGCAGCTCTTCCCATGCAGCCTGGGATCTCTGCTGCAGAGGCTTGCTGTTGGCTCATGTTCAACTTGCTGTCTGTCTGTCTGTCTGTCTGTGAGTCCTTCTCTGCGAGGCTGCTCTCTCCCCCAGCATGAGCTGGGGCTCAGGGTGGCTCCTCCCCTGGTGCAGGGCTCTGCATTTTGTGTTGCTGAACTTTGTGAGATACCTTTCAGCACATTTCTCCAGCCTGTCAAGGTGCCTCTGAATGGCAGAGGTGTTACCAGCTGTTTCGTGTAATCTGAAAGTTTGCTGGGGAGCTCTGGCCCTTCATCTAGGTCATTTATAAACATGTTAAACAGTATTGGCCCCGGTATCGTGGTCTGGAGTCACCCCACCAGAAACTGTCCTCCAGCTGGATGTCATTCCACTTACCACAACCCTCTGAGCCTTGGCAGCTCAGCCAGTTTTCAATCCACTTCACTTTTCTCCAGCCCATTTATAGGTTGTACGAAATCTGTATCAGTAAGCAAGGAACCATCAAACCATTGCTAAATAAAAGCTCCAGGTAAATTTGAAACAGGAGATTAAAAAAAAATAGTAATGCAGAGGCAGAGACAGAAAGTTGTAAAAGAGCAGGGACAGGAAAAGAGGTGGATAAGTACTGTTTTGGGTGGGAATTCTGCTAATGAGCTGTGGCTTAGTTTATTCTTTGTCTGTAAGAGACTTTGGAAATGTGGACTCATTTTTGGAGGAAAGTGAGTCAAAATGTTAGGAAGGAAAAGTTCACAATCTTGTTTGGACATCTCAAAAAGCTGCACAGAAAACTTGAGCTGTGCCATGGCTCAGTTTCACAAGGACAACTGGCTGAAATAAATATATTGGATTCAAACCCTTCTTGTCCCCATAGGAGAACAACTTTCCTTTGATTATTGCTGATTTGTAGAAACTTTTCTCCCTTGAGTATGGGAAATGATCCAGTACTTAATTATTAGGCATTGTGGACCTCCAGGTTATGCGTGCTATGTACACGTTTATCTCAGCTGGTTCTGTTTCAGTTGATACTAATTGGTTTTGTTGAAAGCAAAGCTTCTGATAAGATGTCTTGTTATCAGGGCTCGTTTGAAGCTAATTAAACCCGTGAGACAGCACTGCTATATGGTTTTTTTAGTTCCTGTTGTGAAAAAAAAGTGGGGTTTTTGTGCAGAGGCATATGAATTTCTGTATTGCAGCTTTCACCTCCCATATTGTATTCTACTGGAGGACGGCTCTGGCAATTTCTGAAGTCAATCTGTCTGTTGAAACAAACCAGCCAGGGAGGTGTCGCTCAGCCAAACGCCACTAAAAACTAAAATTAGATGTTTAATTATAGTCAAGGTCGTTTGGGAATTTATGTTCCTGTCAGTATTTCTGTGACCAAACATCCTATTTCTGGGTACTGGGAATACTCACATACTTCAAATGTGAGTGAAAAAGATATCCTAGGAAAGAACTCAACCCTAAAATGGGCACAGGTGGGACCTGGCACCCAGGTTTCCTATGGAGCTACATCCCTACTTTTCAGGCAAGGCTTGCTTCACCTTTAGGACAGCAAAATAACCACTGAAGGTGTAACATCAAATGGATATGCTTCTATTCCTCCAAAAACATTCCCCCCTTTTCCACTCAAGCTCTGTCTGGACACTGTGTCAAGATATGTTTCAATGCAAATGCTTGTAAGCAATTTGTGCTAAAAATGTTCTTTGTGTATTCTGGAAAATCAGTGTTATTTTGAAATTGTATTTTAAGACTGGTGTATATAGTTTCTGTTTGCGTAGGGTTTTTATGGCATGCTTGTTCATGTTTGGTTAAGTGTTTCTGTGTGAGGTGTTGGTACATCTGCCTGTCTGTTTAGTCATGGAAAGGGACAGGATAACCTTGAGGGCAGTCTGTTGCAACAGTGGTGTAGCATCTTAGCAGGCCTTCAGGGCAAGAGGGGAATTGCCATTTATTTAGGCTGTCTGTCTTATTGGAAAGAAAGAGGGGATCCCAGTAAGATTAGGCACACTACTTTGCAAAATTTTTTTTTATTTTTCAGCTGCTACTAATATTTTACAATTTCAAAACAACTGTTATGAAAAGAAGAAATGAGACCTTAATCTTCCAAAACGCCTCTCTAAAAGATGGCAACCTTCTCACTGAGAACTGATGTAAAAATAGCCTCATTTGTTGATTAATTTGAGAGACTGGATGTTACTTCCTCATGATTTGAGAACATATTTCTTGCCTGACCTTGACTACAGTCTTTACTTGTACTCTGCCTACTTCCACAAAAGCAGTTGAGGTTTTTAGAAAATCAGGTGATGAGGAGGAAATGTCTTGTTTGTTAACATTTTCTGTATGAACTAGAAAAATAATAAAGAGAACTACACAAGAACGGAGCTTGCTGTTAGGTAAGAGGATGTTGCAGGTAGCTCTGTGGCAAGCAGGTACTGCTGGGATTTGTGAACTTGCAAGAGCAGTTGGATCCAAGTGACATTAGAGACACCACTGAGGACTGGAAAGGTTGAAGAACCCAAGGACAGCTTGACTGCCCTGTCTAATCACTGGATTCCTGTGCTTTCTTTGAAGCCAGGTTATCTTCTTGCCTTTCTTCCTTGCAGCAGCCTTCTGGAAGTTATGGTGGCATGGAAGGGAGTCAGTTCCTGTGTTGGTGTTTCTCAGTACTTCTAATGCTCTAGTACAGCTGACATATGTTCATGGTAATATTCAAAACTATTTTTTTTTTCTTCACTTTCTTTCTGAAGATACTTGTTGTTCATTGTGTCACATAGAAGCTAAAAGAGCTTTATTTTCATGAGCTGCAGCCTTCTTCCTGAACACTCGAGATTTTAGGATGGGTTTCCTAGAAGAGTGGGAGGCTGTAGATTAGTCCTAGCAGAACATCTTCCATTTACAGCAGACCTTTCCTTCTGGAAAACTGTGCAAATGCATTTTTCTTGCTTCCCAATGACCCAGTGAGGGATGCAGTTGTAGTTGGAACATATCCCTTATGCTGTAAGTTGAAGTTTTTGTAGAGCACTTTCTCTTTGATGGAATTGTATGTAAGAGCAAATCAGAGTAAAAGGTGCCTGTTTCCAGTCTTTATTCACTGGTAGACATTTCAGGGCTCTTGATCTTTACTCAGCCCTTCAGGTTTTGTCAATATTTTTTCTGCTCCTTGCTTTATTAGATTGTCCCTGGCTCCATGTTGCCCATGGACAGACATGCATTTCATTCAGCACTGGTTGTCTGGAGGCATAGGTTGATGTACTTCAGATAAACGTCACCTTGGGTAAGGGGTGTGGGGAATATGCCTGAAAAAGGATCATTTGCTTCCCTCCTCCAGAAAGCTGGTAGCTTGTGAGAAAAGGATGGATAAAGGAGGGAAGGGAGAAGAGGAAAACATCTGAGGTGCTTCATCAGGTGGGAGGAAGGTACACGAGCCCATTAATCAGCTATGGCTCTTCACTAACTTTAGAGCATGCCAGGAAAGGATAGAAGAAAATCTGTTGAAAAAAAAAAAAAAAGGTTAGAAAGACATAGGTTTGCACTCCTGATTTTTTTTCCCCTTCTCTGCAGTATCAGCTTTTTCTTGTCCACAGAGAAACAAACAGACTCTTGTTTCAGGGGAAGGGGGTGGTGGGAGACCCGGGTAAGCAGTGAGGAATGTCCTGTTCACCGCCTAAACCGGCTCCAGGTCGAAGACACGCAGGGGGGAGGATTTAATATATAACGAGCAGCAAAGTGTCAGAAAACAAACAACAATGAAAACAAAATGCAGCCAGTAACCTTGGGGCTCTGACACTGAGCAAATGTTTATCAGAGGAAGATTCTGCTGGACATCACCGGATAAGAATGAGTTGATGTCACTCTTGGCAAGGGTGGGAGCTCGTTTTTTTCCACACAAACAGCACAACACAGCAAGAGGAAGGAGAGGGAACGGTGGGAAGGAGGGGAGGGGAAAGAGGAAGAGGAGGAGAGAGCTGTGTGCTGTAATTTGTTCTAATAAAAATGTATTAAAGCATGGCTTGTTTTGTTGGAAGGGGTCTCAGTGCTGGGACATAAATAGACAAAGGTTAAGGATGGACCAGGGCTCCTCCTCCACTGCGGCTCTGCAGACCTGTACCCAGATTCCTGACAGCTGTTGTGTAATTTGCTTTGACTTGCTCCCAGTCCAGAGTGTACTACAGACTTATTCCTGTGGCCCTCATTCAACAAAACCTCATTTAGCTTCAGTGGGAATTTCTGCTTGAATAAAGAAGTTCAGCTTTTGTGACCTCTGCTAGTTTCCATGCCTGGCCAATGAATAGGAGGACATCCTCTCACCCTTCATCTCTGTATGTCCTTATTTTAAAGCTTCATCATATTTTATGCTTCAAGTCATGCAGAGTTTTCTCTGTAGAAAAAGGGACTCACATCACATAGGCAGCAGAGCAGTGAAAGCAGCCTTTCAGCAGGGACCAGTCTCTAGTCAAGAAGCAGCAGCTGGTAGGTATTTGGTGAATTTGAAGGTGAGCAGTCTTGGAAAGCACCTTAGAAGAGATGTAGATACCATAAGTGGGTGTAGTGATAGAACAGTTCTAGGAAAATACTGCTCCTAGAAATGAAACAGAGAATCTTCTAAAACCAAAAAAACATGGGAAATCTTTAACAACATTTACTCTGTGGGTTGTCAATACTGAAACATCTACTGCTCATCATCCCCTGTATGAATGCTCCTGCAGAGCAGAGAAGTGACAGGGATTTTAAGAAAAAATTGTTTTAAAACATATAACAAGAATAGGAGTTGTGTGGTGTTTGTTCATGCATTGCAGCTCAGAGCAGACCGTTTCTAAAGTGGCTCAAGTTAAACTAGAAAAGAGCTCTCCTAGGCTGGAATAGGTGCCAGTACTGAGCCTTGTAGGAGTGTACATGTGGGGTACTTCGTGTGTCATGTGTCATTCCCTTTCCTCATCCTCACCATGTCCATAGGTTGCTATCAGCAACCTGAGCTATCCAGGCATCTCTAAGGTGTTTGTGTGGTGATCAAACAGCCCTTTAGGATACTGGGCACTTGTGGGAGATTGGGCCATTCTCTTTCAGAACATTATAGGATTTAAGAACTGGATTGTTTGGAGCCCAGACTTTGCAGATCAGTTAAACAATATAATATGTTCAGCTGGCTCTCACCACCAGGCTTGTAGAACTGCTGTGGCAGTGTAAGGAGGCAAAGCTTTGCATTTGACCCTGTTGGTATGGGATTCCCTCAGGTATGTGTGACCCTCTGGAAGCTTTTGCATTTGATCACTTCCTGCTAGACCACGCTGTCTCATTCAGAATACTTGGCTAGCATGGTGTGGAGGGAGCAGGTTGGAGTGTTCCGTGGTGAATGACCTTCCTGGACTTGTGTGCGCTTGGGACCTTTGCAGTGACTCAGCTCAGGACATGAGCAAAGAACAGTGCATCAGCCCTCAAGCCGCACTGGACAAGGAAAAGAAAAAGCTGTTGTGTTTGTGTTGGCTGGAGCCTTTGGTAAGTGCAGGCAGTTTAACCTGGGAAGCAGGAACAGTCAGGTTTGCTGCATGTTCCACTCCTTTACTGAAAGCTATCAGAATCAAACAAATCATTTCACTGCTGCTGCAAGGGCTGTCCTCCTCTCCTAAATTAAATCATAAGGGGAAGAAAATCACACATCCATTAACTACACAGTTGAACAAGAATATTTAAGGTTGTAGTGAGTTTTTGGGAGAGTCTTAAGAAGTCAAAGCTCTGAACTTTCAAGTTCTGATGTGTTCTAAATTGTTTTTATACCTTAATTTTAAAGAAGTTGAAGAGGTAGATACAGTTAACATATTGCTGTTCTTCATGTTTCTGCTGAGCTGGTTTTCCTAATCTTTCTTCTCCAATCCAGGAAGAGATGCATATGTGTCTGCACTACCACAGTTTGTTTTCTTACTGCTTTTAGACTTCTATTGTTCGAGCAGAGATGTGAAGTCAACATGTTGATATGTATTTATATTAGTAAGAACGAGAAATGCTTCATAATTTCAGAACAAAAAACAGTTCTTCTGTCGTCACCCCTGCGGTAACAGGTTCCCAAATGATCAAAATTCTTCCCCTACAACTTCAAGCAGAAGTATGGCCTTTACCAAAGTCTACCTCTCAGTCTGTTTTTGTGTTGTTTGAAAAAGCCGAAATCACTGCAAAAGTGGAGGTGTTTGTGTAGGACCGGACACGAAAACAGCATCTGGAACAGCTACTTTTTGTTAATAGCTGCAGAATTACTTGCTGTCAGTGTCACAAACCAAGTTGTTGTTTCAATGAAGAGAAAGTGAGCTTTATGGGCATGTATATATTTTAATATTCAACTCAGCAGCTGAGTAACTATTCAGTTTTTTAGTTCTATTTGGCTGTTGTGCATATTTTCTAGTATTAGGAGCATCTGGTATTAGTGTGTCCTCATGTACCATAATTACTCTCATTGGTAGTGTTCCATATATATGCTGTAGGTATCCATAACATGATATGGATATATAACAGTATTTTTCTTTCCCTCACAGTGCAGGAGGATGATGCCAAGAGTGAATTCCATGCTCAGGGAGGTGCTTTTATAAGTTTGCATGCCAGACTCTGCCCCAGACTGTGGAAGAATGTCTGTCTGTCTGTCTCCAGATCATCCCAGAGAAGGAGAGCTGTTAGATCAGCTCTAACAGCTGTGAGGAGGGAGGACATACCTATGGCTTTGTCTTTTCTGCTGCTTCTGAGGCTTCTTGGCTTCCTTGTGAGCCAGCTTGGCTCAGTGGGCTGAGGAGAATCCAGGAGTAACAAGTTGGTAGTTTTCTGGTACGCTGGTGGACTGAATCCATCTGTGCAGGAGCTTAGAGAGAACCAGAACTGGAACAAGAAAGGCAAGGAGGGGTGACAGAGCAACAAGATGACTTCCATTTTTTGGAGAGCACCCCAAGATCTACTCAGGATGTTGTTCTGAGAGTGCGTCTTTAGCAGGGACAGGGAACTTTTCCCCTTTACTGGGAGGCTTTCCAGGTGGAAAGGCTTTATGGGTGTTGTAATGGACCTTATAAGTACCTTGAGGGAGATGTGATTTAGGATGAGCAAAACTCCACCTGCTGCGTATTTAAAACCTTTGCGGTGAAATTTTGCTGTAAAATGACTGATAATTTCCATGACAGACAGAGGAAATAGGTTCATACTGTGTGTGAGCACACCATCAGCAGGCTGTATACAGAAAAATAAAAAACCAGGGGGGATGTTTTTACAGCTGCCCTGTTTTGAGGGGGTTAAGTGGAAGAATGAATGAATTGTTATATTCTGGCTATTTCTAACTTCAAAGAAGTGGTGCATGTGCTGGAGTTGAGCTCAAGAAACTCCCAGGCTTCCTGACCCTGGGCTGCTACTTAGAGCTGATAAAAGCAGTATTTCTAGATTGCAGTTACCTAGAAGGACAAATGTTGTCATTAGGTATTCAAAGTTTGCTTAAGTAGCAGCTTATTTTAGTAGTGAGATTATGCTCTTCCATAATATTTTTTCTAATGAGTTCATTTACTGAAGTGCAAAAGGAATGTAAACTTAGGAGGTGCGGTTTGCTTTATTTTTTTGCCCGTCCTCTGGGAATTTTAAAACACTCAGTGCTAAGGATTTCTTATTGTGCTTTGTCTTCAAGGCATGTTGCACTTGACAGTATTTGACAGAAGATGATAAATACGGAGGTAATACAGAGCACAGTGGGCCACTTAATTCTCTGTAGCTGTTGAATGTTTTAGGTGCCGTAATAAGGCCCTCCAAGCTGAGTGATTAGTTTTTTAAAAACACTGTCAGAAGTAGATAGTGTGTGTGTTGTAGCCTGCTTCCCTCCCCAGCTCAGCTTTTAGGTCATTTCAGTATCCTAAATTTAGTTGTTATAATTCCATGCCAGCTCCATGTTTCCCTCCGGACTTCTTAGTAGATAACCACTTACCCTAATAAACAAGACAATCCAGTTAAACTTGTTATAAGAAAAAGTAAGGAGCAATTTCTTGATTTCTGTAAAGTACATGCTGTATGAGCTGTGTATATAGGGATTATAAAATATCAAATGTTTCCTCAGCCCCACTTGGACTTTGCTACTCCTGAGTAGTGCAGCCATTTCAAGTCAGGCTGGGAAAGCCTTCAGAAGAGAAAAGTGTCATTCAAGTTAAAATTGCATGTGAAATGCAGCCCACATTGCTAGCAAAACTGCTGAGTGATAAGCTGGGTTGCATGTGAGAAAAGAAGTAGAAAATGTCAAGTCTTGCATTTACACCTTTACTCTTGTTCTTTGCTGAATTTTCCTGAATGCACGTGGTAGAGATAAATTACTGTTCCTAGTACCTGTGGCTAGAACATGCCAATAGTATATTTTGGACAGTGCTTTAATGTGCATTTTAAATAGTGCTCTTGAAAAATAGGCAAAGGCCATGACATGGCCATAATTCTTTTTATTATGGCAACGTGCCATCATTCTCTCCACTGTATTGTGCTGGTACAAAACTGATAGGAAGTAAATGAGTTGGAGCTGATGATGGTTGTGAGTCCTTTCCAACTCAGAATATTCTGTGAAAAGTGTTGATAGGGTACCAAAGAGAAACTGTGTTTCGTGTATATAAATGGTGGTCATACCAGCACTGGGCTTGGTTTGCAATTGTAAAGTATTGATAAAACAGTCACCAACAGGTCTTATTACTTATTTTAAAGGAACTCTTTTCCTGACGATTTTCTCTACCACTTTTAAAACAGTTCTCTCCATGCATGGAAAAGAACTGAAATCTTGGACTTGCTGAACCTCTTAGTAAATGACCCGTTGATCAGTCTTTCTCTGTGCCATGCTGTGAGAATAAATTGCAAACAAGACTCTCGGATTTACTGAAAACTGAACTGAAAAAAGTGCCCAAAAATAAACTGACCCTGCTTCTGTCTGTTAATTTTCTCCAAACCTCTGGGCTCTTGGTATAAGCAGCACGGTGCATGTGCCCCCGCTGTTTACCTGGGGTCAGTCTGTACACAGGCTCATTATTGTGGAATAGCAAACATATCCCAGCTTCACATGGGTGCCCTTGTGCTTAGAAGTGATTTTAGATGTCACCTTTTCTCTAAACCACAAAATGCTGGGATTTTGTTGGGGTTTTTTTTCTGTTGGTATGGGCTGTCTTGTGGATGAATACCCATGCACTTCTGCCTAAAATAAAATAAAGATTGCTGTAAGGGTTATCTTTAATACTAGTAGTATAATCAGTTGCATGAGTTTTAGCTGGTAGATTTTTTAAAAAAATATATATTTTAAAGAAATAGAGTTTATTTGATCCTGCTGTTTCATTTCTCTTCCATCTACAGCCTAGAAAACTTTGCAGTGAGAGAGATATACAAAAGGTAGTTAAGGTCCCATTATTTTAAGGAAGATGGGTGGATAGGTAAAGTGGAGACTTTCTCAAGGCTTTGCACACATAAAATAATGGAAGTGACATCTTGTTGCTGCTAAAACAGAAGTTCCCCTCTGTTCTCCCTCTCCTGCCTCTCCTGGGACTAACTCTAGTATTTGATCTTGTGGTGCTCTAATTCCTTTTGCTACCCTAGAGGAAAGAGAAAACCACAGGATTAGTTGTCTGTGGTTTTGGTGGAGTGAAGAATTTTCTGTGCAAGAGCTGCGGTGAGGCACGCGATGAGGAGGGTGGGAGTTGGATATTCCTTTCTGTGGAGCCTGAATTTGGGAGTTAGAAGGAAGAAGCTGTTGCTTTGGCTCTGGCTTTTATGAACCTGTGGTAGATAGCTGGGAATCTGTGTGGGAGAGGCCGTGTCAATGCTCAGTGCTCAGCCCTTGGGTGCTGTAGGAAATGAGACTCCACTGCTGCCTGTCCCGCTGGCGTTTGGAATTTGAGGGCCAGAGAAGGAGAGGGATGTTCTGGTGCTGAAGTCATCAGGCCAAGGGATAGCAGCTTCCATGTGGTCTCAGATAAATCATCTAATCTCTTGCTGTCTCAATTCCTCATCTTTTAAGATGCTGTTGTTCTTGTGGCTTTTGGGTTTGCAGCACACTTAGAAGAAGAGAGTCAGCTGTAGCCCGTGGATATGATGTGCTTGTATGATCAGATGATGGTTGCCCTTGGGTCTCTCTTGGTGTGTTTTCAACAAAAAAAGAATGTTACATAGCAAATACAGTTTATTACATAGCAAAGAGCATTGTCTCTCACTTTCCTGTGAGTAACCTCATCCTTTTTTTCCACCCTTGTGTCTGTTTTTATACTTGGAGGTCTGTTGGAGTAGGTTTGCCATACAATATTGCAACTGTGTAGTCAAAACCACTTCTTTTCCATATTACTTCCGTGCTCTAGAAGTGAAAAGTTAGTGGGGAGATGGACTAGGCAGGATCTTGGCTGCTTTTAGTTGACGAAGTGCAGCTGTGTGCTGTCTTCAGCGTATATTGTGTACTTTTTTCCCCACCTGAAGCTTCAAAAGAAGATTCCAGTTTTGTGGCAGCCTCTAGCAACTTTTTGAAAGTGTAACCCTCAATCTCATCCTTGCAGAGAGGCACGTCTTAAGTGACTCCAGACTGAAATCTCAGCACCTGCAGATGGTGCACTGTTTTCTCCTTTTGGACAGCCGTGTTCCTAACAATCTTAATGATGCAGCATTTCTGGTTTCTTTCAGCTTCACTTTTTTTTTTTTTTTTAATGGAAGGTTTCATTTAGGCATTTTTTGCATCATTGAGAGACATTTGTGTTTTTCAGCAGTCTTCAAAGCCCTGGTCATGATCTGGCTCCATGGTGCTAACTTCTCTATGGGTCATAAAAAGTGTGGAGCAAAAATCATCATGTGAGAGAAGCTGCAAACTTCAGTGGTGCTAAAACCTGTGTGCACGTTATTGGTTATTTGTGGACATCCCTGTGAGACAGAGAAAGCTCTAATGATACCTAGAAATCTTTGCAGAATGTTAAGTCTTAAGCAAATTGAGTCTCCATTGGAAAGCTGAAGTATCACAACAAATACTTATTTAACACAAATAATAATAATAATTAATAACAGCAATTATTCCCCTCTGCATCACAGTTTCTTGAATGTAAGTTATGTGACCTCAGTAGGTGTAAATATGTAAGAGGGGGGGGTTGTCTCAGGATTGTAACAAGCTGCATTTTTTATAGAAGCCTAAGTGTCCTGAATCCTCTTAATGTTTATTTTTTTTAAGACACGTGGTGGAGGAGCAAAAGGGGAGGTGATTTATATATCTCGGTGACTAATGTCTGTAACTTAGAGAGTGTTAGGAGACCCAGGTGGGGAATTCACACAGAAAGCATATTTGAGCTCTGTGGTCACAAAAGTTGCCTCTTAAACGACATGACAAGAGGAGAGTCCTCAGCCCATCTGTCACCCATGCAGAAGTAAACTGTCACATGGTACCGACTGCAAAGTAGAGGGGAAATCTGCTGCTACAGCCAACATTCCTTGCAACAATACAAATGTGTTCTTTGCTCACACAATAGCTATTCAGTTTGCCTACAGTCACTGTGCTCCCCCACTAAAGTTCAAAGGAATTGAAAATACACACAGGCGACAAAGCCAGCTTTTGTTTTGGAGTGAATATGTGTTTTAGTACAAGGTATTTTTTCAATGAGATCTTTAGAAAATTAACTGCTCTGAGTAAAAGGTTGTGTGGTCATCCACATTTCAGCTTAAAGATTTCTGGGTGAATAGTAGTGATTTTATTTTTGTTTCATTTTTCAGTTTTCATGATTGACTTTTACTAATTGCCTTTTTCTTAAGGATGGCCTGAGTTTTCAAATGTAAGTGTATAAACGTTGATGTTTCCTGACTTGAGTGTTATTAAAAATGCACAAACAAACAAAACCTTTCTCAACCAATTAAAAAAACCCAAAACAACCTTCAGAAAAGTCATTTTAACTGTTCAGGCTTTGCTGAAAAATTTAGTCTTCTCTTAGTTTTCAAGAATGAGAGAGGAAATACACAATTAGAATTCAAAAGCATTTAGTCATTAAGAGTCCTGTAAATCTGATTACCGTATCTGTATGCAAGTATTTTGATACCTTTTGTTCTGCTCCACATAGGTCTGCAATTCTTTGTGTTCAGTAGGTCTGAAGTGCTTCTGCATGGAGAAGAAATGAAAATGAGCTCTCTGTTTCAGCTAATAAAAAGTTGTTGCCTCCAAACATGAGCAAGCAGCAACAGTCAGAAAACAAGAATCGGTCTTTAGGGATGTAATTTCAGCTGTTTCTTGTGTGGATTTTTTTTTTTTTGGTACTTAGGAATCTTGAAGGTACTGGCAAAACAATCTTCCCATGCAAATAGCAACAAGGAAGACAATGATAATAGTTAATATGTGGCCACTCAGGCCAGACTTTATTTAAGGGGCTGACCAGACTGGGTAGATTCTACCTAAGGGCTTTAGAAATGCTTGATAAGGAAACTTGTGGGGTTGACAGCTTTTAAATACCCTTGGAACTCAAAAAAATTCCTGGAGACTTGAAAAACACTAGTTCTTTTTGAGCTGAAACGGATGTTGCCTTAACTATACTACATTATTATTATATACTAAAGTAACTGTAATCTACTCAAATTCATGTGGAATAGAAGAGCTGAAAATTTTTACTGTCTTGGATTAATTTTATGAAGAGGAGTATCATTTAAAAATGATATTTTCCCAAGAGAAGTGGGGAATGCTGAAATAAGTTTCAGGCAGTACAGGTGGGTTTGAAGAATGGGAGAAGGAAAAGCAGTGTAGTTAAAGCAGTGTGAAGGGACCTGTAGGCAAAAAGATAACCCACACTCCAAGAACAAACAAAAAAAAACCCCACCCCCAAACCCAGGCAAAAAGAAACTGGTGTGAGGAGAGCAAAAGATTAGAAACTATAGTGGATTAAATAGGAAGTCATCAGAAAACCAGAAGACAAATTCCCTTCAAAATGGGTTTCTACTTGTATGTGCTTAATAAAAGCTTTAAAGGTTATCTGGAAGCTTGCTGGAGAGTCTTTGGGATTGTCTTCAGAGAAGACTTTCCAAAAAGCACCATTCTTGACAAGGAGTAATGAGAAGTGTTCACAGAAGAGGTTTTAGGAAAAATGGTTACATCCATAGTTATAAACCTCCAAAAACTGTTACCAGCATCAGGAATGCCTCTGTGGAGCTGACAAGCCATTGCTAACCATGGTGTGGAATCTGATGCTTTATTTAACCTTGGTCTTGGGGGGAGAGGTGATGACATGTGGGACACACTGTAATGCACGTTCTTAAAAAGGGTGTCGGTGATTAGCAGGTCCCGCAAAGGGGTAGCGGTTTAAAAGCAGCAGCATTTTTAGAGGAGTGACCCTGCAGAATTGACTTGGCTTTTAAGGAAGGTAGTAAGGCCGCAGGTTGGGGGCATTTGAAGGTATTCCAGAGGTAATCCAAGAAATTAAGTCACCTGTGGGGGAGGAGACTGATCAGTGTGATTTTTGAGCTTGGAAAGATGTTGGAATGCTTAGACTTCTGTTGTGTCACAGCACAAGTAGAGTGTAAAGTATGTGAGAAGGGTTTTTTTCATGTTGTGTAGATAAGCATCATACTTACTGTCAGGATATTGTGTAGATCAAGGTGTACCTTTCAAAAAGGATTAGTGAAATTCAAGTATCCACAGCTTCACTGAGAACAGTTTTTTTCTGCCTGAAATTTTTATGAATAACTTAGGAGGCATGAAATTTTTTTTCCTAAATGTCCACTGCTGTCAGATGTTGGAAGCAGTATTCTGGGCAAGGTAGACTTCTGGTCTGATTTAAGAAGGTGTAACTTCTGAAGTCCTCTCTTATATTCCACAGGAAGGTTGGTTAGCTGATGACAGCAACTCTTTCTGGCATTAAAATTAGTACCAAGACCCCACCAATCATATGCTTTGCTGTCTGTAATAATAAATTAACAACCTACTGGTTTTCTTTTTGTAATGCCTGCTGTTAATGGTTGAAAAAGGGATTGACAAGTGGAAGTACAGAAGTCGGAAAGAAAAATTAACGCTTTTCAGGTTGGAAAGCACTCAAGGTGTTGCTGGGATTGCCCACCAAAGCAGCAGAACATAACTATGGTGGGGTACTGTGTTCTGTGTGTGTAGAATCAGTATTGCGTGAAAAGCTTTCTTTCAAGAGCTTCACTTCTAGTCATAAAAATGCTTTTGAAACTTCTAAACAGCTTTCTTCTGCTCAGTAGGATATGATTTGTTGGATGTGTATGTTGACCTGGAACCAACGAGGAGATGACTAAGTAGGAGGAAAATGGTTTTAACATGCCTCTGCTTTGCCAAGGAATATGGAAACAATAACAGATTTGTCAAGTCTGTGGGTCAGCTAGCCTTGTAGTGATATATGATATTTCTCTGAGCACGACATACTTGGTGTACTGAGCTGGTTTTTTTCTGAAGCGCCATTGTGCTTTAGAAATGTGACTCTCTCTTTGTCCCAGCTGCTGTTTGTCACCTCCTGGTCTTGCTGTTTACTGACCAGATGTGTCTGAGTAGGTGGGACATTTGACATCTCGTCGTCGTGGCAGGCACAGAGGTAGTCTGTGGTCTTCCTTGTTTCATGGTGTAATTGGACAGCCAGGACCGTGCAATGTTTGGCACTTGCAGCCCCTTCTGGTGCATGCACTGGAGCTGTGCAGGAGGCGGCCTCCCGTTCTCCTGTTCCCGTTTTCCCCAGCCACCACACCCCCCGTGCAGCCCACCCTTGTCGTGCTGGGGTGTGTTGTATCACTCATGTGCCAAGCAGCCTCTTCCCAAGGCTCCAGACGGTGCACAGAGGATTCCTGGTGTGCCTCCTTCTTTGGAAGAGAACCAGAAGCTTGAAAAATGAGTATTCAGTTTAATAAGAAATGAAAGCTCTCGATGCTGTTTTCTTTTCATTTAAAAGGAGAACTGCGCTCTTGGGGGGCTGGGGAGTAATAATCCCACAGAAGAAATCACAGGAACACTGTTTCCTCAGTGCAGAAGGGATAGTACCCCAGTGGTTGGTTGCTCTGAGATGTGCTGGTGGCCGGGTTCAAGTTCTGGATGTTTCAGGAGCGAGCCTGAACCACTCAGTGACCTCTCTCTCTCCCCTTTTTGGCGCTTGTAAGAGTGACCTAATAAATATGTTATTGCAACAGATGTGATCTCATATCCTCTTACAAACCACATGTAGACCAGTCACTGAGGGATGGCCCTGTTCAGTGGAGAGGTTAGAATGTGGGATGAGGCTTTAAGAAGGAAGCAATGATTTTCAAAAGGATAGTTTTTTACTAATACATTATATTAATATAAATAAGATTTGCTAAAAAATAAAATGCAGTGAATTACTTAAATCATAGAATGGTTTTGGTTGGAAGGGACCTTTGAAGATCACCACCCTGTCATGGGCAGAGACATCTTTCACTCACTTTACTAGATGAGATTGCTCAAAGCTCCATCCAGCCTTGCCTTGAACACTTTCAGGGGTGGGACATCCAACTTCCCGCCACCCTCATTGTAAACGTGTCTTCCTTATGTCCAATTTAAATTTCTTCTGGTTTAAAACTATTGTTCCTTGTCTGGTCACCTAAAAGCCCCATGTAAAAGTCTGTCTTTTTCATAAGCCCTTTAAACATTAAAAGGCTATGATAAGGTCTCCCTGAAGATTTCTGTTTTTCAGGCTGAACAACCCCAGCTCTCTGTCTTTCCTCACAGGAGAGGTGTTCCAGCCTTCTGACCATTTTTGTGTCCTTCCTGTGGCCTCACTCCAGCACAGCCATGTCTGTCTTGTGCTGGGATCCCAGGGCTGGGTGCATTGCTCCGGGTGGGGTCTCACCTGAGCGGGGCAGAGGGGAATGCTGGTAAGAAATGTTAATATTTATAGCACGGTTAGTAAGTGGTTACAGTGAGCAGCAAAAAATGGTGGATTGACTTTCTGACAATGGGAGTTCCTGCCAGGATGCATGGCCTTTTTGGGCTGTTGTTTACTGTACTTTTTCCTTTCTTGCAAGTCGAAAATAAGCTAAATTGTTCTCTGGCATTGTCAGCATTACCCCAGAGGTCCTTGGAGAAGCTGATTCCTTTGGTTTCTCCCTACTGCATCATCCAGAATAATAATAATACCATAGTCCATCTTTAAGCAGCATATGATGTTTGTTTTTTTCCCTAGTCCAAACATTTGTACTGGATTGTATTTCCCCCTTTGCCTTCTTATGAAGGAATTCCAGATGAAGAGGGAATGTCTCCCTTCACACGAGCTTGTGTTTTTCTGGATGGGAAATGAGAGGCTTAGGTTTATTAATTTTTCTGTTAGCATTATGTAACCTGCTGTAAGTACATGAGTTTAAGTAGCATGTTCTTTATTAGCTCATTTTACAGTCCTTGGCCTGTTCCACTTCAAAATTTTCATAAGCAGCATAAGTTGGCCAAAGTACATACTTCTTGTTAATTAAATCTCTTAAACAGTGTCTAATTTTCTTTTTCCTCTTGCAGTTGGTGAGAGATTAGTAATAAAAGAAAATTAGTTGGCTGATAGCATCATGTATTTGATCAGTGCAGAGACAGGATAAGTGCCTCAGGTGTGCGGTGAACTCTTCATTCCTATGTGAGCATTCAGCATATTAAAAGTTGACAACATTATTTGAACATTCATCCTGACAAGATAATATTGTAAAAGATCACAGTTCATGATCTGAGGAAGCACTAGAATGTGAAACATAAACAATTTTTTAAAAGTCTTATTTCCTTCAGTGCATTTGTTCCCGTCACAATTCTGTACTTGACCTGAAAGTAGATTTGAAAGATCTGCAACTGATACTGATGAATCTAAGATTTTCTTTGAGATTATTCCCTCCAAAACATAAAATATAATTTGGCTGTTGGTAATAGAGGGTTTTGAGACTAAAGGTTTGTTTCCTCCTCTGACCCCTTTACTGAGGCAGCACAATTGTAGTGTACAAATCAGTAAAACAAAATTACCTTTTTTTAAAATCTCTTATGATGAGGTTTTGTGTGGAGAGAAGTTGAGAGCATCCTGGGAGAATAAGATGTTGAGTGTTGATGAAATGTAAACCTGCTTCTTGTTCATATTTGATGAAGTTACTGTCCTAGTTTTATTTTCATTTTGGTCTGCAGATGTTTTCAAAAAGGTTTAACTTGCTTATATTCATAAGATACTTCTGACTTGCTTCTTCGTTTCTATTTTGTTCTTGTGCTTTAACAAGAACTCGATGTCACCAGTTGTAGCTTCCAATAGGCATGGGGGGTATTCAGAATAGTTTTCCATTTTCAACTGGGGTGCATTCTTAGAAGAGCTTTTCCAATCCAAATAACTGGCATTTATTACTTTTTAATTGCTTAGTGTGATACTTGCTTACATTTGCTGTTTTAATGTCTTTTCCTGTCTGTAAAATGAGAGTCCCAGAGGGCACATGCGTGCAGTCACTGAATTCAGTTTACATAGCTTGATGGATGTTTTGGGAAAAGCACATTGTGTGTATGTGCAGTTTGTCACAGATGGTGTCCCAACAAGAAAAAAGTTGTGCTAATGCTGAAGGAAATGAAATGAAAGTAAGCAAATGAAATAGCAAAAAAAGGATGGCCTGAGAGCTTAGCATCATTTTTTCCAGCTGCTGTGGGGAAGGCCATCAGTGTGGCATACACATGCTTGAGCTCAGCAGACATTCTCAAGTTGCACTATGTAGGCAACAAACAATGGGCAGGAGAAATTTCTCTGGGCAGTTTTGCTGCTCTGAATATTACCAGTGTCCCACTTTTCAGTCCAGTGTCTTTTTTGGTGAGCTTTTTGTGAAACCCGCTCATGAAAGTAGGTAGGGATCTTAATTCCATATTAAAGGAACAAAAAAAGAGGTATATTGCTAGTCTTTGAGAATGTAAAGAAAAGCTTTAGAAGGTAAGAGAGATCTGAAGCTTTAAAGAAGGCAAAATGCAGACATTTCACCCCTAATAATTTAACTTAAAGTAGGTCACTTGTTTACTCAGGTTTATTTTGGGGGACCGGCGAATTTTTAGAGCTCTGGTCTCGGCAGTGTGAGTCTGGTGAAAATAGCATGACTCCAGTGCCTTCTGGGCATGCAGATTTCAACTCCTTCCTCTTCTGGCGTACGTAAATTAGGAGAGGGCTGGTTCTTCACAGTTTAGGATTGCTTGCGGAGGAGAAAAACCAGGACTTGCTGAAAACCGAGATGCTTGTTATGGACCTGCCTTTAGAGTCAGTTTAGGCTTTGTCAGGGAGGGCCAAGCTCTGTGGCCAACTGTTCTACGCACCGCTGTAAATTCAAAACATCCTCAAATGATCCTGAACTAGCTTTTCATCGCCCCTCATAAATCTTGTCCGCTGGGTTTGTTCTGCTGTCCCTTGGATCGCTTGAACAGCCGAATTAACCGCGGCCCTTCCTTTGCTTTGCAGGACTCCTCAGCGGGCAGACGTCCCCAAGCACCGCCAAGCTGGAGAAGCTGGACCCGCAGCAGGTGCTGCAGCTGTGCCTGCGCTACCAGGACCACCTGCACCAGTGTGCCGAGGCCGTGGCCTTCGACCAGAACGCGCTGGTGAAGCGCATCAAGGAGGTGCGGGCCGGGGAAGGGCCGGGGCCGCGCCCCGGGGCGCCGAGGGCCACCCGCAGCCCTCAGAGCGGAGTCTGCAGGGCAGAGCGGCCCTGCGGCTGCGCCCAGCGAGCCGAGTGCCCGCGCTGCGGGTCCTGCCAGCTCCTGTGCCTCCTGGCCGTGCCGGAGGAGGCCTGGCCCTGAAGGGGCAGCAGCTGCTCCTCTGGAGTGGCACGAGCTGCAAAGATTAGCCGAGTTTCTAAGGTAGCATTCCTTATTTAGGTCTGTGTAGCGCACATTTTATTATGCCTTATGGTTAGGCTCTGATTTAGGGAAGGAAACAGTTACCTTAATATCTTCTGTGGCTGGAGAAGGTAGCACTTCAGTGGATTTGTAGAGCTAGATTTGTTTTCAAAGCCCGTAACATGCCTTCTCATTTCTGACCTCTATGGCCAAAAGGTCTCCTGTGCTGCTGCTTTTACCCCTAACCACTGATCCATTTAAAAACTGAATGATACTGTTTGGAATTGAATTAATTCCTGGGATGAGCGTCCTGCAACGGGATTGTCTTTCACTTGTGTGACTACTGATGTCGGAAGCAGTAGAATGGCTGCCAGATCTTTTTGGTTTTTTTAATCAAGACAGGCTGGCATGACAGGGAAATGTTGCTTGAGTTGTTTTCTCAGATATTCCCAGATGTGTAGAAGAGCTGGTGAATTCTGCATATGTCAAAATTCCTTGAGACCAAATACCTTTTCGGTGTCAAAAAAAACGTTTTTGCGCATGTGGTTAATTTTTATTCACGCAGTATAAGCGCTGACCTTGATTTGTTGTTGCTCTATTGGCTTAGAGCTAAGAAAATCCCACATGACAAAGTGGGTAATAAATTTGATTCATGGGCTGTTTTGAGAAGCTGCTGTCATCGTGAAGTTCTAAGTCCAAAATAATGTGGGAAGCATTAAAAAGACCTTTTTGCTTTGGTGTATCAAGATCTGAGGCCAGCTATTACACAAGATGTAAAGATATTTGCAGATGTTGGTGACTCAGATCACACAGGCTCAGAAATGGGATTTAATTGCCAGCCTAATGACAGTGCACTGCATTAATCCAAGCAGATTGTAATTCTTTTGGCTGTTAAAGTGTGAGAGGGACTAGTGACATGATTTAAAGTCATGGTGGACACCACCAGCACAATCTTCATGACTTGGCTTTGCCTTCTATAGGGCAAGTGGCAGAGTCCCTTTCAAATTAGCTACGGTGGTTTTCTCCCTGTTCATAAGACTTGTGATTATCTTTCATCTAAAATAAATTAAATTATGAGACTGATATTCTCACTAGCTTCTTCATAACAGCATCCTCTGACAAAGTGATGGAGAAATAGGGAATTCTGTAAGTCAGGGTACTGACAAATCAACTGTGGTTTGGGTTTTTTTGGTCACAACTTCTAAGTAACTTCAGATGCTTTCAGTCCCTCTGCCAGATCTGGTGGGTTTTTACTGTTCATTTTCCTAATAATTTTTAAATGTTTTTCTTGCTTTGGCTGTTCTGCATGTGTGTTCTGGAGGATCTGGGTGGGACCCACTTGGCTTAAATCATTCTTTCCGAATTGTTTGGGCTCTCCTTGATGCACTAAATCGAACCACTGCTGACAGTTGTTGACAACACAGGGTGCAGCTGAACCAGAGCAGGGGATGTCTCTCCTTACAAGTGCAGACAAAGGAAATCGCCTTTGGCTTCACCGATTTGTCAGCAATGATTTAGTTTTGCCATGTACACAAAGCTTTTGACCCTTAGTAAAGCGTAAAAATGAAAGAGAAAATCAAGTGTATTGTGAAAAGTAGGATGTGTGCACAAGCTGGGACAGTAAATTCTTTAATCCTCATTTTGGTAGCCAGTATTTCCCTTTCCCTTTCTTTAACACTGTAAGCACTGAAGTGTTTTTCTTCTGATAATACACTTGTCAAGTGATTATGTTTTGAACTTTCTACAACATGTTGGTGACTGTGTTTTGAACTTTCTACAACATGTCGGTGAGCTTCAGTCTCTGATTTCCTACCATTTGTCTGAGGTATGTTCACTTCTCAGACTCTAACTGTACTAATAGTACTGCTGTATAATATGCTCACACTGCCTGCAGCCAGGATTTTTTTTTTAGTCTTTCCTTGACAAAATGTCCTAGAGCAAATATCTTTTGTTCATTGTCTGTGTCACCAGGAAAGAAGTTTCCTGGATTCTGTCAAAACTCAGAAGTACTGCTGTAAATTAATTGGTCCTCAATAACCCAGAATTGGCTGTGGTCGTTTGCAAATCAGCACACAGTCTGAATTACAGTGGTTCTGAATAGGAAGGAGAACGAGCTGAAGGAAAAAAAAACCCTGCTTCATGACAGTGGTGACTGCAGGACTGAGCAGACCCATCTGTGGTTCCGTGCCTTCAGGGAGCAGTACAGTCTGGCTTTGCTCTCCAGCCTATTTCCCAGTGTAGCCAGGGTTTCTTTGCAGTGTTGGCTAGATCCATATCTACTCCTAAATGTGCAGCTTCCAGGTGGCTCTGACTGTTCTCTCCTGAGCAGAAATACATTTATCCAAGAGATTCTTTGAAGGGGAAAGAATTGAAGACGTGACGGAAGGCGGTTGACTCAGGTGCCTTTTTTCAGCAGTTGTTCCTACCACAATGAGTTTTGCTTTTGGGAAGGAGTGATTTACTTCTGACAAGAGGTTTTGTCTTCACTGTCAAGAAAAGAAAGGAGGATGTGCTTGCATCTTTTTAGGGAAGATCCTATAGATTTGCATTGTAATTCATTTGAAGCTACTTTACATGAAGTCCTTACCAGTGGAGGATATTGGGTGCCAGGGAGAGAATTTCAAGCGTTGTGTGATAGGGGATGGTGAATACCAAGGAATGGGAAACAAGGAGAATAGGTAAAAGCTGGGGAACAGAGCTAAATTTCAAAAAAGGCCCATGATTTTGTGTGCCTTCAAAACAGTCTAGTTTCAGTGACTTCAAAAAGGATTATTGTGTGCACAAGGTACTAAGCTTCTCAAAATCACATCTTACAAAATATCTGAAGGTAAGCATCCAAAAATTACTAGTCACACGTGACTAGGCCTGTCTTGAGGCCTGTCTTCTTTCTATGAAAACAAAAGGCAAACTGAAAGCCCTCTGAGCACCTTTCAAAGAAGCTTTGAGTCAAAAGATCCTCGGTATTTCATATTAGACTTCCAGCATTGTCAGCGGGGTTGTGCTTTTGAAACATCCCATGTATCCTTAAAGGCAAATGTAGTTCTTAGATACACTGTGCTTAAAATGTATTTAGAAATGGATTGCTGGGAGGGCTCTGATGCTTTGCCTTGAAAATAAATGTTAATGCAGTGTTACTTATAGCTTTTATTACCATAGGAATCTCAGACTGCCAATAAATTTGTAAAAAGCAGTTTTTACAATACAAGATGAAATTTTAAATGTCTCAGTCTAAGCTGGCACGCATCTTTGGGGGAAACACCCCACATATTCAAATATAATAATATTATTTTATATTCCAGATAGTTAAATAAATTTTGTCCAGGCAGGCATTAATATCAGTAATTGGTTTTCCATGCAGCAAATTGCAGTGTATGGCTTGTTTCATACCTATAAATTCTTCTATGGGAATAGCTCATTAATTTGAGCAAATACTCCAGAATAGCATGTATATGGATTTGACTTCTTTTTTTTTTTTTTTTTTTTTTTTTACTTTACTGGCTTGCTGCAAAAAAGTAAATGCAATTGGCTTCTCTAGTATTGAGTTATCCAGAAATACATTCCTTAATATTTGCCAAATAAATAACTTTTGCAGCCCCACAAACACCGTCTCCCAATTCAGCTTTTTAAAATTATGAGCAGAAGTTCAATCATTATTTCCTACAAGCAGCAAGTCTAATGCATTTGACAAGAAAATCACTTCTATATGCAAGCATGTTGTAGCTCATCTCATGCATTTAAGACACATAAATTGTGATTCAGCCATTCATGTCACTGCATGTGCCCAACAATCTGGGGATTTAGGGATTTCAGTTTATCATTTTGTGGATGCTGTGTGGCTTTTTGACCTTTATTTGCAATGACGTTGTTTCTGTGACGTCAAGCGGGTTTTTATCGGAGACACCCCATCATCCTGTGGCAAAACCTGCTGGGGAATGTGGTGTACAGGAGTCATGGACATGGTTTTGTTCACCCTGAGGGAAGGATGGCCTTGCTGTGGGCGTGGCCATGGCTTTAAACCCCTCTCCATAGGGGTGGGAGGGTTGACTCTGGTCAGAAGAGCTTGTAGCACTCTGATGTTCCCTGCTGGAAATTCAAGGGCAAGGTCCCTTAAGGTGGTGATGAAGGGAAAAGCTGTCCTAAGTGCAGGAACCTGTTCCATCAGCAGGAATGAATGAGATCTGGGCCAGAAGCTTTGGCAGGACATTGTCTGGTTGGGGACTATGTCAGCCACAGCTGCAGTGAGACTCAAGGTGCACATCTGCTGTAAGCACAGAGCTTCTACTGTGTGAACACCACAGGCACTTCTCCTGACTCCATCCCTGCATGGGCAGAAAGATCTGAAGGGCCTGGGATTCATCCCCTGCCCCAGTCACAGCTGAGCAGTGTCCCTTCAGGGAATGGACTCAAATGAAGAAGTTGTTTCAGAGAGGTGTTTTTTGCCTGGTTTTTGGTTTGCTTTGTTTCAGGACTCAGCTGAGTGAGGTGTTTATTGCCTTTCCTGTTATGGTTTTGCTGTAGGTGGTTTCAGACCTGAGTTTCCAAGACTGTTTGTGAAATCTGTTTTCAGCAGACTTGCCCTGAGAGTGATGCACCTTCTGACTAAACTGAATTAGGCCAGCAAAAGATGAATGGCCTTACTAAGTCCAAAATGCATCTTCAGCTTCAGGCCTTTGCTTTAAGGCCCATATGGACTAGCCCATGAAGTTACCTTTCAGCCCATTAAAGGGGAGAAGAAACCTGTTAAAAGAAGCCTGGCAAAAGTGAAAATGGAGATGTATTTAATTTTTTTAACACAACATATAAAGGTGTTCTAGATGAGGCCATGTTACCTTGCAAGCAAAATTGAGCCCTTTGGTTCACGGTCTTAAATTACCAGTGCCCCAAGTCCAGGGAAAGAATTCCTTATCCTATAATATTTCTGAAAAGGGGAAGAACCTCGGTTGAAATGCCACTTGTATTTTCAAAGGATTTAATGGTGCATTGCTCTTTAGAAAAAAACTGGGGAATGTTGTGTTCTGTAAGAAATCGATACCTTAAATTTAGTCTTTGGCATCTTGGAATTTTTTGGATGAGGAGCGTGGCAATCTATCCAGCTCTTTATTTCTCCTCTCATCAGCAAAGAAGTGTTGTTTTTAAAGACTGGAATCTCAACAGGCACCATAATGCAGAAATAAATGCACAGGATTACTAAGCTGGAAACATGTTATTCTTCATGTCCTTTAGTTGATCTTGCTCATTTTACTCTGGTCTGCTGTGCAAGTAGCTTGAATACCTAAGTGGTGGGGTGGTGTCAGCACCAGCCAGCACCAAAATGTGAAAATGCCCTTGAAAAGACTTCACAATTGTTATTTAAATATGGAGAATGAATGTCTAGCAGTGTATGCCTGAGGCAGATGGCCACTGCTCCATTGTACATGAACTTTATGGAGGGATCTAGCGGTTATAAAGGAAGAGGAAAGATTGTTTGCACTGGTGACAGCCTGAAATCTGTTTTGCTGACATGCGCTTCTTTGTCTGGTGTCCCTTGCTCCTAGAATAAATGTGTGTAATCAGTTCCAGCATGTTCCCTTCTCTTGTGCTTTATGGCCGTTTGAGAAAAGATCTAAACTGGAATCTTTCCCTCAACTGAATCTCCAAGTGAGAAAATTAGGCTTGAACGAGCATGTAGCAGTCAGAAAGGTTTGTATTATTATAGAGCTTAGGTACTTAAGAAGCTGTCACTGAAGATCCCAAGTCTAGCATGCAAAGCCTTTTAGTAGTACTTTCATCGGGATTAGTGCATGGAGCTTATGATCATCAGGTACCAGAAGGAATATAATGGAGTTCCCTCTCACAGCTTGCTTAAACTAGGAAACTGGATTTCTTATTCTAGCCTTGTTTTCCCAGGTGGATAAACCCTCCAACAACCCCCTGCCCCAAAGCTGTAGAACTTCAAATAGGAATAAGAAGTGCTAGATTTCATTACAGAGCTAGCAGATTTGATGGTGCACTTGGGCATGAAAGGGATTTGAGATAGGAAGAAAGCAAGTATCAATCTGGAGTGTATCACAGTTCGTACTTCCAGGAGAAATGGGAGTATGCTGAAAAGCTGAAGGATGTCATCTGACACACTGTGTGCAGCTCTCAGAATGCTCAAGGAAGGAGACTTCCTAACACAAGAAAAGGGCTGTAAGGATGTGTGAGGAGTGGAGAACCTTGGGGAGGAAATTGGAAAAGCTTTTCTTGTTTGGCTTAGTCAAATGGAGACAGAAAATGATATGATTTCTCTTTCTAAATCAGTTTGGCATTAATGTTGATTGAAAATGGCCTTCTCCCTCCCTGAAGGATTGTGGTGATATAGGAAAAGTCAATTTACAAGCTTTCATTCTTAACTATTACCTTCTGTTTCAGTGTTGAATTGAAATTTTCAAGGTGTTAACTCTGCCCTTCAGTGAGAATTGGGGTGGGGTGTGGAGGTGTCAGGAATTTTGGGTAGAAGCTTTTCAGCAGTTTAATCTTCGTTTTAGACAGGTTAGCCAGCCTTACTTGCCAATATTTGAAGTTGCAGTGATGACTTTAAGATGGTAGTTGATAGACTTGAGGGAGCAGGGTAGACCTTGTGTTGGCAGCCCCATAATTAGCACTGTGGTTATAATCATATGTCATCTGCAGAGATGACTTCATGTTGAAAGCAGTACAAAGCCTTAGTGCAAGTAATCTGCCTATCTCACTTTTTATGAAGGGTAGGGTTTCCTAAATGTTTCTGTGCTACTGGAGCATGATTGCCTCTGCATGAGAATATTTATTAGCCATTGTTGCAACACTGCTCTGAGGTATGAAACATACGATTTACTATTCATTAATTCATATGGGCATTGCTCCTGACTGGATGTGTGATCTACCTCTAGAAGCCTGGATAAAATGCTGAACTGTAGTATAGTAGAATTCCTCACAATCACGTGTATGAATTGTGCCAAAACTGTAGTGAACTGGATGAAAAATGAGACTTTTTAACTTTACTTTAACTGGTATAACAAGTGATGCATTTGAAGAGTGGCTGCTGGGACTTGCTGCAAATTGTCTGAAAGACAAAATCCGCAATCAGATGAGTTCCAGCTGAAAAAGAGGCTGAGGTAGCAGTTGTAAAAGAAATCAACACAACAGCAGTATATGGTAAAGAATTTATAAGAGTTTTTAAGGTCAGAGAGGATTCTTGGGTCATAGCTTTTCTTTTTTACTTCGTCCAGATCATAGAATTTAATTCTTCCTTGTGCCTGACCTAAAACTACACAGAAACTGAAGTACTTACTTTTCAATTATAAGATCTTTTAGCAGATTGTAGTAAAAATTTTCAAATGCCTGCTTGCAGTTGATCAATGTATTCTAGAGATTCATTAGTAGACATAAGAAAGACAAAAGAAATGCTCAGCTTTCTGTCAATCTTGAGGTCACTGCAGTTGTTACAATAAAAATGAATGCTCAGAGTGGATCAGATCTGGCACTACTGCCAGCCTTTGTTGTGAACCACTGATCTCTGATGGGTTGTACTCTTGTTACTGTATTTTGAACAATAGTCTATAGCCTCAGAAGAGCTTGGTCTGTAAATGATCGACAGTGCTCAAGATTTCCTTGAGGCTTTCCTGAAGGCAAAGATTTACTGTCCACATCTTGTAACCTGCAGAAAATTGCAGGGATGTCTGAGCTTCAGCACTGTGGAAGTATGGTGGAGTCAGCCTTGAAAGTCTGTGTTCTGGGAATGAAGGAATAGATCTTCCCCTTAACATCAACGGGGTGTACTTGGCTCATTCCATGTGCTTTTCAAACATGGAAGGATATTTCACGAGTTTTTCAGATTATCAGTGACTGACTTTGTTAGAACTGACATGCCTCTGAGTTCCCCTGGAAGTTGATTTGGACTTATATATGAGAAAGGCGGCTGGCGTGAAAAGAGCGAAAGCTTCATCTGTGCTCTCAGGTGTCCAGAAATCCCCAAATCCTGACTGCTGGGCTCAAGTCATGCTAATCTAAGACTTCTTTATGTATCCAAGGCATGTGCAGAGCACATGGAGGGAGGTCTGATCCACCCAGATGTGTTGGACTGGCAGTGTGAGGGTGTCAGGGTGTGTGAACCCAGCTTTGTCTGCAGTTCCCCAGAGAAAAAAGGAGTCTTAGATAATCCTTTTAGCATTTCACATCCAGTAGGAAATAGTTAAAACCCAGCTCCTTTGCATTCTGTGAGAACAGATTTTAGAGCATTTTCTGCTTAAATATAATTTTCTTATAGTGTGTCTAACTGTGACTAAACACAGCAATATCATTCCCTTCTGAAAGCCTTCTGTAGGACATGTGGAAAAGAAGACCTACAGCTATCAGGTCCCATCTGTGAAGCTGAGAATAAATAGCAGATGGCTTGCAAATCAATGATGCTGACTGTTTTCACTTTGAAATGAGAATGGTGCGTTTTCTGAGAAACATCTCATTAATGATAGTGGTCATCTCTTTTCAAATCAAATCTTGCTTGTGATGGGAAAAACAACTTGCTTAAAGCTAGTCATTCTGACATGTCAAAAGTACATAACTGAAATTTATGATAAAATAACCCCCTGAGGGTAAATAACATTTGTAATTGCTGTTGTCCTGTAACATTCAAGCTCTGGCCTGGGTATAGGAGTGTTGTGGGCAAGTAATGTGTCAGCAGCGTAAGATGAGGGAAAGTGAAGATTGAAGGTTGTGTTTTCTAGCAGAATTATTAGGTAGCCTGAAATGAGAATTGTGCAAGTTACCATTTAGGCAATAGATCTGTAACAGATACATATTTTTTTTCTTTTCCAAGAACAGCTAATTGAAGACAGATCAGGAATGTGTTATTAATTACTGTGGAATTGTATTCCACAAAAGAGAAGTTTTGTGAGAACACTGCACACACAGGTGCAATACTCTTGTTTGGGGTAGGGTATTTGCATTTATTTTTCTTAAACTTGGTTATTTAGAATAGGTAGGGAAGCATTTCTAATGCTCAGCATGTAACTTAACATTTTTTAGCCATGATAAATTTTAGAGGTGACATCTTAGATGGATGTAGATTGTTCTACAAAAGCAGCAAATGAAAGCTCTAAAAAGTCATTCGTATTAATCAAAGACAATGAGCTAGAAATTACTGTGACCTTTTCTTGGTGACAATTTAGAAAACTTACTGGTGAAATTGGATCTTTTTGGGTTTTTTCCTTTCTGCTTTTTCAGGAATCTTGTGCATTTAAGTCTGATACAGCCATAGCAAACGCTGAGCCGGAACCCCAGGATCATGTGCACGGTGCTTTTCACCAGGTGATCCTGCTGGTTTGTGATTGTCAGGTTGGTAGCCAGGCCAGCTCATGGGCCAGAAGACCAAACCACTGAAGAAGAGAGAGGCTGGGAAAAATCAGTTTTCTCTGAGGACTTAGGAGCAGAGCTAAGCTTGTGATTTTTCAGCTCCTTTGAAGGAGGATGGTGTGACTCTGCTTTGCAGTGCCCTGAGTTTCACTTGCTTTTGTGAAGAGATTAGCTGTTTTGAAAGACAAAGATGATGGGTATCAGTGGTGTTGAGGGAAACATAAGACAGACCAGTAGAACGGCACTGTGATAGGAGATGTGACCAAACTGGAGAGCTGGCTGCCAGGTTTTGCTGCCCATCTTCGGGAAGTGGAGCCCTGCCTTTTTGAAACACTTGGAAGTCTGTGGGTACTTTAGGTCTGGGCAAGAGGTAGGTGCTGTTTCAGTCATAGCTTTGGGACTCTTTTTTTAGCACCAGTCAGTGATAGCAGCCATAACTTAATCTTCGGGGCCTGCCAGTTGGCAGAGGGATGCTGGTGGCTCTCAGGCAGGGAGGGCTCCAGCATGGAGCAGGGAGGGAGGTGTGGGCTGAGGAGGCAACACTGTGGGAGTGACAAACACATCCTGTCCAGTAACACCATAGGCAGGGAAAGACGCTGACATAAAGGTGGGAAAGCTTATTTCAAGAAAAAACCTTAGTCTTTGGAATTCTGAATGCTTTTGTGTGTCCCAAGGCCTCCCAGAATAAATAAATCTTGATCCTACAGGTGCAGCAGCTTATGTTGATACATGTTATCAACATGAACTAGAGACTAAGCATGGGTTTAATTTAGATCTTTAGGAGTAAGAGCCTTGATGTACCTATTATTATTGCTATAAATCAGTTCCAGAGCCAGTTAAAATGGTTGCTGTTTGTTCTCTAACTTGACTGTGTTCTGTGCAATGCTTAGACGGAATAACCCTTAGCAATTGTTTATAGCAACGACAGATCACAGAGGGAACAAAAGGAATATTTTGGCAGTGGATTTGATCTTAGATGTGATAAGGAAAATCTAAACACAAACTATAGTTGTTTACCTGGCAGTGGGCAGAGGAAGGGTACAGCTCCATGAGAGCTGTACTCGTGGCTGAAGCGGAAGAGAAGGGGGTGGGATCCGTGGCTGGGCACCTCTGTTCTGTACCCTGGCACAGAAGCTGCCCAGTCAGTTTATCACTTACCAGTGTGTGCTGTGTGGGAGAAACAGAGGATGTTCCCAGCATCAGGAAGTCATCGCGATCTATTGTGCTGACTTTGCGTGACACTATCAAAGAGAAAGGGGAAGAGAAAAAAAAAAGCCATTCATTGAGCACATTTGTTTTCAGGCAGTACAGAAAGAGGAGCTGTCTTCAGTTGTAAGTGTGTTGATTGAAAAGTATTTTCACACCAGCACATCGTGACTAATATTCCATGCAGTCATGTTCCCGCCTGCCACTTTCTGATGTGGTTTGTGAGCAGCTGCAGGAAGATGTTCATTTCACCCCAGTCAAGCACCTGACAATGCAAAGGAAAGGCTGCTCGGGCTCGGAGTGCTATTCTAGCAAAAGACCTTTCTGGAATAAGGACTGCACCTTAAGAGCTGTGTGTTTTGGAGGGGCTGGGAGCTGAGAGGAAATTGTTGGGACAGGAGACAGGACAAATGCGTGTCTGGCTGAGCTCTTGAAGGCCGTTACTAAATGTGGGGGGAAACAGAAACATCTTCTTGCCTTATTGGCATTTTAGGAGGGACTGGAGAAGCTGGGAATGTCCGAACATCCTCTTAGGAGATGTATTTGGTTTGTTATGAATGTCAGCAGTGCCTCTCTAGAAATTTGATTCCAAGTTTAATGACCTTCCAATTGCATTTGCATGTTCTGCAACCAGGGAAAATGTGCCTAGCTGCAGTTCTCAGTCTCTCAGTCATTGAACTAACGAGATGTGACCTCTGTTTCTGAGAGCTTAGGACACTCACGTGCCCATGGCAGGGGTACTATAAAACCATGCCAGGTAAGAAGTGTGTGTATATATATATATGTGTATGTGTGTTGTGTATATGTGTATATATATGGGCACTGGTTTGTTTTCAGTGTGGTCTCTGGAAAAGAATTGGGCATTGGCCAGTGCTGACCTCAGTCTTTTTATGGGCTAAATTAATGTCTTTATTCTGCTTGGCAGTGTGGGCCAAGAAGAATTTTTAAATGAATGCAAGAATTTATGGTGTGCAAGATGTCTGACAGTATCCTCAGTTGTTTTTGTGTTTCATCAGTGTGGTGTTACAAATGGGCCTGTGTAATGCAGAGGAGACTCGGGGCTGACAATGTGAATGGTGTAGTAGGAGGGGCTGCCCTTTTAAGTGAGGAAACATCCATCTTGAAGTATTGTTGGAAGTGATTATTAATCTGTTTTCATTTGATGAAAGAAAAACCCAGTAGATGTCATTTCATGTTTAAATGTGAAGCTGAGGCATAAATTAGTGTCCTGCTGATGATAATGCACAGAGCAGGCATGAGCTTTGAAAAAGAAACAGACACAAATTCTGAATGTCACTGGCTGTACAAAAAGAGTGTGTCATGTTGGAGGGTGAGTTTTAGGCTTGTCCATTTTTATGATTCTATGCTTCTGAAAGAAAAACTGAAGAAACTCCTCCATCCTTTTTGATGTAGGGAGGGGAGAAAGATCCTGTCTTCTACTCTGGGCATGTCCAGCCTCAGGTTTGCTGCTTTGACAGGAGGAATGATTTTTGGAAAGAAATAACATATGCATTAGGAGCTCAAATGCCTTCATCAAGAACCCATCTTTTTTTCTTAACTCCAGATGGGGCAGAACCTCTTGCTTTGATGAAAATTAGGACTTTGACATCACATGCTGAGCTCTGCCCTCTGCTTTGTTCTGTTGTTTCTTAAGAGGCTTCGAGTCCAGTCTTCTAACTCTCCAGAAACCTTTCTGTACCACTAAGCTGGGGATGTTTGTAGTTTGGATGTTGGAAGGATGGATTGGTGATGGTGAGGTTGTCAGGCTGGTGGCAATGCTGCTTCATATCTGATCGATTCAGGGCAATGGGGAGTTGTCTGCAGCTCTGGTGGCCTGGTGTTGTAGGAAGCTTGAAGCAACCAGAGCAGAAACAATGGATCAATTAAAAACTCTCAGATGGTTGTAGGACAGTGAAGAACTACTGGCTCTGGGCTGTCTTGCTGGGCTTCCCAGAGAGCTTCACAGTCTGGGATGGGCAAGAAGGCTGAGACTTGAATGTTTTCCAGATGGGAATGTGGCAGGGCTTTGTGTCAGGGGCATGGGAGCCGATGGAAACTGTTCAGAGAAGGCAAATCCACTCATCGACCCTCGAGGGTGTCTTGGACTGCCTTGGCTGTAGGTGAGGGACCAGACTCTACCTCAGCTCCCCTTTTCCAGATGCTTTTTATTGCTACTGTATGATGTATGAAATTGAATAGATAGGGATGAGGTGGATTCCTGTGCGTGTTCCCTGCTCATTATAGATTCCTGCAGGCCAGTGTTAAGTCTCTGTGGTGGGTAAATGGGGCTGACCCTCAGAATCTGAAGGCCCCATCCAAGTGCCAGAGGAATGGGACTGCTTGCCAGGAGAGTTGAAATCACAAGGTCTGGCACTGGAGGAGCTCGCGTGGAGGGGGAGGAGGCAGGAAGGATGTAAGTGTGTACTTAGGCCTGCTTTAAGGAAAGCTGAGAGAGACATTGGCATTTATCTACAGGAATTAACATATAGTTGCCTTTTTTTTTTTTTAATAGTTAAAAAGACCACGCTCAGACTGGGTAAAAATTGAGCTTTCCTCACAATTGCTCCACTTCAGTTCTCCCTGTCGTGTCTCGGGCTGTGCAGCTGCTGTGGCCTCCCTCAGCAGGCAAACTTGGATGGTAGGTATAAGGAAACCATAGGATACACTCACTTCCACCCTTTCTCTTTCTTGTGAGGCAGCTTTTTTTATGGCTGTTGTGAATGTGTCCAAAGGTAACAAAGTGCTTGGAGGCCACTCTGCATTTCTTCTTCCTACTGCCGGTCAGTATCAGCTTCTCCCCACATTCCCCCCTCAGTAAGTGAATGTTACTCATTCTTACCCAAGGAGCCTAAAAGTCAGCAGATGGAAATTATTGGAATGGAGAGAAATGGGGGCCTCGGGTGTTTTTTGCTTGAAAGCCTGGTAGGTTCCAGCTTTGCTTCTTGTACAGTGCTGTGAGGCCATGTGGAGAACCTGCCAGTGGAGAACTCCAAAACCAGAGGAGGTTTCTGCTGGGTCCCCGCGCTGCTGCATTCAATGAGGCGTGCTGGCTTTTGGCAGGTTTCCCACTGGCTGCCCCTCCAGGCCACCGTCTCTCATTAGGTAGGATATTTTTAGGCACTGGATTGAACTTGATGGTTGGTGGTGGTCTGCTTTTTACACACTTCTCTTTACAGAGCTAGTGCCAAGCTACTAAATTATTAAGCTGGGGTTTTAATAGAAACCCCTGTGTAGGCTTAAATTGTTTCCACTCTATTTGGAGTTTCCTCCTCTGCTGGTTTTTATTTTGTCCCGTGCATGAAGGCATGGAGGAGGGAGTTCACAGGAAAGTGCAGAGGCAAAGAGGAAGAATTCAGCCTGAGAGCAGTAGAAAGTGCAGTTGAAATAAAAGGTCAGTTCTTAGTGTGTGCAGCTCTGATGGAGGCGATGAGGGGAAAAATGCCCCCTTAATCCCCGTGACAGTTCAGCAGAAACTCGTGTGCTTGTTTTCAATGCCGTTTGTAACTTAGGTTTATCAAGAAAGTATTTTCTTGCCCAACTATTTTTGACTTGACCTCTTCCCCAGGGCTCGAAAGGGACATTTGTCAGCACATACAGCTACAGCAGTTTATCCCCAGTGTCAAACCCTGCTGCCACCAGTGGGATGGCAGAGTTCCCTCTGCTGGGCCCTCCGTCCTCAGCGGGGCCTTCCAGTGTTGTTCCATTTCCACCCCATCCTCCCTTGCTGCAGGCTCTCCTGTACAGACCCACAGCACAGGACACGGGGTCAGGATTGCACCTGTTCAGTGCTGTGTAAGTCAGGTCAGTCAGCACCTTGTGTTTTCTTGGCACTGCACTGATAAATGTGTGTTGTCCCTGTCACGGGATGGGCTGACTCTGCCACACAGTTCAGGAGAGGGATGTTGTTTGAACCTGTCCTTCTTGGTAGACCAGGAGTTCTCAGCATCGATTCCCTGAGGCTGCTTCATTGTGAGCAGTGCCCTCTTTCTTCTGGGAGCAGTTAGATGGGAAAGGTTTGGGAAAACGGTGGTAAGAGGTGGCAATGGGCTAAAACGTCTCAGTGTGTGTCTTCTCCTGCCCTTCACTCTGGCCACTGTGGGCTTGTGCTGAGTCCCAAGCTAGGGCACTGCTTTCCACAAAGACATCCCAGTTGGAAGAGCCAGTGCACTGGACTCACTGGGGTTGTTAAATACTGCTACAGTGAGCCAAAGCAACTGAGCTTCGAGTGTGCACTTGAGGGCTTGGAGCAACCCTGTTACCAAGCTCTTGGAACATGTGGTACATTTCTTAGGATATGTAAAACAGCTTAAACCATCTGACTGCGCCTCTGTGTAAGGTCCTGGCAGCTACTGGCTGAATCCTGCCTGGAGATTGCAGGTCTCGCTGAACAGAAAAATGGGCTGTGAATTATAAAGGCTGCCTTCATCACTCAATGGCAGGAACAGCGCTGCAGTTCCTGTCATTGTCATCATGCTCAAGCCATGTTTGGGTACTGACTGTGTTTAATTGCATGGCTAATTTACTTAATGTCTCTCCTGGGGTCACTTATAACACTCTTATTTTTAGATTTCAGGGAAATTAGGGACACCAGCAATCCATTGTGGCTCTCTCAAGGCAGGAGTTTTCCAGATGACGATGGTAATAACAGCTGTGGCTTAGTTGGAGAGTAACCTGGCTAAACTGAGAAAAATTAGCACTGGCAGCTGTGGTAGAGCTTAACACTTACAAGTGAACAATCTCCAGTGAAAATATAGTTCAAGTGTAAGTAGAGGCCATGGGTTGCCTGGGTTTGGATAACTTGGAGGACATGTGTGTTGGTTTATTGGGAAATCCCTGGCAGTGCCTGTCGGCTTTCAGTCCTGCAAATGAAGAATTTTCTGATCAGGTATTTAGGTATTTGGCTGGAGAACTGAGGTCATCGTATGTCCTCCCTGGTATACAACTATGAATCATCCCAATCCATGACAAACCGGTCATGTCCCTTCCGAGCAGCTCCTCTGTACCTGTCACCTGCATCCAAGGTGGTTGCTTTTGGGAAGGACAGTGTCCTGAAAGGCCTGCGGCAGCAGTTGGCCTAATGAGCCTTGCTCTGCTTGTTGTTTCTACACAGATGGACCTCTCCGTGGAAACTCTCTACAGCCTCATGCAGGAGCGCCAGAAGAAGTACGCCAAGTACGCGGAGCAGATCCAGAAGGTCAACGAGATGTCTGCCATCCTGCGCCGGATCCAGATGGGCATCGACCAGACGGTGCCGCTGATGGAGCGGCTGAACAGCCTCCTGCCAGAGGGGGAGCGCCTGGAGCCCTTCTCCATGAAACCAGAGCGGGAGCTGAGGTCGTAGCGCTCCGGCAGCTCCCCCTCCTCACCTTCCACGCTCCACGTCGGGCACGGACGCGTTTCCAGCAGGCTGCACTGGCAGGTGTTTGGAGCGGGCAGCGCTGCAGCCGGACTCTGCCAGGGACCGGAGGGACTGCGGCGTCGGCTGCCGGAGCCGCACAGCCGGGAATGCAGGAGCTCCCCGAAGGAGATGATTTACCGTTCTCTCGTCTCCCTCCTCTTGCCCTCCTGTCTCCTTTGCTGCTACACCGCCTGTGCAGACACATTTCTTTCGTTGCTGTGACTAGTTGGGGTTTACAGAGGAGGAATTTCCTTTCATCTGATTTTTTTTTTTTTTTTTGCTAAAAAAAATCAAAGGGATATGGGGTGTGACAAACCCTCTGAAGTGTTTTTTGTGCCACTGGGGTTTAGACATTTAGATGGCTGGAAGGTATTTCTGAGATCCCTTGGCCTTGGAAATATGTGTGTTTTATAAGTGAAAGTGTGGGAGCCAGGAGCTGGCTTATTAAAATCTGGCCATTATCACAATTAACATGGTTTGCACAGCAAGGTTTTGGCATGTCCATGAGCCTCCTGTTTCTATGGGCTCATTAATCTATGAGGCTGTAAAGGAGTAACTGTTCTAGATATTTATGTCTGTTAATGTAAAGCAAACCTTAGTGTTCCTCTCCCCCTTGCCCTGGCAATGTCCCCACGCCCCAGCTGGTGGCATTTCGTGTCCCTCTGGCAGGCACCGGTACCAACCTCCTCACTTTGCATCCCAAAGTTGGACACAAGGTGTCTGTTTTTTATGGCGTTACCTTGGTGCTGTCTATTAACCAGTGGGGTGCAGCTTCTTCTTCAAGTGTATTAGGGTGGAGGGAGAGACACAAGAAGTCCTTTGGCTCTTTGTGTTGGTTTAGCTGCCCTTTTGCCTGGAGCTGGTGGTGACACGCTGCTCAACAACTGAAACCACAGGGCCCTTCTCAGCTCCCTGCTCCAAAGGCAGCAGGACGTTCTTGCCTCCTCCCAGGCGAGCCAAGGCTGAAGAGCCCATGAACTCCAAGGGTGGTTGTGTGTCAGGAGTGCAGTTCCAGCAGTGAGGACAGTCAGGGACAACCCAGCTTCCAGTACAGCACAAGGTGGGGTCACTTGCCAAAGGCAATTTGCTTCATTAGGTGTCAGTACTTAAGAGCATTTATTAAGCAAAAGGTTGTTTCTGAGCATTTGGAAGTAAGAGTGCAGTAGGGTTTTGATTGCAATAGTTATTGCTTGGTGGCAAGGAGCAACAGGCTGTTCTCTTGTTGCATTCCCAAAGGCTACGTAGTGTGAATTTTTGTTTTAGTTTTGAACCATGGTGGTGGTTGGATCCCGGGGCCTGCTGAACACTATCTAGAAGCAGAGTCCTGTAGAAATGAAGCCCCCTGGAATGATGCCCTGAGAAGTGGGACTGACTGCTTCAGGGAGAGCAAGGAACTCAGCAGGAGGGTTTTTAGCAAAGGCAGCAGGTCTCCTTGCCTGCTGCTCCTACCCCAGAGGTTTTACACAGTTGTATGTACATAAGCGTATGCTCTGTGTTGCCCAGGATGAAACATCAGAATTCCATCCTTGTTCAGGCTTCCTGCCATGTTTTACATGTGGGCTGTTAAAAGCTTACTTGAGACTTAACCCAGGCAAAGCTGCTTGTCATGGCCATGCCCTTGTGGGTCCTCGTTGTCCATCATGGAATGTGTCTCTGCCTCCCACCATCAGACACAGGAGAATATTGAGCTGCTTTAAATAGCGGCTGCAGCTATTTTTGTCCTCTTTGTCCAGATGATGCTGTCTGGATGTTTAAAATGTGCGACATTCAGCTGTCTGCCAGACAGGATCATTGGTGTCCCACACCCCGGTGTGCTGGAAGCCTGTGCCAGTGGGAAGATCCTGACACTGGATCTCAAGGCAGATGCTCTCTCCTCTAAGACACTTCTCTGAGGCTTGTAGACATTTGGCCTCGGGCCATTGAGTATCAGATGAAAGCATTGCTCCCTGCAGTGCTAATGAGGGCCAAGGAATCATATTCCCAACTGAAGGCTGCAGGAGCGAGCGCTGCACATCGGTTCCTTCCTCGTTTGCCAGAAAACACCAATGCATTGAGCCGAGAATGGGAGAAAACATTTGTTCCTAGGAACACTGGTCTTTAAGCTCGTGGTTGTGCTGCTGTGCCTCACAGACAGAGCTTCTTGAACAGCAGGAGAAGGCTGGGGAAGGTGTAGTAACTGAACTAGAAAGAAATTAGAGCTGAAGTGTGAAGGCCAACCTTTTCCAATGCTCACGTGTCATCACCGTCATTCCACAGGTGATAGTCTCTGGCATGGGTACTGTAAGAAGCGTGCACCCTCTAACTGCCCTTGAACAATGGTTTACAGTTTTATTTAAAACATTGTCACTGCCTTCGGGAACTGCAAGTCTTTGGCCCTCTTGCTGAGGGGGAGACGTGTCCTGCCACATCTCCTCAAGCTGCTGTTTGTTGCTTGGCTGCTCCTTGTTGGCTCTGCTCCACATGCTGCTTTCAGCTTCAGCTCCGATGCAGGTGATGCTCAGGGTAAGCTGACACTTCCCTCCCACGCTGTTTAGCAGGAGCTTGAAGATGTGACTGCAGTCACCTTTCTGCTTATAAATTTCCTCTTCCAAGCCAAACACTCTTGGAGGAGGCCTCAGGTATCTTTTGGGAATGTACCAGCTGTTACTTCTACCACAAGTTAAGTGCTGTGAGCAGAGAATAATCTGGTGTGCTCCCCTGAAACCAGACACTGCTGCCCTTTTCTGCTTTCTGGGGTGGTGTGTGCTCTGGGATACAGGCTAAGCTTCTTGATATGTGATCTTGTGAAAAGCTGGGGAGCAGGACGAGCCGCTGTGGTTCCTCTTTGGCCTGAGCTGCTCTGGCCCTTCCCCTCACTCTGCTGTTGCAACTCCCCCATTGTGCTGCCACTGCTGCTCCTTGTGTCTCACGCTGGTCACTGTGCTGCCCATGCAGAGCCGGTTTGCTTTGTTGTTTCCGTTGTTTTTGTCACTGAACATTGACAGGGTGCTAAAGTGCCAACCAGCCTGCAGGGCAATTCCTGTGAGGATCTGCTGAAGGGGAGAGAAAAGAGTTTTTGTGTCTTTGGTTTTTTTTTGTTTTTTTTAATTTTAATATATGTATTTTAAATTAAATATATTTAAATATACTTAAATATTTGAAGTGTGTTTTCCCCTCCCCCAAGCTTTTATGCTGAAGAGAGTAGAAATACATGTTTTCACAGGCCCACTGGTTGCACGAGCCAGCCCCTCTCACACTGTGTGCCAGCAGTTGTCCCGAGGTACTGCTGTAACATCCCTCCTGTTCCCAAGCTGCCAGAGGGTATTTCGATTGTCAGCCTTGTGGCTGAGCACTCCGTGGTTTATGGGTGGTTACCCTGTTCAGCTTCCTGCATGCTCCCAGTTCCACAGCTCCAGCATTAAAACCTTTGGTGTGGCTCTTTTCCAAGTGTGTTGTTTCTCCAATTGCTTTATTACTCATTCTTCATTCCCACTTCCCACTGCGGTGTCTGGGCAGTGCAGGCAGATCTCAGCTTTACTTTGCACCCGCTCTCAGCCACGGAGGTGGCTGATTACAGCTGCCCTGGGGCTGCCTCTGCCATGGGATTGAGAGGAAACATGTCCCCAGCCTGAAAAGAAATGCTGGTTGGCTTTTTTTCCCCCGGTGCTGTCCCAGTTCTGGTTGGCACTGATATCCAGTTTGAATACAAGACGTGAGCAGCGATGCTTGGGGCTTGGCATTGGGAAAGTGAAAGGGTGATGGACTCTCACCTGCACGGGTGATACTGAATAAAGAAAGAGAAGCAAATTTACAGGGTTTCTTTTTGTTTTGCTGCTGATTTGGTTTTTTTTTAATGACCTGATGCCCCAGCCTCATCATTGCCTGTAGTGTCACACTTTGGCTTTGTGCAGCAGTGAAGCACGGTGAGGGTCCCTGGAAACGACAGCTGAAATCCACTCCTCAAAGTGAGCAATCCCTTGCAGCAGGACAAAGCTCCAGAAGCGTTTGGCAGCATTTTACATGCCAGGAAAGCAGCCCCTTCCCAGAGGGGTGGGTGTTGCAGAAGGCAAGAAATAGCTCCCTTCCATTTTCTATTTATGGTGACTCAATAATATTCTTGGAAGTGCAGAATTGAAGGCTTTACTGCAGAAACACTTCAGTTTGCCTCAGAGCAACCATTTGGACCTGAGGGTCAAGTAGTTCTTTGCAGGCAGGGTTCAAAGGGAAAGTGCTTTTGCCAGGCAAAGCTGATGTATTAGGAACGCTGTTGAACCTGAATTCTCAGTTGTGGGTTTGTGAGTATAGTGTAATTGTGGTATTGTGTATGTTACACTGTCTAAAAGTGCTAGAATAACTTCTATCACAGTTAATAACAAATACAGACTAGCCAGGTGTATGGCTGGCTAATTAAGATGTCTGGCTAGGTAAGTTTGGTAGAATCACAGTGATTTTGGGTTTAAAAAATTACAGTTTATTAGGACTCTAGTGCTGTCCCCCCTGATCTGGGCTTTTCATGCCCCCACTTTCTGGTAGAAGTCAGTTTATAACCTGTGCTGTGAGTCACAGCGTATTGAGCACCTAGCTGGTGAATACAGTTAGTAAAGACAGTAGTTCCTTTAATTACCACATTCCTACTCTCTTATCCTCCCCAGCCACTTCAGAAGCAGAGCTACCTGATCCCTGCTGGGAGGAGGTTTGCTCTGTTTCCAGTTGACTTCATTCTAGGAATGTCACTGTGATGGTTACATCAGGAGCCCAGTCACCTTGGGGACCTCTTCCCAGTAACGCCAGGCAGTGAAATGAAAATGAAGTGTGGATGACATGCATGAGGCAGATTTCAGTTGCCCCTTGGGTTTTGACTCGAGGTGGATTTAAACTCTCTTCCCAGAGCTGTCCAGGGGCAGGGCCAGGGATGGAGGGAACAGGAGCAGAGCAAGTCCTGCAAAGCAGGCAGGAGAAGTGATGAAAGCTGAAGTGAACTTTTCAAAAAACAGAACTTGAGGGAACAAACAGAGCTACTGCAGTCAGAAGTGGAGTTTGGATTGGGGTGATCAGCTACATCTTAGAAGATTGCTGTGTCAACCTGTTGTGTAGGCTAAGTAACCGCTGGATGATGCCAGCACAGTTCTTGTTTTCTTCTCTAAGAGCTGTTGCACCTTGGTTGTAGAAAGTAAGCACAGAAAACTCACACAGGTTGGTACTTGTGCTCTGACAGATGGTTCTGTTTCTTTTAGGGAGGCTGAAGATTTTGCATTTTCCCTTTCTGGGATTGTGCTTTGAAATTCTCAAAAGAAAAGGCTTTTGTTACTGCACCTGAGCTTGAAGATGCTGTTATATAAACTCTCAGCTTTCCCCTCTAAGGATACAACTGTGGCAGCCCTCTTTAATCTCTGCTCTATTTGTGTAAGCCATTCTCTGAAGCAGCAATGGGGGGTGTGCTCCAATCTCAGCGAGCAGAACTTGTTCTGAACGCTTCGAGACTGACAGCATCAGTCAAAACAAGTATTTAAACGAGTAATTAAGTTATTCTTCAAATAAGTAGTATGGGAGGGAGGCAAGAACAAAGCATGGGGTTCGTTCTGGGTAACTTCAAAAATTTGAAATACTTGCTTCACCAAGACCCCCCCCAGCTGCCTGAGGAGCAGGTTACTCACACCTGGATTAGTGGAAGGTGTTAATACAGACAAGGGCCACTGCTGCTCATCAACAGAGCAGAAGAAGGAGGATAATGAGGGACAGGTAAGAGGCCTAAATGGTTAGTGGTGCTGTAAAATCACCACTGTGTGTGAGAAGTGGTCTGAAGCTGCTCCAGCCCTGTCATTCATGAACACACCTGCAGGGAAGGGGGTGTTCCATAAAGGACAAGGGCCCTGCTCTCCTCGCTGCTGGGGGGAAGCAGGTCCTGCTGCAGGTAAAACACTCCACAACTCCTTCCCCAGCCTTCTGTATAAACAGGTACCATTTCTGATTTTATTTCATCATAACATACAGGTAATGCTCATGACACAACAAGATGAGAAACTCACATCTCTCTGAACCATTTCACCAGCTTGCCACACACCAAACATGCCAAGTATGCCACACACCAAATGCCATACATTATATTCATATTGAACATGAACACATTTTTCCCCTCTCACATCCTCCGCTTTGCTTTCCAGACTTCTGCTAACCATTTCCAGTATTGTTCAGGGACAGGACTCTAGTCCAGGTATGAGCCAGGGCACCACCCTGTGCAGGACATGGGGTTAAGGCTTCCTCCTGTGGGAACCTGTCCCCTGTGAGTACTGAGCCTACACCTTGGATTCATCCAGAACACACTGGGAATCATGAGGAGCCACAAGACCAGCTCTCAGTTCCTCAGCAGGCCATCAACCAAACCAACTCCAAACGTACAAAGAAGGGGAGAACACGCATGTCTGAAGGAGCACAAAGGAGGAAGAATCTGTTTCTGCCTCTAGGGATTGATACCTGTTAACTCCCATTAACTGGTTTAAATCAAAGCCACGGGCTTTTCCTGAAATGTGACAGAGAGGAGCCCTGTTCAGCTGTTTACACAGGCAAATACACACAGCTGAAAATAGTTGTGATGTAATCACTTCCACTGGAGATGTAAACAGAGACAAGTGGCAGCACGTTCAATGAACAGCCAGCACCTGACACAGTGTCCAGGGTGATGTCAGCCTCTCCCTTGCCTAGGCCCTTTGTCCAGCCTCTTGCACAAAGAGCCTCTGGGCTCAGTGACTCCTGGTGCCTCCTCTCTCTGTGCCTTTTGCACTTCTTAGGATCAAGTTAATCAATGCTGTAGCTTTCAGTGCTATTTTCAACGGTCCATTGTAGGAAATTAAAGTCACATCCTAGCCACAAAACAAAACAATGACAGAAATCTTCTCCACTTTTCAATATAGTAAAACCTGAGATTTGAGTCACAAACTAGCTAAACTTACAGTAAAAAAAACCCACACATAACCCAAGCTGCTGACTTGAATTAGGGCTTCAGTTTGCTGCTGACAAGTTTTTTTTTTTTTAAAGCTGTTGGCCAGGGTAAATTATTTGTTACTACAGTTTTCAGCTGCCTGCACTGAAATGGGACAAAACAATATAGTTGCCCCTCAACACATGTGTTCTGAGGGGTGTTGGGGAAGGCCCTGGGGGCAGGAAGGACGTAGCTTTACACAGTGGCTCTGGTACCACCTCTGGCTGACCATAAACCTCTCATGACAACGTGCACAAGTAGCCCAAGGTGAGCAGCAGCCAAGGTGGGAGGGAAAGCAGCTGGGTCACTGTCAAAAACATGGGAAGGGCTGTGCCTCATCTCCTGTGAAACCAGGGCTGTGACACCTCCTCGAGCTGGAGGTGTTTGCCCTGGGGTACTCAGTGTGAGGACATCGTACAGCCTTGAGCGTCTGCAGTTCCACCCTGGAACTGCTCAGTTAAGAACAAAAGCCCACCCCAGCTCATTTTTACCTTAAAAAAAACCAACCTCCAAACATTTGAATTGTTTTTCAGCAACTGAATTGTTATTGGGCAAGAAAAGTGTGTCGTGGCCACTTGTACCACCCACTTCTCTTTCATGTAGCTCAACCTATCAACCACTTCTTTATAGCTTAGAAGCCAAAGCAGCTACCCCTCTCCCAGAAGCCAACTTAATATCAAAAATACCAATACTGTATCAAAAGACTGAGGGAAACAGTCCTAAATATGGTTCATTCATCTTTTAAGAACTGCTGAGCCAACTGAAACACTTGTGCGTAGACAGCTTTAAAAAAAAAAAAATCAAATGTGGCCAGTCATTACTTGTTCACATTGCTTATGAACTGACTACCAGCATGTGGCAGCCATAAAGCCCTAGTTTATGTATTTTTGAGGTACTGGGTTTTTTTTGTTTTTTTTGTGTTTTTTTTTTTTTTTTTTTTTTTTTTTTTCTCTGAAGCAGCTCTCTAGCGAATCACCTAAAGCCTATCCATTAGAACAATAGTTACACCAGTATTTACATTTGTCTGAACGGTGTGTTCAGACCAGCCTTGCTGTAACCGGTCCCTATGGCCTTTGGAATCGCTCCCAGTCTCCTTTTCTTACAGGAAAAGTCTCCCTCCAGAGGTTGGCTCAGTGTCAGGGCTAAGGTGCACTGGTGAAGACATGGGGCACGGGGAGGGGAGAACAAGACTAGTTCTGACAGGTAGGAGCGTGGTTCAGCGGAACCAGGCAAAGGGTTTGACACCAAGGGAGCTTCCTTGTTAAAAGCCGCTGAAAGGATGTGCAATCCATCGCACAGAATTGTTTCCTCTGACAGGGAAAGGCCTGTGAAATGTTCCGCCCTTCTCCCGGGGAGGGGAGAAGCCCAGCAGCACGCTTGGTCTCCTCGGGCAGAGGCCGCGGTCACTTCCCTGCAGCACCAACCTTTCCCTGGCTCACAGCAGAGCCTCCGTTTCTTCCCCTCCCTCCACCTTTTTACCCAAAGTTTCAGATTTACAGGGACCTCTCACACGCTGGGGGAGCGGCCGGGAAGGCGAAGCAGCTGTGCCACAGTCACACGAGCCTCCGGAGGCCCCTCAGGACACCTCAATGATTTCCATGCTGCCTGAAAAACTCGACTGACTGCCTACTTTGCCCAGTTCCTCTCTGGATCTGTTGTCCGACAGGATGCTCTCGCCGAACTCCATCTGGCAGCTCCTGCGCTTGAACTGCTTCTCGAAGGAGCTCTCCTCGTGCCAGCTGCGCCGGGAGTCCCCGCGGTCGGCCTGGCGGGGCCGGCGGCGCACGGCGCCGGGCTGCTCGCAGCCCGAGGGCAGCTGGCCGCAGCTGTAGGCGGGGAAGGCGGCGCCGCCCCCGAACACCGCCGAGGCCGAGTAGAAATGCGAGGACTCGGCGGCGAAATACCAGCTGTTGGTGAGGGACGAGGGCTGCGGGGCCAGGATGTCCGAGTGCCAGCCCTTGAGGCCCAGCCCCGCGGCGGACTTGGCCAGGTGCTGCTGGCTGGTGGAGAGCCCGAACACGAAGTTCGTTCTGCAGGTGTCCTCCACGCTGCCGCTGCGGTGCAGGGGGTACAGCAGGGGCCGAGGCGCGGCCGCGCTGCCGCCGGCCCGGCCCGCGTGTGGCCGTGAGGCCGCGCCGTCCAGCGGCCACGGGCCCGGCGCCTCCCGGGGCCGCGCCGCCTCCTCCTTGTCGGGGCTGCTCTCCGGGCTCTGCTCCGACACCTCCTGCACGGGGGAGAACTGGCACAGCTTGCCGCTACCCTCCAGGGCGGCCGCGTGTTTGTAGTACTCCAGCGTGTCCTCGGAGGAGGCGAAGCCCTGCACCGATGCGGTCACGCAGCCGCTGCCGGCCGAGTAGGACACGGATTTGATATCCAAGGAGAAGGAGCGCTTCAGCCGGTTGCTGTCTTCCACCTTGTCCAGGGAGACGTGCAGCCCGTTGATGCCCTGCACCAGCGGGCCGTCCTCCAGCGGCGCCGCGTGCCCGCGGGGGCCGGAGCCGCTGTCCGCGGCCTTGGGCTCCAGCAGCTCCGAGGCGGCGGAGAGGCAGAGCTGGCTGCTGGAGAGGCTGCTCTGGCCCCCCTCCAGCACCTGCACCTGCTCGCTGCTCTTCTCCAAGTGCAGGAGTTTCAGCTTGCTGATGTGGCCGGGCGGACCGCTCTGGTCCTTGATCTTCTTCTCGAAGTCCAAAAGCTGGCCCAGGAAGTTGAAGTTGGGAGAAATGGTTGGCCTCTTTTCTTTGACAAATCTGGTAAGAGGGGACAAACAAACCAAGAATTATTTCAAGAGCCTGCTGCTCTGTTTAGGGTTATCTTATACCTGGGTGTTGTGAATGTCTACAGCCTATTCTTGGGACTAAGGCTCAATCAAGCGTAAGTAAACTTGAGGATGGAGTTAAAAAAAAGGCAATTTAAAGCAAAATAACACTTGCTGCATGCTCTCAAATGTCTCTACAGCTTAAAGGTGGCCAAAAAAGTGTTGGGAGGAAAGAAACATTTTAACTCTTCATGATGTCCACAAGTGATTCAAGTGAATAATTTTCTGTATTTACTTCATCACTGGGATCTTTGCTACCTTGGTTTCTGACCAGAGTAAAGAGCTCCTGGAGTTTAGCACAAACAGCACTTGAGCTTTAGCCAAGAGACCATTTCCCATGCTACAGAGAATGGACACCTTCCTCACCGTTCCAGTGACATGCTCCTGTCCCCTCTCTCGTGTCACTACTGCACTGCCTACCCTGCTTGTCGTTGGCAAGGCAGAGAGCCCTGGTACATTCTGCCCTTGTCCAGCAAATGGCCAGCGATTTCTACCCCACGCTGTTATTGACACTGATGGGATGACCAAAACTAGAAAGGTGCAAATGCAGCATTAAAACAAAACCTCTCCCAAGCCCTGCAGGTGTTCAGCAGTACATGGAAAGAAGATTGCCAAATCCCTGGAAGAGCTCACCTATTCTGGGGTGCTGTGGGAAGCAGCCTGGCTGGTACAGCTGTGCCAATCCACTCATGCACTGCAAGTGCAATGGTAGTGAAAATATTTTGCTGAATCAGGATTCTAAACGTACAAAAGACTTGTATCACATGATTTCTATTATTTATTTCAAAGTTAAATATAAATATGCTATTTCCTACCTGTCTGATATGCAATACATAGGTACATAAATAAGTACTTTGCTTTTAACAGGCTGCAAAACAGTTGCCCAACGCCCTCCTCCTCCAGTTTTGGGGGGTTTTTTGTTTTTGTTTTTTTTTTAAGAAACATTCCTGGAGCTATGATTAACTAGATGACAAGAGAACTAACAAGGGAAGAAACCTTGAGCAGCTAAATCTAGTACAAACACACATATAATGTGTGAAATTTAAATTAAATACTATTACATTTAAATTAAATACTATTAAAAATAAAACCTGTCTGGGGAAGTGTACGGAAGATGAGCGTGCAGTCATTAAAAACAGTGTGAGAAAAATGGAAAGGTGTACTTGTGTATGTATGTACATGCTAGTACATGAAAAATATCAAATCTTGCGGTTTTTATTACTTTTTTTTTTTTTTTTAATTTGCCAGAGAACAAACAATATTAGGAGTAGTCAAGCTGACACTATGACCTGGATTATCAGATTGCACAGGCTGACAGTGGAAACTTCCACCAAGAAGCCTAACACTGGCAAATGGAGAAATCTAGTGAGTCTCCTCAGGAGAAATTCTGCAGTTTGTCCTCTTAGCATTCGATGTGAAGGTTTTTAGTAATTTGCTCCCAGGAATTCATATTCTTTGTTCACTTTCTTCCAGTCAAAGTTAGTTGTACTTGGGTTAGTTACTTAAAGCACGGTCCTTCTTGCCTGTGCTCTGCTAGCCTCCCCAACACTCTGTTCTTTCCACTTTCTCCTCATCTCCACTTTTTCCTCTCTCTCCAAAATACTAGGCAGTCACAAATTCAAAACCAGAATTTTTAAAAATTGAAAGAGTAGGGAAAGCATGCTGGATCCCCTGACAAGTTTTAAAGCTTCGCAAGCTTTTTAATCTCAAAATACACACTATTTTTTTCCAATTGGAAAACATGTATAATGTTTAATTCTTACATTTATTTCTGCTAAATAGTCCACTATACAAAAGATTTAAAAAGTTTATTTCTTCAACTTTGACTTCAAGTAATAGCGTCACCTTTTTCTTTTTGTAATAGTGTCAGACCAACATTTTATCTCATGACTTCTGCTAATTCAAAGAAAAGTATTTTTCTTTTACGTTTGACCTACAAGAGATCCCAAACCAATGAGTGAAATGTTCTGCAGATGATTTTCTCTGAGACATATCAAAGGAAATATGATGAAATATAATCTAAATTCCACAGCAGGTGCTCACTGCTAAGAGAAAAAGACTTAGAGGGATTAATCCTTCACACTCTGTTCGTGTTTTTGGTTAAGATACTAACTAGAATTTACTGCAGAGATTTCATGGAGGAATTTAGAAGCTCCCTAAAGTAGTCCCTTGATGTGTGTGCATTTCAGAAGTGTTTAGTTCACTACAGCTCTGCCCTCAGCCACTACAGCCTGAGACCAGGCAGGTTTTTTCACTGAGCTCACACCTTGCACAGTATCTGTCCACTTCCACTGTAATTCATGCCTGTTATCTGTACCTGAAAAACTGAGCTTTTAGCTTCTTAACCATACCTGTTCCATGCTGAAATCCTACACAACCCCAAGCTTCCAGCAGGGAAATGGAATAGTAAGGAAATGTGGGAAGTGTCCAGACACAGGAGAGAGCTGTAGCTCAGGCACCTCTTACATGCATGTTTTTCACTGCACACATAACGGCATTCAACAGCTTAAAAGAAAAGTTTCTGTGGAAATCATGCTCCACATGGCAATATCCAGTGCTCATCTCTCTGTCCTCCTCTCCCCCTGCTCCAGGGCCATTACTCAAACTGGTTCTGTGTAACTACTTACAGTGATGCCCAGCTGTGCCAGGGAGCCCACCAAAAAGAAAATCATCATCTTCTGTACAACACAACAAAGCAGTTGCTTAAATTAAATACAGAAGTCATGGTAAACAGCAACCAAGACACCTGGCGGGTAGGAAGGTGTTCACAATCCAAGTAGAGAAAAAACAGGATCTCTAAAGCAGGAAAGGGGAGGGGGTCTCCAGAAATATTTCTAAATGCCAAATGAAGTGATACTTCAAAATACTTTTCTCCCACAGTTTTGGGGAGAAACGTTTTGGTTTAAAGAGTAACAAAGAAGCTTTCTCCATTCCTGGGCATTTCACTCGCAGGCTGTTCTTTGTGCAGTTCTACCAAACACTGAACTGCAGGAGACAGATCCATCCCAGCATTTGTCCTAAGTGTGGCTCTGAATACCTTCAGTTGTCTCTTCAAGCCTGACCATTCTGCTGTCCCTGTGGCTCACAGGATGCTGTAACACGTGTGCTGTAGCTTTGTGTGTTTGTACACACAACTGTGGTTAAGGAATGGTGCTCCCACCAAAACACTCCCAAACCATGCACTGCTCCTCTGCAGCAGGATGGACTCGAGAATTGGAGGCACAAAGGGCTGAGATAAGAACAATTTACCGGAAACAGTGATGAGATAAGAAAATGAACAGTAACAGCACAATAGTAATGACAGAGGGTAGGAGAAAGAGGCAAAAGATTCACACCATGTGGAAACCTCACAGCACTGGCCCTGCCCCTGAAGGGACCCTTCCCCTGCTCCCAGCAGTGACAGGAGGTGGCACAGAATAACCTCCCTCTCCTGGCCAGAAGCAGGACAGGACACATACATTGAATAGGTAGTTTTCATGCCATGTATTTGCCTGCTTGGCTCAGAGACCATTCTGCAGTGGGCAGTTAATATTGGCTGTGTGATATCAATTCAGTACCATTAATTTGTTTCTGGAAGAAACCTACACTTAAAACAAGTGAACAAACAGGTAAAATGTCTGCTTCTACCCTTGGTCACAGAACCTTTTATCATCCACCCTAAACACAGCAACAGGCACAAGAGTCATTAGGAAGGGAAGATTTGTCCCTACCTGTAAGCTTCATCCAAGGACATATCCATTCTTTTCATGATGTATGCAATGGCAATTGTGGCAGAGCGAGATATCCCAGCTAAACAGTGCACCAACACATGGCCATTGGATGCTTTTGCTTTTTCTACATGGCAAAAAGAAATTAGCAACTGTCAAACTCAGCAGCATCATACCGGGATGAAAAGTTTGCAAAGAAAGCAGTGTTACTGAAAATTAATCAAATCTTCCAAGTGAACTGCTAATTGCAAATCTCGTGGAAGCTTGAAACAAAACTCACTTATTTTCTCTAGCACTGTGTAGTAGCATTGAGTATAGAAAAAGCATGACTACACACACAGGAAACATCCTGCAGTCACAGCATAGCTCATTTTAATGTGCACATAAACAGCTCTATTTAGCTGTCTGGGAAAGGTGATTGTTTCTAATTTTATATACAAGTAAAAAGCAAGCATTCACGATGGAACCATTTGGCCAGTTCAAATCTGGCTGGTTCACTTCTCAAAGGTAAAGACAGAAGGTGTATGTCCAAATTTCTAATCCAGTCTCTGCAGACATACATCAGGCGTGTGCCAGGCTGCCTGAAAGCAGCTCTGAAGTGTCTTTGTTCCGTAATGCTGGAACGTGCAGTGGCAGAAACTCCCCACTTTTTGCTCCTGTGCTCATGAAGTGATGTCCACAGATCCTGAGGGTATTTTTACACCACCCAGAAAGCAGTAGGGGCTTCTCCAGCCAAAATAACACGGCAGACACACAGAGCAACCCAAACACTGCTTGAGAGGGAATTCAAATTTTCTACTCACCTATAAAATCGACTGATTTATCCAACCAAGGCAAAATTTTCTCACAAAAGCTGTCATTCACAGGCACTCTGAGGAAATGGGATTCTGGAATAAAATCAGGCTTTGGACAAGTATTGCTGGCGTTCAGGACGTAGGCAATGTCGTTCTGCTGCATCAGCTCCTAGGAAAGAGCAGAAGATTAAGCCTAGAGAAGTCAAATGGTACCTTTGGCACATTGCAAAGCTAAAGACCAAACTGAAATTTTGCTGGAATTGCCCCAGCTGTGTAAGGGACATTCTTCTAGGAAAAACACAACTCCTCAGCTTTGAATTCTTTTAACAACTTCTAATGAGACATCCAGTGTGTCCAAATAACATATGAACTGCAAATCCCATTAAAATGAAGTTAACAAAGAACAGAAGTAATGGTAGAATACCTTCTCCTACTTTGAAACATCACTTCCAAAAGAATGAACTTTTTGCTACTTTGGTTTAAATTCTCAGCATGCAAGCTGAACAACAAACACTTCCCACATGCAGTGTGCTGACCTGAATATGAGTTTTCCAGATCACATATCTAGGACTGAAACTGCCCCATCACAGATATTGGTGGGAAATAGGAAATGAAGTGGATGCCTCCTGCAGTCACCACTCAAGTCGAGGAGTTTCTTGTTTCTAAGGGAATGTGCAAAACTCTCTCAAAACCTCAAGGAAAGAGATGAAGATCTTGAATGAAACCATTTCCACACGGCACTGAGTGGCATTTTACAGGAGTCCTGCTCTGCGATGTGCAATTTCAGTTTTCAGTCTCTAGGCCTCTTGCCTCTCAGAGAAATGTCACAGGAACAAGCAAGACACTCAGTGCACATTTAAGAGTCAACTGGACTTTTAAGTAAGTCAGTTTTCATGACTGAAATAGAACAGAGCTGTCTTTTCTGCATCTCACCACGTGCACAGTTTTTAGAGTTGTGCAAAGGAGTTTGTGATGCAGTGGGCACCTTAGTGCACAAACACATGGAAGAAGCACTGGAAAAGTAGAGATAGCTCTACTGCAAACCATCCAGGCTCCTCCAAGGAAACATCTTGACAAAAAAAAAGCAATTTAGCATGTTGGAGTAATGCTTATCAAACTGCCATGGTTCAGGGATGATCTGGCAGTGAGTGACATGCAATACTAAGCTTGGACACTACTTACACTGAACATAAACACTGGGGAGTTTTTGGCCAGATTTCTATGGAAACTGTTATCTCAAAATAAACATTAAAAAAAAACCCCAAAAAACACACCAAAATCTGGTTTTAATCCTTTTGCTTTCATAGCAGATATATAATAAAGTTTGTCAATCCACAGGAGCAGCAGCATGAAGGAATTCTTACACTGCTGATTTCAACTGGAGATCTACCAGTAGAAAAATACTGCCACAAAGCCAAATGGTTGATTCTTCCCTCAATTCCTTCTGCAAGCATAGAGATCTTTTAGTGAGGAGAAACAGGGATATGCTTATTTAGCAGAAGAGCCAGAACTCTATCTTTTTCAGTCAGAGCAATCTAACTAGCATGTGATGTTGAGCACAGGAATCCCACACACGTGACAGAGCATGTGTAAAACACACTCACAGGGATATCCATGCATTAATTAAATGCTGAGTGAGAACCAAGAGCTGCAGGGGAAAAGGGAATCTGAATCAGTCACTTTCAGAGGAAAGTGCACAAAGTTCAGCCAACAGAGGTTGTAAACAGGGAATTTACATGAATTTCTGCGAGGGAGCTGATTTTTGTTGCCTGGAGCAAAATGAGCTGCTCCGCCACCCTCTCATCCAAAGTCCCTCTCATCAGCACCTTCAGAGGCTGGAGGTGTGGGCACATTAAACCAATGGACATGCATTATGGCATGAGCACACCCATCCAAGGGGAACAGGAGATGGACAATCCCTTGCAAAGCAAATCATCAGAAATATTATTTGCAGCAATGGTCAAAAGAAAAAAAAAAAAAAGAAAAAAAAAAAAAAAAAAAAAAAAAAAAAAAAAAAAAAAGGGCTGTATGTGTCAAGGTAAGTTCTCAGCCTTAGTGCTTCTTGCCTTGCTAATTTCCTGGGTCACACTCCCAACATAGCTCAGCTTCTCATCAACAAATTCCAGTATGTCCCTGTTTGCCCCTCTCCCTTCCTTCATGCCCCCAGCTGAAGCACCAAGCTCCCTCCAGCCTGGATTTCACTCTCACACACTGACATGCCTAAAAGCAGGAGTGCTGTAAGGAAATACAGGAATAATGGGAATTATCCAGTGGGAATGGGATTCCTGGCACAGGGCACGAACTGGACTCCTGGTGTCTTACGTGTGGCACGGAGAGCCCTGATCCCCAACATCCCCACCTGTCCTGGACCGCACAGCTTTTCCCTTCCAGGACCCCAAAGCTCTTCAGCAGCACATCCTGGGAAACAATTACTGGCTTTAGGTCACTGAGCTGAAATACTGGCCCCAAACCAGCTCACTCCCTGTTGTCACTGCTTGAAGGTGAGCGAGGAGCAACTGGAATATCTGGGACAAAAGCAAACGCAGGGTCCCAAATTCCCAGGCAGGAAGAGGGGGGTGGTGACGGTCTCACTAACAAATGAACTGCCACCTCCAGGTTTGTTAAGGATATGGTTAAGGGGGTGTGATGAATTGGGAAGAATAGAAAACCCTATTATTTCTTTTAAAACTCATTGATGGGGCTGCACAGCCAAACCATCCCCACTGCACACTGTGCCAGGTTTTGGATGTGGGATTGATTATTCAAATGGAACAAGAAGGCTGCAGACGCCAAGTCCGAAATCTACAAGCCAAGAAAACCACCCCAAAATATTAGTTCTTGTCTTTCAGACTGAGGCTAAAGAAAGAAGTTATGCTTCCTTCTGTTCTGAAGAATCAATCATTCCCACTGTGACATGCTGCAGTGTAATAACCATAACAGTGCCTTCATTGTGAGGCACCCAAGAGGAAAAAGTGAATTACGATGGGAGGAAGATCCAGAAATCCTAATACTAACAACTCTGTGAAAAGAAGGTAAATGCTCTTTTGTAAGCTTATTTACATTTTATGACTTGTTTAATCTGAAAATTAATAGCACCTTAAAATGTTATTTTGTTCCAGGAAATAAAATCCAGGTTTGGAAGAAAAGAATAGTTATGCAAGTGGGAAGGCAGAGAGTTTTACATTTTAAATGCTGGTACAAGCCATGAGGTGTAAGCAGGAAGCTCCTTCAGGCCCATAACCACACTACAGATTGCTTTCTCTCACACTAACTTTCAGAAAGGACACTGCCACTCCTATGTAGGTTAGAATGCAATTTTCTTCTCTTTCACAAAGAACAAGGAAGATCTTCTGTAAAAATAAATACTGACTTGCAATGCCAATCTATCACAGGAAAACAACCACAATGTAGCACACTGAGACCCAAAACAAGCAAACCTTTCTCTTCATATTCTTAGTGGGTTTTTAGCATTTACTGCAAAAAATACAAATGTTTTAAGAATTAAGCATTTAGAAATAAATCTGCAAAAAATATTCAAATTCTCTGAAGACTTTCCTGAATGAATCATTAGTTTTGCTGAAGGACAGAAACCAAGCATTTGTGGCTGCACATCCTTCCTAAATAAAGCATTATCAGCAGAGGTATTAATTGTAAATACCATTAGTATTCTGAAAAGGTCATGAAAACAGATTGTTCTGCAACAGCAGAAGCATTTCCCTACACAGGCACTCAGAGATAAGCTTATAAAGATTCTGAAAAGATAAGGTCATCTTGATAAAACCTGATAAAAACTCACATTTTTAATTCATCAGGTCGAACAGTAGTGCTGATTAGGAGTTTCTTGCATATATTTTTGAGATGATTACATTTCAGAGAAACTGGCATGTCTAGTGAATGGAAGGAGCCATGAGAACTCACAGCACTTGAAGGGAAAAACAAGGTCAGTGTACAACTACATCTTAAGTTTGGGGAATCTTACTAGAATTTTTCAGCATTTTTTAAAAATTATTTTTAAAAACCTGGATTTGAATAGAAAAGAGCTATTTTAATCCTAGCAGCAAGCTGCCTTCCTGTCCCAAGCAGCCCCAGCAAGGCCATTAAACCAGAGAATGCAAATGCAGCCACTTACCAGCTCCTGGACTGTCCTAACAGAGACAGCACTTTGCTACTTGTCCCTGGGTTTTTGTTTCTGACCCTCTGCTTTCGAATGTTCTTTACTTCCCAGATTTCTTGCCATGTGTTTTTGGGCAATCAGTGTAGTCAGTCACCCTCCTTGCTCTCCCCAGTGCCCTTGTGCAGGATCCAGGCTTCCCAGAAGCCAAGCATGTTGTAGGAAGAGCAGCAGAGATCCGTTATTCCTGTTTCTAATGTGCCAGTGTGCAGCTACCGCTAAATTTTAGTTAAATCCAGAAACTGGTTAAACCCAGGAAACTGGGAGTTGCTGGTATTGGGGAAAACATCAAGTGCCTTCTAAGAGGTAGAAATTGTAATTTGTTCCCACAGCTTCTTAGTACTTTCCAGTATTAAAGATGGAAGACATTTTGCGTTTTCCAGACGCAAATCTGAAGATGTAGATAAGAGGTAGATGAGCCACTGGCACTCAGATCTAGTTTAGTGCAGCCAAGAAAAGGAAAAAGTTAAAAAAAATTAGTAGATCTGAAATCAAAGGATTTGTATTTGTTCTAAAAATGGGTAAGAAATCCAAGAAGTCACCAGTGGAAGAACTTCCAAGACACTGACTGTCAGGGATGACACCAGGTGGTAAGAACTTCCTGAACACCTGAATAGGTGGCGTGCTGTCATTTGTGGGATTCTCCATACAGCATGGGAAACACAGTAATCCCCGATTTTCGGTCCCAAGGACATGAAAATGTACAGATCTAACCAGCTCCTGGGGCTCTTGCACTAATTCCAAAGTATGTGCAGGGTTTCCTTTGACACACACTGAAGTGACACCAAGACTGCAGACACACTGACACAAACAGCATAAAAACATCTAATACCTCATCAACTGAAAGAGGTTTATGTATTTTTTTTTAATTATAGTTCCTGCTGTCTTTTGTCTGGGGACCATAAATTACTTCTGTGGTAGGAAGAACAATAAGCTGCTTTGACATCCATCATAAGTGAATCACTGAATTGAATGGCTGACTTGCTACCTGGCAGTAAAGACAAGGAAGATTTTAAAGGACAAAGTAGATGTAATGACTGCTAACTATCCTCCATTTCTGTGCCTTCTGCTAAATCACAATTACCTTTTACATGATTGCTTGTGTGTGAAAAATCCCCTTAAAATAATTGTGAAAAATCTAAAAATAGCCTATTAATGGCCAGACTGGGAGGGAGCAAAAGTAGAAGAAAGCAGTGAAAATCAAAATGGTCAAAGTACATAAATTTTATCCAGTTACAGGACTACTTATGATAGTTCATGGCTTAAGGTTTGGATAAAAAACCATACACATAAACCTTGCACATAATTAGGGCAATATTCTAGGGTGAAGCACTCCTTCCCTCTCCCTCATCCATGTATTTAATGCCAGCTTATGAAGGCTGTTGGGGATTCAACTAATGAATAGGACTGTCAGAGAGCATGGGAGGCACAAGGGCACAGGCAGCACAAAGAATAAAAATTCCCTTTGAAGGTGCAGGTTGGAAGCAGTGAGCTGGCTCCTCATGAAGGCAAATGTGTGGATATACATAAGAACAGAGACCCATGCCAATTTGAGACAAGCTCTCTTAGACATCTGATAATCCAGCATCCTCCCAGTGCTATATTTGATAACTTTGTTGACTATTTTAAGTATATATATAATTTTTGCCATTCTTTAGGAGCAGAAATTACTAATTTTTAGTAATTTAAGTTACTTAGAAACAGTAAAAGTTTTTTAATGCAGGGCCACCATAAAAGCTCATTTTATGATTTCAGTAGGTGCACGAAGATTCGTTCGCAGTAATCCCTTATTACACAGTTCATGGTGTTTAAGTGCTATATTTTCCTAGTGCTTGAAGGAAATACTAAAACCATACAATCTTCCTTTGTCCTGCTGTAACTACGAATATAACTGTGTCAACCTCCAAGACCTGCCAAAACAAGCCAGTCAGAGCCGTGACAGGAACCACTTGACCTGTGTCATGGCAGATGTGATAGTTTGCTGTTGGTGGGCAGGTTCCTGAGGAATGCACCATTTCATCTGCCCCAGGATGAAGGAGAAAGACGCCCAAGTTTCATGTCACACGATTAATTACGTGGTGTGTGGATCACTGCTGCTCCCACAGCCTTCCATGGCTCGTGCGTTACCTGCATCCGCTTCTGCTGTTTCACAGCTGCAACGATGCACCATGATGGAAGATCCCTGGAGATCAGATACTCATTCCAGTGACCCACGTGGCACCCAGAATGCTCACCTTGTTGAGGACATCTCGCTGACACCCAAGGTAGAGGTGAGGCAGGATCCTAGTTGGGCCAGTGTTGGAAACAGGTAGGCAGGGTTGAGAAATGCAAGTAGGGATGAGTGTGGATTTTCCTTCACAGAGACCAGGGAAAGAGCTGGAGAACTCAGCAAATCCACCTGTGAGAGGAAGAGCAGGTATTTAATCTACAAATGTGGTGGTAACCCGTGCCAGTTCTGGGAGAGCAGCATTCAGCATGGGAGAGGGGGAGGCACTGAGAGGCAGCAGGAAAGCCTTGGTAGGCAAGCTGTACATGTGCCTTTTCCTTAGGTCAGCTTTGTGGTTCTCCAGACAAAATGGGAAACACAGTAATCCTTGATTTTTTGCTCCCTAGAATAAGAGAAGAAATACAAATCTTTCCGTGGAACCATACATCAGCAGCCAAGGCCTGGCTATTCCCACTCTGCCTGGAACATTTCTTTCTCTCCCTCCACTTCTCGGAAGTTTTTGATGCTTCTTCCCCTTTTTAATATGTGGAAATGATGCTTCAGAAAAACAGGCACAGCACCCACCACACTGTAAGCAGGCACACCTTTTAGTCTCCACCCCAGCAAGATGTTTCCAGACACTTCCTTCTCCCCTATCAGGTTTATACTGTTCATTAAGGTCATTAAGAAAAAGTCACGTTTACTCCATTTGGTAAAAGTATTGTTATACATTTAGTAATGCTCACTTTTAAAATCCTACATTACTAATTAAAATCCTACAGTACTGTTTTGTGAGCTGCTCCACAAATAATGTATTTCACCCAGGACACTGGAGGAAGTTTCATCTTTCAAAACCACACCAAGCCAAGGCTTCTCAATCTCGAGGGGGGGAGGTGAAGCAGAGGGAAAACTTGCACAGCACAGTGAAAATCTCCAGCTCTTTCCTCCCAGATGAGCAGTTTTAACTGAAGGAAGAGTAATTATAATCTGTTCAGAACAGAGACCTTTTTATCATCAAGAACTGAAGCACTGATGTGCTGAATCTGCCAAATGATATGTTCACTGTGATTACAGTTTGAAGATGTGAATTAAAATTACTCAGGAATAAGCTAATGTACTGTTTTGCCAGGGCTTGCATTACCCTTGCCTGAATTATGCCTATTCTTTGGATTTTAAAATCTGTATCATTAGTAGAATGTAGAAACACCAAGGGAATAGTGTGTAACAGTTACCCATTTTACCTAATAAAAAAAAAAGCCAGCAGGCAGATTCTAGAGCAAACATTTTATGAACAGCAATTCTTGCTTAGTTTCCTGAATAAATAAATAAACAAACAAACAAACAAAAAGTTTGACTATTTGTTACACAAGCTAAGGCACTGCCCATCAGGAGCACAGATCCTGCTTGTTCCTTTCAATGAGAGGAAGAGTTTGCAAAACTATTCTCTCACACACTTGTTAAATTTTCTCCAGTATGGCCTAATGTTTTCCCTTCTGTTACAGGAAGCATTCCTTGAATTTATAGGCAGTATATACCTCTGAGATTGAATTTAAGCAGTTATTTGAGAGAGTGGTGTAGAGGAATAAATCAAATATTTGCCTTGGTTTCTTTTGTTTATCCTTTATTTGCTGGGAGCACTGTTGGCTGCTTTGTGGATCCTCTCACCAACATGGCTGGAAATAGAGAAATCCTTACAAAGAAGCTGCACAAGCAAAGATTTTACATCTGCACTATCTTTGCAAAAGACCTTGTGGGAAAAGTTCAGCAAAAAAGGTTTCTTCCCAACTACCTAGGGATTGGTCTCATTTCTGTGTGAAACCTGTGACAAGAAATTAAGCAGGAGGCTAATATGCAAAATACTGGAGATTTTGGGGAGATGGAAGCCATGCTCTGTCATCGTAAGTATAAGGAGCACTCTTTTATTTTATTTTTATTCCAGGACTCTATGAAGGCCAATTGAAATGATTCAAGATTACGTATTTCAATACTTCCTCTAAGGCATTCATCCTTTCAAAGTCATGTTTCTTCTTTCCTACTCATGCTATCCTAGTAACATGTAGCTTCAGTACCTTTACAACACGAATTACACTCACAAAACTCTCAAATCTCTAAAGTCTGACATTATATTGCCTGCCTTTACATGTGCACCAAGTGAACCCTCCTTTCCTCTGAGTATATTTTAACGTGGTGTTAGTATCTACACTGATTTGAGAAAGCACAAGACCAGTGATTTGTTTCAAATATTAAGCTGCCTTCCCTGCCATCCTTTATGACCAGGTTTTCAAAAGGTTAGCAGCTTTTCAATCAATCTGGCTTTGATTTATGGCACTTCCCCACACGAAAAACCCATTCTAGGTCAGTGCATGTGGAAAAATTGCTTTAAAATCTCACAAGCAAGCAAATCCCAAACCAAGAAAACACATTCACAGATGCATTCTGCTTAAGTACCATTTCCTTTAAGTGTCACAAACTATCAAAGGTCTGGAACAATAGCATCCACATGTATGATCACTGAGCTCTCATGGCATTATGAGACTCATTTCTATTCAAAAGAACTGTACTCATCACTATTTGCTTGCATTAACTTACAAAATATACATATTTTTAAAATACATACGGAAACATATTTAAAAAATCCCCTCAGCACCTAAAGATGTATAGAGAAAAGGGATTTATTTCAAATGTCTGTTTTCTAACACAGGTTGTGGCTCCCCAGAGTCCCCAAAGCTGAACTCTATGACCAGTCTACATGAGGAGCCTCTTATGAGGAAAGTGTTTTAAGCACTCAGACCACCTGCACACTTCTGCTGTAAATGAAGCAGTTTTCAAAAAATAAACCTTAAACATTTGGGAAATTAATTTAGTCTACAGGTAGGAATACAGAACAAAAAATTGAACCTTAAAAGAAAAATGGGACGGGTTTTGTTTCAAATTCCATAATTTGGGGATGATCTTTGCAAGAAGACAATTTTTTTTCCTTAAATCTCCTTGCCTACCTCAGTCAGAACAGGGTTATTGGCAGCATTGTGCAGTTTGTTTTAATTAGAGAAAACACACTTTTCTTCTGGAGCTAGTTTCTAAATAACATCCTTTCTCCCACCACTGCTCCAGCCTCATGTGAATCATAAATCAATTGCAAGAGCACGTTGAAACGGTGGTGGGGGGGAAGGAAAGCAAAAATCCACAGATCATTAACAGAGCTACTGGGTTAAGAGAGTTTCACTGAATTCTTTGATAAATGTCACTGGGCCTTGGAAATGGATGACTGACAAATAACTCCCAAATATTCTCTCCTCAATAGCTCTGAGCCACACAGGTTTTCTGTATTCTTAGCGGTAAGCTGAGCTGAAACAGCTCTCCCGACATTCAACAGGATGTCTCTACAAAACCATGTCAAGGTGCCAAAAGCTCTCTGGTTTTGCAGCCCCTGTGTGTGGCGGACAACCCAACACCTCCCAGCGCTTACAGCAATGTGCTTCTTGCATACAAGCCTCCACATCCATCAGCAGAAATCTGGCAAGATCCAGTAAACCACTTGATTGCCCTGTTGCTATGGTTCTGCAAAGTGCTGACTACGGACTTCCCTTTGATCAAGGCTTCCCTAACTACAGCTGGGATCATAAAGGTATGATCTCCAAGGGAATCTTGGTATCAGAAGTGTCAGCTCCCTTCTCAGCCAACTCAGGAAACACAACAGGACCAAGCCCAGAACAGATAAAAATGTTTCAGCAAAATTCTGTGGTAAAAGTTATTCCTCCTTATAGATTCACTGCATAAATCCTTATATAAACAGAACCCCCAATTAACTTTGCTAGAAACAGGAAGAGGCAGGGAAAGAATATGGGATCAGGAGGCAACAAATGATAGAGAAATATTGGTGATTTGGGAAGACCAGAGGAGCAGCTTTCCATTTTCAGGCTACAGAAACATGTTTTTCATCCAGGTAACTGAGGGGCTGCAGAACCAAGGAATTCTCCCTGCCACCAGTGCCCATCTCACAGCAGATCCTTGAGAACTTTCATCCTGAGCTCCCTGAGCTGCTTGGTCACACCAGCAAATTCACTCCCAGCTCAGCTTTTCAGGGACAGACACTAATTTGAGGCTCTGCACTGTACCCGTGCTCGTTTCATACAGCTCACAAGAACTTCCATTATTTTTTTTTCATTTAATTACCCCTTTTGTCAAGCCTTATTGAAGCTGACCAGTGAGCTTTTGAAACATCTTTTGTGGGTGACAGCAGAGACAGGGACAACATGGCAACTCCTAAGAGCTTGGCTTCCCTAAAACCCCAGGCTAAGAAAAGCCTAGAAAGTGTTTAATACAACATCCCTGCAGCACCATGTGCCTCACCCCAGAGCACAGAAAGATCCAGTCTGGTGCTGCTGATGGAGATGTAAGAGACAGTGGTTGTGTCCTTTTTTCACATGGAGTCTGCTGGAAAAGACCACAGACAAGGCACACTGGTAACAGAGCAAACTTGGGCACTTTTCTGAAGCGCCATTCAAATTAGATACTGCTCCTTTCCCCCCTGCTTTGGATCCTGACAATTCTGAAAATGCCAAAGGGAGAAATTGGTTTTCTTCTATGAATTCCTGAAAACAGACTAGAAGTTACTTCCTTCCTTTTCCCACAAGACCTAATTGTCTGCCAAGTACATCAGTGTTAATTTAGCATCAAAACCCATTATTTTAAAGCAGGGAGTGGAAAAGGTTTGAGACCCAAGTGATGAGTCAGAAAAAGACTACATGCATGTACTAGGACAGCATTGCAAGAAGGAGACCTTGAAGCCTATGGATTTAACAGACAATTCCACCTTCATTAAATCCAGAATTTGCTTCTTCATTAAGGGCACTGATTATTCATAATTTTATATAACCACATACTAATAAATATTACATTGTTGTCCTTTTTTTTTTTTTTTCCCTTTTCCATTTAATTTTCCCTTTTAAAGGAAATAAAGAATAAAAAAGCAGGAAAATTTGCAACTACTCTAAAACATAATATTTAGGCCCTATCATTCTAAGCAAGCCTCACCAAATGCCTGTATTCACCAAAGGTATGCAGTAGAGTAAAACATATTTAGCTTTTGGGGCTTTTTTTCTTCCTCTTCTAAATACCAATTTAGAATTTGTTACTGAAAATACTGATTAGTGCCAGGCCAGGAAGGTAACATCACTGAAAACTAGGCTAAAAACCATAAATCAAACAGCACTACAGCAAAGACAAAATATACAACCCCTGGAGTTTTACGTTCGCTTTGCCTCAGCGGCTCTTCGTGCTCTTTCCCAGCCGCATTCCCGTTGAACATTACCGTGTTTATTTAAAAGCTGCAGTATAGATTTTTTTCCCCTTGCCGTAAGGAAGGAAAGCTGTAAACTCTCTGACTCACGAGTTTTATGAATCTGCAGTGTTTCCACTCTGTTTAAACGAGCTGCAGACCTCCATGGGCCATTCCAATTCCCGCATTCCTGCTCCGCTCCGCAGGGACCCGTGCCATTTTCCATTACATAAGCTCAGGCTGCAGAGCCCTGTCGGGAGGGCTCCCATCCCATTCCTGTCCCCCCCCCTTCAGCCACGGGGAGTCCTTCCACAGGCTCCAAGGTTTCACAGTTTGGGAAAGCCAGCGGTGTTTTTATTCCGGTGGCGTTCGGAAAGCGGCCCCATTATTCCAGGTGTTTTACAAGCACAGTAGCAAGGGAAGTTCTTTGCCCTGGAGGGTTTCTGCCTTTGGTAAGACAAGGTTAATAGGCAGGTTAAGCAAACAAGGAAGGGGGAGATGTGTGAGAATGGGGTCAAGCTTCCCATCCCACCCAAGTGCCATATTCCAAGTGGCATGGCAAGTACAAAGAGAAGAGTGGACACTCACACTCGCCCTTTCTGCCCTTAAGGGAAAACAAAACAAAACAAAAAAACCCAAAACAAACCTTCACCATAATTTCAGTCAATTAAATTTCACAAGCATCCAGAG